>NW_027527444.1:4626295-4672570 GCF_008692635.1 Crocuta crocuta | reverse complement strand
GCGCGCCCCGCCCTCCCCCTCCCTCCCCCTCCCGGGAGCCAGGCCGGCGGGGAGGCCGAGGCCACGGGCAAAGCCAAAGCTTCATCTTTGGTTAATTTCACTGAGTCGCCGCTAGTCCAAAACCTAAGCTCTCGTCGGCGAAAGTACTAACGCGGCCGCGTGGCACAGGACCCTTGTTACTCTAAGTTATCTGAGAGGCGGTGTCCGTCTGCGTGCGTGACCGTGACTTACTGGACCATCTAGACAGTGGGGGTGGGGTGGGGCGGCGGGGGCGCTGCCCGCGCTTAAGGGCCAGGCCGCTCGCTCAGCTCAGCTCAGCTCGAAGCCGGCGGCGCACTCGATGGCGTAGAGAAGCTTACTGCGCAGAAGCGCCTCGTCGTAGAACTCGGGGAGCTTCAGCAGGTTCATGCAGGTGCTGGCCGTGGGGAGCCGCTCCAGGTCGGAGCCTCCGTTGTGAATGCAGAACGCGGGGTACAGCTCCTGCGAAGACACGTGCGCACGGCGCGGCATTAGTAGCAGGCCCGCGCACGCACTCCTGGAAGCGCGCAAACCTGCCTGCCTCCCACGGGAAGAAGTCGCCGTGGTCACATTTCCCCCAAGGACACCGGGTGCTTCACTGGGGCCCCGACCAGGCCCACATAGGCTGGACGCTGCCCTGCACTCCCTGCGGGAACCGGGGCGCGAAACATGACCTGTTCCGTGAATAGGGCCTCAAAGGTTTTGTGTTTCAGTCTTTTAAAAATCTGCTTAAAATTCAAGAAGCTAAGAGGGTGAAGACTTGGATATCTACGCCTGTTTATGCGGAAGTGTGGGGAAGAAGCCACCNGGGGGAGGGGGCGGGAGCAGGGGGAGGGCCGGCTGTCTCGACCAGCGCCGTCTGCAGGCAGACACGGGGCAACAGAAAACAAAACCAAATTCACTCAAAAGAAAACAAAATAAACTGCCCCAAACAAATTCACCCGAAAGGGGAGAGAAAAGGGCTTCTGGGCGGCTCAGTCGGTTGAGCGCCTGACTCTTGATTTCAGCTCAGGTCATGAGCTCATAGTTGTGGGATCAAGTCCCATGTGAGGCTCTTCAATGAGAGTGGAGCCTGCTTGGGATTCTCTCTCTGCCCCCCTCTCTCCCTTTTTCTCTCAAATAAACATTTAAGAAAAGAGGGGAGGGAAAAAGCAATGTCTAAACACCAAAAGCAGAACGACATAAGGAGTCTGGGCACCGATGGCTTCATCACACAGGGAGGTGACATGCGAGTGTGGGTCCAAAGCCGCGGTCCTGTCCCGTGAACTACCTCACAGCCACACAGAACTGTACTGACTGTGGGGGTCCCAGGACTCAGGGGAGGAAGCAAAGGAGCGAGCTGAAACCACGATTATCAGTGGGAAAGGACAATCAAATATAACCCTATATTTGATTGGAAGTATCAGTTTGAACTTGTGATGTATTTTTCTCTTAGGGGAAAAACACTTCCTAAATGTCCCTGCAAAGCCCACATGTGACAAGGAACAGACTAAGTACGCAGGTGTGGTTTCTACAGACCCAGTTCTCATGGAAAGGAGCCAGGCCTCCTGGGGGAGATCAGGCCCCACGCGGAGCCTGGAAATGTGCATGACATGTGTCACCATTTGTCACGCCAGAAAGCAAGGAAGCTAGCCCAAACTCTGTGGGTTAAAGGGCCCACCTGAAGGCGCCCACAGTGGGGGAGGGAGGAGCGTGCTCTGAATATCAAAAAAGAATGCTTGCACCGGCCTGAAGCGCAGAACACGTCAAAGCCCGCACAGTCACGAGGGTAATAAGGGGCCAGAGGTGGGCCTGCCAGTAGACAGTGTGGGCGAACCCACTCGACACCCCAAAACCTGGAAGATGAAGGGCAACCGTGATTTACTGTCTTTTCTGTACAAAGAGTCCTGAGGGGAACCAAACAGTTGAGAAAAAAATGAAGTTTTCCTTTATAGAAAATTCCAGCTAAGATGTGAAGAGCTGATGCAGTTGGAATGCAGCTGCCTCACCTCCACATTACAGAATGGATTTGGGGGGCCTGGGCGGCTCGGCTGGATGGGGGTCTGACTCGACTTCAGCTCAGGTCATGATCTCACAGTTGGTGAGTCTGAACGAGCCCGGGTTCTGTGCTGACAGCACAGTGTGGAGTCTGTGAGGGATTCTCTCTCTCTGCCCCTTCCCCACTTGCATGTGTGTGTGCACTCTCTCTCTCTCAAAATTAAGAAACATTAAAAAAAAGGCCAAGAATGGACCTAGGGAGGGTGACAGGCGGCCAGACCAACACCACTGAAGTGCGCATGCCAGTCTGGGCCCCGCGCACGACTGACCCCCCAGCCCGGGGTCAGTGGGGCTCAGGCCAGCAGATGTAGGCGGGCGATGTCGCCTATCCACCGTTACGGCCAAAAAAGGAAAGCTCAGACCTGGGAGCTGATGAAACCTCTAATGACCCCTTAACAAGATGCTCGAGGGACTACCCGGCCCCTCCAGTAATTACGCTACGAGGTGCAGGAGGAGAGGGAGGCGGACGGCGCAGACAAGAAAGAGGAGAGAGCGGAGCCAGGCAAAGCCAGTGCGGTGGGCGGCCCGGGGCTTCTTTGTACCGGGAGCACTAACGGTATTTGGGGATTAATGGGGTTATTTTTTAGACGTGATGATGTCACTGGCTATTTTTAAAAAATTTTTTACATTTATTTATTTTTTGAGAGACAGAGCACGAGCAGGGAGGGGCAGAGAGAGGGAGACACAGAACCCGAGGCAGGCCCCAGGCTCTGAGCTGTCAGCACAGAGCCCGATTCGAAGCTCGAACCTACAACCGTGAGATCATGACCTGAGCTGAAGTCTGCCACTCAACCGACTGAGCCACCCAGGTGCCCCGTATTTTTTAAGGCACAGTGTAGACATTCTCATCCTGATATCCCAGCTGCCCAGCTTCCGTCCACGAGTAATAATACTTGAGGGTCTTAGGTATTATCCCACAGAGATTAGTGCACAGAGAAGACAACACCTTCTCCAAAATCTATAAAAAACTTTTCAAACTGAATACCCTCAAAAAACAACCCAGTGAAGAAATGGGCAGAAGACATGAATAGACACTTTTCCAGAGAAGACATCCAGACAGCAGCAGACACAGGAAAAGATGCTCAACATCACTCATCATCAGGGAAATAAAAATCAAATCCATAACAAGATACCCCCTCACACCTGTCAGAGTGGCTAAAATAAAAGAAACACAAAAACACAAGACACAAGTTGGTGAGGATGTGGAGAAACGGGAACCCGGTTACACTGCTGGCGGGAATGCAAACTGGTGCAGCCACTCTGGAAAACAGTGTGGAGATTCCTCAAAAAGTTAAAAACAGAACTACCTTACGACCCAGCAACCGCAGTACTAGGTATTTATCCAAGGGATACAGGTGTGCTGTTTTGAAGGGGCACGTGCACCCCAGTGTTTATAGGAAAGCTGTCAACAACAGCCAAAGTATGGAAGCAACCCGAACATTCACCCACTGCTGAGTGGATAAAGAACGTGTGCTGTACACACACACACACACACACACACACACACACACACACACACACACGAACACGACTTCATAAAAAAGAATGAAATCTTGCCATTTGCAACCAGGTGGATGGAACTAGTGTGTTATGCTAAGTGAAATAAATCAGAGAAAGACAAATGCTGTATGATTTTATTCATACGTGGAATTTAGGAAACAAAACAGATGAACATGTGGGAAGAGAAAGAAAGACAAAAGAACAGAAAGGGACACAAACCATAAGAGAGACTCAACAGCAGAGAACAAACTTATGGTTTTCAGAGGGGGAGGTGGGTGGGCGCTGGGCCCCACGGGCATGGGCACTTCTGCCAAGCCCTGGGTGTGGTATGCAAGGGAGGAATCACTGAATTCCCCTGAAACCAGCATTGCACTGTAAGTTAACTACACTTTAAATAAAAACTGAAAAAGAAAAAAATAGAAAAAACATTTTTCGGGGCACCTGAGTGACTCTTGATCTCAGCTCAGATCTTGATCTCGGGGTCATGAGTTTAAGCCCCATGTTAGGCTCCATGCTGCGTGTAGAGCCTGCTTAAAAAATTACCCTCCCCCCCATTTAAAACCTGTGAAATGTTAGCACAGTATGTACAGTGCTGTGTATGCTGGTAAGTCTTCCCGTGATAATGTGACTTTCTTTGTGTGTCAACCCGGGCTCCAGTTTCTGAGGCCGCAGGGTGCTGCCCTCAATGCAGGCAGCAGCTCGGATGGACAGTTATTATTTTTACAAATACTGATGCTATGAACAAGCGTGTGCTTAAGGGGTTTCATGTGTCTGCGGACTCGGGGCGTGAGGCCTGTGGAAACGCCAGCCTTCGGCGCCAACAAAGGGCCGGGGGCTTAGTCTCTGTCTTACATGCAAGCGCTCACTGCACACAGCACGTGCTCTCCGGGGTCTCTGCCGGCAAGAGTGCCGTGACGCCGAGACCGTCTTTGTCCCGAAAGCCTGAACTGTGTGCTCTCGGGCAAGCGAGGCGTTAGGGCTCCATACCCACAGGATCCCAGACACCCAGTGCGCTGAGCCCCCGGGCCCTGGGCAGCACAGGGGGCCCAGAAAGCAAGATGGGGGTGGGCTCCGGGGGTGTTTGGAACCAGGCAGTTTCAGTGCCAGGTCTGCGCCCTCCCTCCCACAGCTGTGACCAGGGAGCCAGTGCTTCCGCAAAACCCGGAAACAGCCCCTGCCACGCCCGCCAGCAGCTGCTCCGAAGCCTCCACTCCTGGGGGTGACCTGCGTGGCCTCCGTGAAGGCCAGTCTGGAGCCTCCGCATGGCTGCGTCCTGTGACCTCTATCCCAGGACTGTATCTGAGCCAGCAGGCAGGGACCCAGACAGCCACTTATGCCCAAGGATGCTCTACACGCCACCAGAATGGAAGAGTTGTAATGAATTCCAGCAAATTCACATGACTGGACATTATGACATATCTAAAAATACTTCAGGGGCACCTGGGTGGCTCTGTTGGTTGAGCCTCCAACTTCAGCTCAGGTCATGATCTCACAGTTCATGGGTTCGAACCCCACGTCTGTCATCACAGCCTGCTTGGCATTCTGTGTCTCTCTCTCTCTCTGACCCTCCCCTGCTCGCACTGTCTCTGACTCTCAAAAATAAATAAAAAACATACAAATTAAAAAAAAATACTTCAAAGATGATTTAATATGAGGAAAAATGATCCTGATGTAACGAGTGAAAAAAGGCCTATATGTCTGAGTACATAATCAGCTTAATTTAAGAATTATGGTCAAACAGTATAAAAAATAATTACCTACTAACTACCTACTAATCACTATAGTGGAAACGAGAGAGCAAAATTGGAACCACATCCCTCCCCTGACGGGGACACTGGGAGACCACGTCACTCAGCGAGAGGCACCCAATTGGCCCAAACTGCATTCTAGCTGGTTTCGTTTTATTTGTATGTTGGATTTAGTGTGTATTTTACAATGTGGCCAAAACCGAGTAAGAGCACAGCCCACAGAACACTGGCCGGAGACTTACAGGCTTCTTACCAATCGGCCCCTGTACATTTCTCCACTGTTCAAGGAAAAACTTCACTTAGGAGCACCTGGGTGGTTCAGCTGGTTAAGCATCTGGCTTCATCTCAGGTCATGATCTCATGGTTCATGAGTTTGAGCCCTGCATCAGGCTCTGTGCTGACAGCTCAGAGCCTGGAGCCTGCTTCAGATTCTGTGTCTCCCTCTCTCTCTACCCCTCCCCTGCTCACACTCTGTCTCTATCTCAAAAAAGAAACATAAAAACAAAACAAAACAAAAACCCCCACAAAAAAACCCAAAACTTCATTTAAGGGCACCTGGGTGGCTCAGTCAGTTAAGTGTCTGACTTCATCTCAAGTCATGATCTCATCATTAGTTCGAGCCCTGTGTCGGGCTCTGCTGACAGCTCAGAGCCTGGAGCCTGCTTCGGATTCTGTATCTCCCTCTCCCTCCCCCACTCACGCTCTGTCTCTCAAAAATAAATAAATGTTAAAAAAACCCCTGAACTTCATTTAAACAGAATACGTGGTATATAATATGTGCTAAAAAAAAAAAAAAACACAAAACACTTGTCTTTTAAAACAATTACAGTTTATATGCTATTTTAAGTGTCTTATGAAAGTGTCAGAACTGGATGCAAAAGAGAAACAGAAAGGACGCTAATTACATTTATTATTTAGCCATCTGAGTACACTGAGGACGATAATTTTCTCCAAAGTTGAACAAACGACAATGAAAACGGCACCTGGGAGACGCAGGGCGGGCGCTGGGGAAGGAAGGCGAGCGCCTGCCCGGACGGGAAGAGCCTCAAGTGCATTTGGAGTAAAATGTCCCTGTTTGGCGTTTCGTTCATAATGCTAATTGAATTTCCCATTTGGAGACATAAAAGCAAAAAAAATGAAGTTCTTCATTGAAATCCGAGTCAAGGGCACTATTTTGTGCATAATTAAATACAGCACAACGGGAATTTGCATTAATTCAGAGTAAGAAAAACCATCAATTTGTTATGTGGCCTGATGGCAACTTAACGATTTTCTACAGCGCTTTAATGATTTTTTTGTCTGTAACAATCACACTCACTGAACACATTACACTTTAATTAGCTTTAGCGGAGCAGTTCTCCGCCACGAACCCGGTGCTCTGGAGCCCTGGAGCCCTTAGATCCCCCACGTCCCTCTGCTCCCTGCGGTCTCCACCTGCTGGCCGCCTCCCCCGGGCACACGGCCCGACCTGACCGCGCACAGTGAGGCGGCCTCTCCCAACTCTGGGGTCTAACTTCTGACAACTGCAAAGACACTGGAAAACTCTAAATTAAATTCCACGTTTAGTAGATTTTAGGTCATTGAAAAAATCCAAAACGGGAAGACTGTCTCACAACTTCCACAAGTGACCATGACAACTCAGTTGTGTCCGTATGAGGTCCCCAACAGGGGACAGGAGCGTTTTCACTATTTGGGATTCAAAAGCAAAACGTAAAGTCCGCACTTCTCCCTCCAAACCTGCACCGCTCCCACAGGCCTTTCACACAGACTCCTGCACTGGCTGCCAGAAGGCCTAGAACCTTCCAAACCTTCCCCTTCCAGGAAGACCCTGAATTTTTATGGGCTGGGGACTAATTCACTAGGAGCTGGCAGAAATCTCTGGGTTCTCCACTCAGTTTTGATGGGAGCGGGTCTTTCAAACCTCCCTTCATGAAACTAGGTGCTTAATTTTTTTACTTCTAGGTGTGGGGTCATTTTGAAACTGGAAGATACTAGAAGCCTGGTTTCCCATAATGAATGTTACTGATAAAACTACCTAATGCTACTATAATCTTAATGTGGAAGAACTGAATTTATAGGACTGTTCACATCACCAGATGAGGATAAAACTTGGTCTACTCCAGTTTTATCATCTCCTGGGTCCGACTGGTTCATGCATTTGTGTACCCCCCCATTCTTCCTGCTCTGCGGGCCCCCCCACGCAACAGCCCCAGACCCCATGACACACCCAAGAGGAACCAAAAAGCAAAGACACATTTGTTTCAGGCTGTTGGCCTGATTCCGTACCTGGTCAGTGCTGGGCAGAAGGCCCTCCGTGCCCATCGAATTGTTTTGGGGGCGGGGCTTACATGCCAAGTCAGAAGCATCACTCAATCTTTATGCATCATTCTGTTGAGGTGTGTCGCTTGCACACAGCCATTTTCAAATGGCTTTAAAATATGGGGTTATTCTATGTATATCCACTGTTGTAATGGGTCGGCCTTCTCTCATTAATGTTAAGTGTCTATTTTATGATTCTTAGTGTTATCTTTGTTTAATGTAGTTGGCCCTGTTTGTCTTCTTCTGGATGGGCTTTTTCCTCCCTCCCTGATAATTTGGAAGATAGAGAAGTGATTTTAGTTCTAATGTCATTGAGTATTATTCACTCACAGGTTTATATCCATGTTTTAATTCACCACCGCTTCCAAACTGTAACCGTGTCAATGATTCAGGTCCTGTGAACAATAAAGCCACTGTGTTCACGCCACCCCCTCTCCTGTTTCTCCACTTTATGGCTCTAGCTGTGATGGTACTATTGAGATGTTGTATGAAGCTACTGATGTCCGTTTTTTAAACAGATTTTTTTATTTTTAAAGTTAAAAAAAGTCCATTTACTTTGAGAGAGACATTTAAAGTTAAAAAAAAAAAAGTTCATTTACTTTGGGCGAGCAGGGAAGGCGCACAGAGAGGGGCAGAGAGACAGGATCCCAAGCAGGCTCCACGTGTTAGCCCAATGTGGGGCTTGAACTCATAAACTGTGAGATCATGACCTGAGCCACAATAAAGAGCTGGACGTTTAACTGACTGAGCCACCCAGACGTGCCAAAGATTTTTTTATTTTTAAGTCATCTCTGCACCCAACATGGGGCTTGAACTCACAACCCCGAGATCAAGAGTTGCATGCTCCACTGACTAAGCCAGCCAGGCATCCCTATTGATGTTGATTTTTAAAAACGTTTTGATTAAGATGCAATTTACATACTAGAAGTTCTTTGTCTAATTCTCACAACTTTTCTATACTTCTGAAATAGTTTCAAAGTAAAAATTTAAAGAAAAGAATAACATGTATAACCCATTGATCAAAGCATATTGGAAAGTGCAAGCCTGCCTGGAAATTTCACAGCACAAGCTCATCTGATATGCTTCTGTATCTGTATCTCTCTCTCTCTCTCTCTCTCACACACACACACACACACACACACACACACACCGTGTGTCTTAGACTACGAATGCTGCTTTAATGTCCAGTGAATAACAGAGACACACTAACTGTCCCTTAACCAATTTTAATTGCTAATATTAAGCCGAATGATAGGAGGCGATCATTAATTATCAGAAATGATAAGCAACATAAAATAAGTAACAGTGAACAACCAAGGAAAAATATACCACTGACTCTTGAACAATACTGCTCTGAACTGCATGAATCCTGCTCTGAACTTCTATGCAGATTCTTTTCAATAAGGGCAGGTGAGTACGGTATTTTCTCTCACGATCTTTACTTTCCCTAGCTGACTGTATACTATATTGTAAGAATATGGTATATCATGCATATAGAATATGCGTTAACTGTTTATGTTATTGGTAAGGCTTTCTGCCAACAGCAGTCTATTTAGTTGTTAAGTTTTTGAAGAGTCAAATTACATGTGGGTTTTCTCCTGCATGGGGGGCATCAGCGCCTCCTAACCCCGTGTTATTCAAAGGTCAACTGCACTTTTGCTCATACCTTATTCTTCCCAAATATACTACATCAACATTTTTAGCTTGTGTTTTCTTCAGTAGGAAACCAGCTCACGATGCGTTACAGACTTAGGACATGGGTCATTTATGTTCCAGTGACAGTGAGCCCACCAGCCTGCAGGGCCCATTCACGGGCAGTCATGGTCAACACCACCACATCAACGGGTCAGCCCTGACCAGCACCTTCACATACAGCGGACCCTAGGTGGTCCGGCTGGAACACTTACTGACGGCGGGAAGACACCCCAGGACACGTGTGACAAAAGCACTGCGCTGCCTGGAGAACAAAGAGCCGACGGGGCCCTGCTTCACCCAGCCGCACCTCACAGCCTGCTGGCCGTCCTGGTCACTTACAAGGTAGGGTTCAAAGCAAATGGCACAAAAGCCACATACCTTAAACCCCAAAAGAGGGGGTCGGGAGCAGCTCGTTACAAACTTGAGCAGCTTGCGCTTCTCTTCATCTGTGAATCCTTCCACAACTCTCCAGAAGACTTTGATCACAGGGTGGTCAGCAGAATAGCCTCCTAGGACAACGGGAATAAATGTTTTACTAAAAATAAGGTCACTGCAAAAGGGGGATTCTCCTAAAAACACCAGAGCAACAAGCTGCTAAGAGGGACCCATTTTCATCTGCCCACTACAGTGATAGGCGCTGGCTTGTGGCCGAAAGACACCTCTAGACACCCTCTTCTTTTCTTCCAAGTATGTTCCATGCCCAACATGGGGCTTGAACTCACAGCCCTGACTCACGACTGAGCCAGCCAGGCGCCCCTGGAGACCCCTTTCTTTTTGCTCCTGGGAGATGATGGACCAGCACACGAGGGGACAGACACCTCCGAAGGGCCCGCACACCGAAGGCCAGGATGAGAAACACCCTGTACCCACGGGATGGGCCCTGGCTGCAAAGGGTCTGAGTTCTGACTCCGCTGCCAGTTAGAAGCCGCCGCACTGAGCAGCAGACCCTAGCTAAGGATGCACGCGAGAGTCACGGACCTGAAAACCTGGGCTTCTTATTTCCAACAGAGACAGTTCTTTGGCTAGCATGATCTTAGGGTCTAAATTCATTTTATCACCCGCCCTTGTGACAGTAAGGTACAGACCGTGGCTAACAACCCACCCAGCACACGATTAGACCACTATTCTAAAACGTACTATCTGCTACTTACAGCTTTTAATCTAGTTAAGTGCTTCCTAAAACTGAAATAATTGCTATATATTGTTCCCTCATTGTTAATATACTACAGAAATAACATCGATAAAATATCTTAAGTGCATTAATTGGCACCAAAATGAATATGATAATATTTTAAAACCTATTTACTGGAATAGCTAAGATCATTAAAGGTATAGGCTTCCAGCGCAGACAGGATAATGCAAAACAACCCAAGACAATTTCTTGGCAAAGGAAAGGCTGGATTGATTTCATTTTTTTAAACTTATGACTTGATAGTGTGGACAAAGTAACCTTAGGTATTATCTGCCTTTACATAAACATTAGGGTTCAAATTTCCAGCAACAGAAATTAATTACAGAGAGATACATGCATACACTTAAATACATACGGAGATGTTCCTATTTACATAAACATACACATATTCATCTATGTAAATGGTGTCCGCAATCTACTGTAGGAACATCCCCATNGACAGCCACCAACCGCCCTGTCTCTGCAGGTGTGCTCTGAGAGGGGCTCATCTACACGGGAGCACCACCCACGCTCCCTTTCCATAACCCCGTCAGAGTGAGAGCTACCTCGGGGGAGAGCCTGGGAAACAGCCAGCACTCAGGAGGACAGAGAAGTCTGCGTACGTTTCTTTCTTTAAACGGTGGTAAAATACCAGACATAAAATTCACATTTTTAAGTGTACAATTCGGTGGCATTAATTACATCCATAACGTTGTGCAGCCATCACTGCTATTTCCAACCAAAATGTCGTTGCCCCAAACAGAAACTCTACTGAGCGGTAAGTCCCCATTCCCCCTCCCCCAGCCCCATGACCTCTAACTCCCTTCAGGGTCCGGGAACTTGCCTATTCTAGTTGTTTCATTTAAGCTGAATCATACAGCATATGCCCCTTTTTGTGTCTGGCTTATTTCACTTAGCATAATGTTTGCCATGTTGTCACTTTTCGAACTTCATTCTTTTTAAGATGCCCTGACTCCGCAGGGCAGGGGTGCACGCACACCTGTGTGCCGTCCATCTGCAGATGGGCATTTGGTTGCCCCACCTTCCGGCTGCTGTGAATATGCTGCGTGAGCGCGGAGGTGCAAGTGTGTTCCAGCCCCTCCTTCCAGGTCCTCGGGGCGTACACTTCAGAGCAGAACTGCGGGGTCCTGAGGTCATTCTAGGCTTAGCTTTTTGGGGAGCCACCAAACCATGTTCCATGTTCCATCCCCACCAGCAGCGAACAGGGGTTCCCGCCAACACGTGTCTCTGTGTGCGTGTGCGCACCTGGTCCTGACTGCCTTCCCCCGATAAGTAGTGATGTCCGACACCTTCTTGAGATTACTGGCTGTTTATCTTTGGAGAAATGTCTATGCAAGTTCCCTGCCTATTTTTGAATTGGTTTGTCTTCTTGCTGCTGAGTACGAGAGCTCTTTATATGTCCTGTCAAGCTGGTCTTTTTACTTTCTTGATAATGTCTTTTGATGTACAAAGCATGTGATTTTGACGGAGTCCAATTCATATATATATGAATATATATTGTATATTTAATATTGTAATATATAGTTCCTGTTCTTGTTGTTGCTGCTTCTCAGGCTTTTGGTGTCGTATCTGAGAATCCAATGCCAAATCCAAGGTCATGAAGACTCACCCGTGTTCTCCTAACGATTTTATGGTTTTAGCTCCTACATTAAGGTTGTTGATGATTTTGGGTTCATTTTTACGTATGGTGTGAGACAGGAGTACAGCCTTATTCTTTTGTAAAATTCCATGTGTTCTACATTTAGCTTTTTAAATCATTGTAAAGTTTTCCGAAGTTTACTTACTTCCAAAGAGGCTCTACCATTTTACATTTCTATCAGTGAAGAGGGCTCCAATTTCTCCATGTACTCACTAACACTTGGTATTGTCTCTATTTGGTTATAGTCTTTCTTTTTTTTTTTTGTTTAATGTTTATTTTTGAAGGAGACAGAAAAATAGAGAGAGAGAGAGAGAGCACGCGCAAGCGAGCGAGCATGAGCAGGGCAGGAGCAAAGAGAGAGAGAGAGAGGGAAACNTTTTTTTTTTTGTTTAATGTTTATTTTTGAAGGAGACAGAAAAATAGAGAGAGAGAGAGAGAGCGCACGCAAGCGAGCAAGCATGAGCAGGGCAGGAGCAGAGAGAGAGAGAGAGGGAAACACAGAATCCTAAACAGGCTCCAGGCTCTGACCAGTCAGCACAGAGCCTGATGGGGAGCTTAAACCCATGAACTGTGCAATCATGGCCTGAGCCGAAGTCTGCTGCTTAACTGACTGAGCCACCCAGGTGCTCCTGATTATAGACCTTCTAATGGGTGTGCAGTACTATCTCCTTAGGATCTGATTTCCATTTCCCTAATGATTACTAGTGTTAAATGTCTGTTCGTGTGCATATTTGCTTATTGGCCATTTATATATATCTTTTTAAGTGAAACTGCTTTCTTTCTGGGCCATGTTTTAAAATTCAATTGTTTGGGGGCTCCTGGGTGGCTCAGTCGGTTAAGCATCCAACTTCGGCTCAGGTCATGATCTCACGGTTCGTGGGTTCGAGCCCCGTGTCGGGCTCTGTGCTGACTGCCAGCTCGGAGCCTGGAGCCTGTTTCAGTTTGTGACTCCCTCTCTCTCTGACCCTCCCCTGCTCACGCTGTCTCTCTCTCTCTCCTAGAAATAAATAAAACATAAAAAAAATAAATAAATAAAATAAAATTGTTTGTCTTACTGAGCTGTAAGTGCTCTTTATATATCTATAGCAGACATAGTCCATTGTTACATACATCACTAGAAAATACATACATCTCCCAATCTGTGGCTTATCTTTCATTTTCTTAATAGTATTTTTTGAAGCACAAAAGCTTTAATTTTAGGGGCGCCTGGGTGGCCCAGGAGGTTAAGCGTCGACTTCAGCTTGGGTCACGATCTCACAATTTGTGGGTTTGAGCCCTGTGTCAGGCTCTGTGCTGACAGCTAGCTCAGAGCCTGGAGCTGCTTCAGATTCTGTGTCTCCCCCTCTCTCTGACCCTCCCCTGCTCACGCTGTCTCTGTTTCTCAAAAAATAAATAAATAAATAAAATATTTTTTAAAAAACTTTAATTTTGAGAAAGTCCAATTTTCTATCAATTTCTTTTTTCTGGATCATGCTCTTGGTGTACAGCCAAAAACTCCGTCTAATCCAAAAGTCATGTAGATTTTCTCCCTTGTTCTTTTCGAGGTTTTATACTTTTGGCTTTTAACTCTCAGGCTCTGATCTGGAGCTAACTTCTGCACAGGTGTGAGCTACAGGCCTAAGCTCCTTGTTCCCACGTGGATGCCGCCCCAGGACTGCTGCACTGCCGAGCGAACTGTCACCTGAGCGTAAAGAGGGGGTTTGTTTCTGAGCCCCGATTAGGTCCCATCAGTCAACAGGCCTAGCCTTGTGCCAAGGCCTTGATTACTGTGGCTTTTTGCAGAGTGAGTTTTAAATCAGAGTATAAGTCCTATAACTTTGTTCTTCTACAAAATTATTTTGGCCATTTTAGGACTTTTGTATTTCCAAATGAATATAAAACCAGCCTGTCGATTTCTACAAAAAAGACTGCAGGGATTTGGACAGGGGTTGCGCTGACTCTGTGGATTAATTTGACGAGAATTATATCTGGACAGTACAGAGTCCTCTGACCCATGGAAATGGGCCGTCCCCTCCCCCACAGGCCTTCAGGCTCAGCAGCGTTTTACACTTTTCAGGGTAAAGTCTTGCAAGTACACTTACTTGGCTAATTTTGTATTTTACTCTCTGTGATGTTACTAGGCACAGAGTTGTTCAACTAATTCCGTTCCGGGACTGCACATAAACACGAAATTGCTTTGTGTGTCTGGATCTGTGCTGCCACCTGCTGAAGCTGGTTTTCAGTTCTAGTTGGTTGTTTTGGGGTTTTTTTGGTCACGCTACTTATGCAAACAGTTTCCTTCTTGCATTGCTCCTTCCAAGCCGAAACCTCCCTCCGTCCCTCGGCCTTACTGCGCTAGCGAGGAAGCCCGGGGCCGCTGCGGCAGGCGGCAAGCAGGCCAGCCCCGGCCGCCGTGCGCTCCCTGGGCGCGTCCCCAGCGGGCAGGAGGCGCCGACACGCTCAGGAGCTGACCTCGCTCTCCTCCTCCTCCCCCTGCACCTGCTGCGACGACCGCGCGGGTTCCGGTCCTGTACCAGCAGCGCCGCGGACCACGCTGGTCCTGTCCCACGTCAGGCGAGCCTCGCATTCCTGGCAGAAAAGCTGCTTACCTGCCAGATTCACTTTGCTAATATTTTGGGGATTTTGCATCTACATCCCTGAGAGAGATTAATCTATAACTTCCTTTCCTTGGGTTATTTTTGTTTGCTTTTGATATCAGGCTAATACTGATCTTTGAGGAGAGAAAGCCTCTCCTGACTCAGCTGTAGCTGGAGCTCCTGTACAGGATATGTTTTTAAAGCTTAAATACTGTTTGGAAAGAAATATTCATTTCATAATGTTTAGAAAAAAGAGAAGTACAATGAAAAAAATCACTTGTAATTTCATTAATTGTAAATGACTTATTTTGTGAAAAGGAAATGACTTTAAAGATATTATTTATTTTTTATTTAAACATTTTTCTAATGTTTATTATTTTTGAGAGAGAGACAGAGACAGAGAGAGACAGAGCGGAAGCAGAGGAGGGGCAGAGAGAGAGGGAGACACAGAATCTGAAGTAGCTCCAGGCTCTGAGCTGTCAGCACAGAGCCTGATGCAGGGCTCGAACCCATGAACCGTGAGACCATGACCTGAGCCGAGGCTGGACTCTCAACTGAGACACGCAGGTGCCCCTTATTTTTTATTTTTAAAAGTAAGCTCCAAGTCCAACGTGGGGCTTGAACTCATGACCCTGAGATCAAGAGAGGCACGCCTTGCCCACTGAGCCAGCTAGGCGGTCCGAAACTGAAATGACTTTAAAGTTTTCTTCGCTTTAAAGAGTAAATTATGTAGGCTATAATAGATAATAAAGAAGGGGGAAATAAAGCTTTAAAACAAGCAGAAGTGACCAATCATCTCACAACCACTGAAAGTTTCTACTCACATCTTACTCAATCTCATCTGTAAAGATGCGGTGCTGCGTGGCGTGCATGGTTTTGTCACCAGGTGTATATAAGCCTGTATTTTAAATGTCCTATGATAAAGAAAATCTTTTCAAATATTATATATGTATTTTTTAAGTAGTCTCTACACCCACTTTGGGTGTGAAACCTACTTAAAACTCAATAAACAAATCAATAAAATAAATGTCCATTCACATAATAAAGACAGGGATCAATGGCTCACAACTGTGGGTTTTTATACTCTGTATTTTAGATTTGGAGAGTTTTCCACAGATGAGAAGAAAGACTGGAAGGGTAAAATTATCCTTAACTAAAGTAAAAAACGTGTGCCACTTCCTCATTTGCCACATTTCCCCGTGCACCCTATATGTTCTAATTTCATCCCCCCAAATCTTCATACCCTTCAATTAGCAATGTAACTTCTGGGCTTCTCTCATTAAAAACAGAAAAATATGCACAAAGTTTTTTATTACAGTGGAGGGTTAGATAAATCATATATATCTATTTAAGTTCAAAAAATAATTGCAAGAAGATAATAGCTTGGAATTATTTTTTATTTCTGATGCTAAACAAACAAAATGGATACTATAAATGATGCATCACTACAAACTAGAATAATATACAATGATTAAGTAAAACTCACCAAAATAACAATGATTGTTTTAAGGATTTTTTTTCTCTTTTCACTGTTTTACGTATACATGAAGTTAATTTAAAAAAACTTACAAATACCCAAAAGATAGACCAATTTGATCTTTGAACAGTCTCATTATGGCTCTAATTTATTATTTCTCTGACAACTAATGCTTCTGCACATCTTTCTATGTGCTCATTGGCCATTTGTGTATCTTCTTTTTGGTTTTTCATTTTCTTGAAGAGCGGAAACTTTTAAGTTTAATAAAGTAAACTGGGGCATGTGTGGGGTCAGCTGGTTAACTGTCCAACTTCGGCTCAGGTCATGATCTCAGGGTCAGTGGGTTCGAGCCCCGTGTCAGGCTCTGCGCTGACAGCTCAGAGCCTGGAGCCTGTTTCGGATTCTGCGTCTCCCTCTCTCTCTGACCCTCCCCTGCTCACACCCTGTCTCGCTCTCTGTTGCTCTCCTGCTCATGCGCTCTCTCTCTCTCGCTCTCTCTCAAAAATAAACAAATATTTTAAAAATTAGTTTGGAAATATCATCTCTACCACTTTCAGGAATAAATCACCAGTACTGTCAACATACCTGAATAGTTCGTAAAGGATTTTAGGTCCTCGAGACTTATGGGAACTTGTGCACCAGAAATTAATACCTGCAAAAATAAGAGACCACTCAGTAAAACGTGAGACAGACCTTGAGAACGCTCTCTGGCGGCACGAGACGGGAGTGGCGCCCGTGGCAGTGGAAGTACCTGGATCTCCTGCTGGTCGAACATCCGCAGCCACTCCAGGTTCAGCACGTTGGCCAGGCCCTGCCGGAAAGCCAGGCAGTGCTGGCGGATCTGCCGGTTCAGCCTGTAGTCAGCCACGAGGTGGATGTACGCGATCCTGTTGGCGCTGGTGACGGGGATGTCCTTCCCACCAGACTTTAGCTCAACCACCTGCGGATGGGACACCAGGGGCTGAGAATTCCGAGTGTGGCTAGAGTAAATCACACGCAAGAAATCACCTCCTCAAAGATGCTTGTCGGTGCCGCCGCGTACGAGAGAACAGACGTGGGGTGCCTGGAGCGCCCCAGTCCGTGTCAGCGCAGAGACGTTCGTGGGACTCCTGTGGGACTCCCTGAAGCCTGGCATCTCATTCTGTCTTTCAGACCATGAACCACCAATGCTTCCTGCAAAGCACTAAGGGATGACTGACAATGTGATCGCGGCAACTTTGTCTTCAAAAATTAAGAATCACAAAGGGCAAAGGGAGGAACCAAAAAATGAACTTAAATCCAAAGGGATTCAATCTGGAGAAAATACAGCTTAAGGAATGAAGGGTGTAGTAGAATAACTACTCATATTTGTACACATGGCACATTCCTCTCTCTGTATCTCCATCATGTTGTTACTATTATGAAATAGTTTATTTTTTAAATTGTATTTTTAAGTAATCTCTACACCAATGTGGGGCTCGAACCTATAACCCCAAGATAAAGAGTCACACGCTCCACTGACTGAGCCGGCCGGGCGCCCCTGATGCACTGTAACAGTGACTCAGAGGACAGCGGCAACATTAGAGATAACAGACCAGTGTGTTTCTTACGTATGCAAAGTGAACGACCTGTTACCATCCCGTGAGCTCATCACGAAGCCCACAGGTCCGGCCCTGCCTCATCGGACGGCAAAGACCCTTCAGTGACTCCACACGGTCATGCTGTGGGCATCTGGCCACATCTACACAACTACCCACGTTTCAGATCGTGTCCAACCTGTGCCAGGACTTCAGTTTTGAGGGCAGATTTAGAGCTTTCCTCATGGCGCCAGAGCAGCTCTTAGAGCAAGCTCCCTTCTGAGTGTCTGTGTTCAACGGCACGCCCAGGTGCGTGGGGCCTCACTCGCTTGCTCACACCCGGGAGCGGGCTCATTTTATCCTCAGTGCAGAGGGCGCACCCTCTGGAAGTGAGGAAGAGCTTCTAGGACTTGCCCAAGGTCACAGTTGGGCCACAAACCCAAAACTTGAACGAGGTCCCATGACTCAAGTTCACAGGCTCCCACATTACAGACGACCCCTGATGGGCCCACGTTCAGCCAAGAGCTCCTTAGGAGAACTGCGTGCACACATGAGCACGGGCTCGCCTAAGCGGGCTGACAAGCGGTGTTCTGATTCTACCCAAGGAAAAACAAGGGGAGGAGCACCACCTTCATTTTTTTTTTAATGTTTTATTTATTTCTGAGAGAGGAAGAGAGAGGGAGACATTGTNGGGGAGGAGCACCTTCATTTTTTTTTTAATGTTTTATTTATTTCTGAGAGAGGGAGAGAGAGGGAGACATTGTGAGCCGGGGAGGGGCAGGGAGAGGAAGACACAGAATCTGAAGCAGCTCCAGGCTCTGAGCTGCCAGCACAGAGCCCAATGCGGGGCTCGAACCCATGAGCAGCGAGATCCTGACCTGAGCCGAAGTCGGACACTTAACCGAGTGAGGCCCCCAAGCGCCCCGGAGCACTTCCGTTTTAAAACGGGGAGATGAATTAACATCACCTGCCACCATAATGAAGAATTTGCATATTACAAATCCTTAGCTCTTAGTATCTTTCTTATAAACCGAAACCTGTATGAGGAATACGTTTTTCCACTCATCTCTGTGGAAATCCACAAGATCCCCACAAATTAGCTGCTTTACCAGCGACTTTCTAAATTTTTCTTATTTGACTCTTTAGTACAATTATTCTTATGCACTGTCATCTATAATCTCTTTATCCAGTGGGGATTTCTATGAATAATTGGAAGATCTTAACTTCACACTTTTGCTTTTAATAGATTCCAGTATTATCAGTGGTGCTTTAATGGAACTCTTACATCTGCGACATTTCGCTATTACCATCTATTTCTGAAGGAAAAATGGGAAATACTCCCATTAGCAAAGGCCATGGACAGGTCATTATAAAACCGACTGCCCGAGTGCTTTTATTTCGTTTTTAAATCATGCCACCAGGTGCAGGGAGGCGACAGTAGCATCGCGATCTGTATGTTTGAAGTTTCCTGATGCCGCTAATAAACCTCATCTTTAGAAAAATCTGAATTTTGCAGGTTGAACCTTCAGGTCTATAAAATGGAAGAAGAGAGGCGCCTGGAGGCTCAGTCGGTTAAGTGTCTGACTCTTCACTGCAGCCCAGGTCAGGGTCTCACAGTTCATGAGTTCAAGCCCTGTGTTGGGCTCTGCATTGACAGTGCGGAACCTGCTTGGGATTCTCTCTCCACCCCCCATGCCCCTCCTTCCCAGCTGGTGGTGGCTTGCTCTCTCCTTCAGAGTAAATAAACATTAAAATAACATAACATAAAATAAAATGGAAAAAGAGGTTGAAACAAAGCAACTAAGTAAGATGTAACCAAAGGAAATATGGTTCTGTACTCCTCTATCGCACAGTGTTGGAGTTACTGGTCTTTTTTCTTTCTTTCTTTTTTGAAGATTTATCGTAAAATAATCTCACACGCAACACGGGGCTTGAACCTACAACCCCGAGATCAAGAGTCGCTCGCTCCTCCGACTGAGCTGCCAGGCGCCCTGATGTTAGTTTTCAAGACTGCCTGGAGGTGACCACGTAAGAGACGGAGGCAGGTGGCCTCGGACACGACTGTCTCCTTTGTTTCCACTTAGCATTTAATCCACAGCTATTTCTTAAATACACAGCTATGTAAAGGCTAAGAAATAGACTAAAATTCAAGTACCACAAAGACATTTAAAAATACCCAGAGTTTAAACAGCAGGATGCATTAATCTCTGCATGTGCTTTAAATCTTCGTTTTGAAGANCCCCTCCCTCAAAAAAAAAAAAAAAATAAAAAAAAAAAAAAAAAAAAAAAAATTAAACAGCAGGATGCATTAATCTCTGCATGTGCTTTTAATCTTCGTTTTGAAGACACCACTGCGGTGTCGCAACCGAGCACATCCTGCAGCCCAGGGCGGGAGCCAACCAAGATCCGCACTCTCACAACTTTCCCAGAGAGCTGCCGGGACTCACACGGCACTGCGAACCACAACAGCAAGTGAAACAGCCCTTCACACCCAGTACGATGGCTGCTATCCTTTGTTAAAAGAGGGAGGGACAGAGAGAGAGAGAGAGAAGGCAGAAAGCACGTGCTGGCAAGCGTGTGGCGGGGTCAGGACCTCTGTGTGGTGACGTTCGGCAGGTGCTCAGAAAGGTGGGCCCGGGAATGTCCGTAGGAACCCGCAAGCCGCCTCTAGCTGTGACCTACGGGAAGGGGCCGCGGGGATGTGAATGGACACCTGTAGGGCAGCGTGCGCAGCATGCTTGCTGGCGATGCGGAGACAACTCTGCTGTGCACTGCGCGATGAGCGGATGGATGGGACCCATATGTGAGATGCAGCGTCAGCTGTAAAGAGGAGGGAGTCCTGACACCTGCCGCAGTACAGGCGGCCCTGGGGGACACCATGCTCAGTGACATAAACCTGTCACAGAACGACCAACACTGGGTGACTCCAGTTGTATGAGGGCCTTGCTGCCGTCAGACCCAGAGGAGAATGATGGGCACCGGACATGGGCGTGGGGGCCGGGGCTCTAGTGCAACCATGTCCCGCCCGCCCCACCCTCCTCTGACTCAGTAAAGTCTACTTCGTGCAAGATACCTATAGATTGTAATTTTATCTATCTATCTATCTATCTATCTATCTATCTATCTATCTATCTTTCTATTTTTAACGTTTTATTTATTTCTGAGAGACAGAGAGAGAGAGATAGAGACAGCATGAGCAGGGGAGGGTCAGAGAGAGAGGGAGACACAGGATCTGAAACAGCCTTCAGGCTCTGAGCTGTCAGCACAGAGCCCGACGCACACAAACCATGAGATCATGACCTGAGCCGAAGTCGGTCGCTTAACCGACTGAGCCACCCAGGCGCTCTTATTTTATTTTTTAAAAATTTATTTATTTTCAGAGTAAGAGCACTGGTGAGTGCGAGCAGGGGAGGAGCGGAGAGAGAGAGAGAGAATTCCCAGCAGGCTCCCTGCTGACAGCGTGGAGCCCGACTCAGGGCTCAAACTCACCAACTGTGACATCATGACCTGAGCCGAGATCAGGAGTCGGACGCTTGACTGACTGAGCCCCCGGGTGCCTTGAGGACGTAATTTTTAAAATGAAGATTACACTGGCGTTTTCTCATTAAAACTTGTTTCCTTGCTTAACCCCCAAGTTTGGTTTCTCTGAATTCTGGAACCACCTGACCCGATGGCAGGCAGCTGCTTCCCGGTCCCGCCCTGACTTACAGAACCAAAATCTCAGGTTGCTCTGAAAGGAGCCTCACGTGTTTTCTTTTTTCTTTTCTTTCTTTCCTTTTTAAAAGATTTTATTTTTTTAAAGTAATCTCTACACCCAACAGGGGTGCTCGAACCCAAACCCCAAGATCAAGAGTCGCACACTCCGTGGTCGGAAGCGGCCAGGTGCCCCCCGAGTGTCCCCTTGTCATTCACTCTCCGACTGGCTCTGAAACGTGCCTGTCCAGGCATCGCACCCCGACGCCCCGAAATACCATGAGCCAGCGACGACGGACACGCGGGTTCTCTCTCTGAGCCTGGGTTTACGCGTCCTAAAGCCCAAGGCCTCAAAGTGCTCTCCACAGAGGCCCGAAGCTCCGCCTCCCCGCACCTGTGCGCCTGCTCTCGTGCACCCCCACCTTCGCCACTCCTACACGTGCTCACCTGCCCGGTGAAGGCCTTTCCCCCCGGCCAGCGTCTCTTCCAGGAAGCTCTCCCTGACCCACTTGGAGCTGAGCTGCTGCTATCTCACTGGCGTGTGGGGGTCTGCCTCCCTGGTTAGAACGCATGTGCTCTCCCGGTTTACACACCACGTCTGTGCGTCGCACAGTGCCGTTAACGCCCCGTCATGAGGACCTACGGACTGGGCACGGCAGCAACGGGATACAAACAACCAAACGACGTTAGCGCACATGTGCTCCATACACGTGTTTGTGAGAACGGAGCGTGAGCGGTCACACCCGGAGGGTCAGGCTGACGAGCGCCCTGGACGTGTCCACGCAGCTTCAGCGGGGATTTCACTAAACACTAAGTATCTATTTGCTATGAAGCGACTTCTGAGCTGGCAAAGCCGATGACCTTGGAAAGCCTCAATTAGCAACCAAGTAATAACAGAAATTTAGAGAAATGATTACGAAGTTCAAAGGTGATGACAGTTTTGTATTAAACACAGCTACTAGATTCAGAAGATGGGATGATCTATGTAAGAACGGCAGAAAAGTGGTCTTTCTCCATAGAAGAGACATATCTGTCTGAAAACCAAAAATAATTTAGAAAAGCAAAGCTGGTTAGTTAAAATCTAATAAAATGAGAGGTCGACAAGTATGACTTCAAAGGTCCTCAAACAATTTGATTTGTCTGTGTAGATTAAAAAGGTTTTGTAAATTCTGGGGAACGTGCGAGCATGGGCCAAAGGAGGCAAAACAGCAGACGTGTGTCCGCACCCCCACGTCCCATTTCTGCAAGTGCCGCCTCCTGGCCAGTCTGGGTCATCTCCACGCCCACCGATGCCCCTGCTCTCATAATGCCAGAAGCAAATTCCAGATGTTATCAATTCTTCCACCATCTGGTGGGTTGTCCGTGCGTGGTCAGAGTGGTATTATTACAATAGCTGAAAAGTGGAAATAACCCAAACGTCCCTCAACTGAGAAGAAAACGCAGCACAGACATAGAGTGGGGCGACACTCAGCCAGAACACAAAGTAAAGCACTGGTTCCTGCAACAAGTGAATGAAGCCGGTCACATGAGGCCACAGGCTGTAGGCCCCGGTCACACGCTGTGTCCAAAGACAGAATGCAGATGGCGCTCACCCCGCCTGGGCAGGAGTGACTGTTAATGGGCACAGTCTCTCTGGGGAGACGAAACCATCCCGAATTTAGCTGCTGGTGACGGCGGCGCACCCCGGGGGGGTACACTGACCCACACTGTACTCGAAAGTGTGCATTTTATGGTATGTATGTTATATCCCGATAATGCGATCATTTGAAAAATTAGTTTCAATCTCTGACATGTAGTGGTTTTTTGTTTATTTTTAAAGATAAAGACAGACAATCAGCATAACTAAAAGGCAACTGATGGAATGGGAGAAGATACTTGCAAACGACATATCAGATAAAGGGTTAGCATCCAAAATCTATAAAGAACTTATCAAACTCAACACTCAAAAAACAAATAATCCAGTGAAGAAATGAGCAAAAGATATGAATAGACATTTCTCCAGNAATAAACATTTAAAAAACAAAAAAACAAAAAAAAAAACAATAGGCAAAGTATGGAAAGACCCCAAATGTCCATCGACAGATGAACGGATAAAGAAGATGTGGTACAAGTATACAATGGAGTATTACTCGGCAATCAAAAAGAATTAAATCTTGGCATTTGCAACCATGTGTATGGAACTAGAGGGTATCATGTTAAGCGAAATTAGAGAAAAACAAATATATGACTTCACTCATATGAGAACTTTAAGACACAAAACAGATGAACATAAGGGAAGGGAACCAAAAATAATATAAAAACAGGGAGGGGAATAAAACATAAGAGACTCTTAAATATAGAGAACAAACAGAGTTACTGGAGGGGTTTTGGGGGGTGGGTGGGCTAAATAGGTAAGGGGCATTAGGGAACCTACTCATGAAATCATTGCTGCACTATATGTTAAGTAACTTGGATGTAAATTTAAAAACAAATAAATTATTTTAAAAACCTTTTTTAATAAAAAAGATAAAGACAGCAAGACCAATGGGACCGACCACGAAGGCCAGCAATTGTGTCCAAGCAACCGAGGCCCCCACTGTGGGTGGGCAGGAACGGGGGTGCACTGAGGCCCCTGCGGATCCTGTGGGGAAAGCGCTAACCCGCCACCCCAGGGACCGAGAGCCGGACGAGAGGCAGGGGTTAACCCCCAGCCCAGGAAGACAGTCCCAGAGGACAGCGGTCACGAGGGACTGGGGCGAGGGCTCGTGTGTCCCCAGCGCCCACACCCTCCCCACCTCTAACCCTCAGCCATGGCAATTCTCCCCCCGAAACGTGAAGCGTCTCCCCACAACAGGAGACCCTGCCCATCGCCGCGTGGACAGGGGCCGGCGTCGGTAACGCACGGCGAGGGCCTCCTCACCTGTGCCTCTCCCAGGTCGTTGTTCACCACCGTGAAGTTCAGCCCAAGTTCCTCCACGTCACCGTCGTAGCTCTTGAGGAACAGCAGGTTCTTGTACACTTCGGGGTCTAGCGAGGCCAGGTGGTGAATGTCCACGTCGGCGCTGGTCCCCAGCAGTTTGGACAGGAAGAAGCCGGCAAAGGGCAGTTCTACCAGCATATTCTCATAGAGAGCCTTCAGAGGAGCACAGGGGACAGGGTCAGTACCGCACAGGAGCCCTCTTTCACGCTTCCCGCAAATAAAGAAAAAGTCCAACTGGACGCTGAACAGAATCCTAAGAGGGCAGGTGCCTTCTCTTTGTAACGGTGACCATGGCGGAGGCGAGTGTGTGGGGAGCACGTACACGTGCCGGGCCAGCGGAACCATCCGCCCAGTGCGCTCAGCGTGTCCCAAGTTCTAAAGCACCTGAGGGCTGAACCGCAGAGCATTCACGCCCAGGGGGTGTTCAAGAGCCACGTGTGCCGTGCAGCCAGAGGCAGCACACGTTTGCTGCAAAGCGCCTTGCGGGCACGCGAGTCCCCTGGTCGTGCGGGCCGGGAGTGTGACGCACGCTCAAAAGGCTTCCTGTCTCTTTTGGTACTGCTGGCCATGGCCGGTGGCCCGGGGCTCCTGGCTGCGCCACTCCTAACTCCTAACTCTGCCTCTTCGTCCCTGTGTGTGTCTGCATCTCCCTCTCCTGTCACTATGATAAACTGACCGTCACTGGGTTTGGGGACCCACTCTAACCCAGTGTGACCCCTCCTAGCTTGACTGCACATGCAAGTGAGGTCAGGGTCACAGGTGCTGGGGATCAGGGTGGCGCCTCAACTTTTCTGGGGCCACAATTCAACACACGCAAGCAGGCCAGACCGGCTGGGTGGCCAGCCCTCCACTCTGCCTCGGTAGCAGAAAGGCACACAGACGGAGTGTAGACACGTGACGGCAGCTGGGTACCGAGGCTGCATTTCAAGTAAATCCCAATGTCAAGAAATACTATTCTGTACATTTCTTGGCCGCCAAAAGGAAAAAGCCTTCGGAGCACGTGGGCCCCGCGACAGGCAGCAGGCTGGGCCCGGCTCACAGGCTGCAGTCTGCTGAGCCCTGTTCTCACACGAAGAGCCGGAGCCCTGGCACCCGGAGACAGCTGTGCGGACGCTGTGAGTTGGCAGGTGGCAGAGCTGGTGCCAAACCAGACGCCCTGAGGCCCGTGGAGGGCTTCTCTGCTGCGCAGGCTCCTCTGCCTCTGTGTCTGAGGACAGCAACGTGTAACTGTACTTTATACTCACTTGCATTAAGGGATAATTTACACACGGTTAAGATAAACGTACAGCTTGATGAACTATTACATCTGATTATACCCGTGTCACTCGGGTCAAGACACAGAACATTCCCCTTCCCCCAGGCCCCCATGAGAGTCCCCTCCTGTCACCCTATTCTGTGGACATCACCACGGCCCAGGGCTGCCGGTCCCAGGGCTTCCCCAGAGGGAGTTTACGGCACGCGCTCTCCTCCACACACCTTCTCACCACAGCTTGTTTCCGAGACTCGGCTACGCTACTGCTCTTTAGGTTACGGCCGTGTGACACTTCTGCCCACTGGCCTGATGACGGACCCGCGTGGACACGGGGGCTGTTGCCCATTTGGGGTGGCGGCCCCTGGGGGAACCCTTCTGCGGGCCTACGCCGGCCTTTCCTGGGACAGATGAAGACCTGCTAATGGGGAGCTCTGGGCCGCAAGGTGCGGTTAGCTCTGTTAGGCAATGACAGGCTGTTTTCCAAAATGCAACCGTTTCCCCACCATGACCAGCAATGCAGGAAGGTTCTGGCTGGTCCAGGACCTCACCGATTATTGGTACACTCAGTATTTTTAAGTTGAGCTATCCCGGTTGGTGCAATGGGGGATTTCACTGTGGTTTTAATCGGCATCTCCCTGATGAGCAGTGGTGGGGGCACCACTATATTAACCCCCAGACTCTCTACCAAAAGACGGTGTGGGTTTTCCAACATGACGTCAGGGTTCATCTTGCAGGATAAATATTACTATGGCCCAAGGGTGCAAAACACAACAAGGAATAAGACACATTCTTATTATGTTATTCTAACAGATGAGAGACTTGAAGCCGCCACAAGTCTCATCACGAATATTCTCCTGAGACTAAGCGAGCGCGTACAGATGCCGGCCTCGTTTCCACCTGGCCCGTCGGGAAGGCGGCTTACACAGAAGTCCAGGGGAGTCTGGATCTCCATGACAAAGGCTAGCATACTCGTGGTCTGTGGGGACCTGCTGGGATGAGAGGGGTCCCCACCCCCACTCGGGAGGTGGGGAGCTGGAGGCAGAGGCTTGGCACACACTGTCACAAACCCTGGGACCCTCACCTGAGACCCTAAGATGGGGTGAGGCCAGGAGGACAGGCGGGAGCCCCACTTTGGAGAGTGCTGCGTGAGCTGCAGGGTGTGAGCTGTGCTGCAATGAATTCACCGCTTTTCTTTTAAGCCGCTGTTGGAAGATTCCAGTGCCACCACGCGACTCAGGGAACACCAACATCAATGCGAACGTTAATCCCGGGAAATCTGAAGGCCACCATGCCCAGCTTCAGCAGCCCCTCTGCCAGGAGGCCGTGACCTGACCACAGCCACACGCACCAGGTATGGGAACGAGGCTTTGGTGAGACACACCTGTGTGAGTTCGCGCACACAAGGCCACCAGTGTTCAGAGAGCAGGGGGCTCTGCCCCCCCAACCTCCCAGCCTGATGCCATCCATCAGCTTGGCTTACGGGAGCCCTTCCCTTATGGCTTCAGCACCGTTACAGTGTCCCGTCAGCTGTTTCCCATCCAGGGTCCCCCACTTCGGCACCAGCAACAATAAACAGTGGCCGTCCATAAACCCACTGGTCTCTGAACACCCCAAAAACTGAACTGTCATACGAGTGCCCCCCTTTCCTCCCCCACTGGAGAATATGCTCAGGTTCACCTTGAGACGAACACTTTAAGTCTCGCCCACTAACACGACTGGAAGGAACTGGAAGGTAGCCAGGAAACATCCCCCTGAGAGGAAACATCCAGAGGGCGCTGGCTTCTCACCGGCCGACAACAGGAGTGACATGCTCCCCAAGGTCACCGTGTCTAAGGACTTCAGGTCACCATCTGCTAACCACCTATTTCATAATGTTCCCCCTGCAGCTAAGACTCCAGATGTTCTCTGCCAGGGAAACTGAAGGGTTATGTCCCTGAGCTTTTACTTCTGATTTGAAGACTAATGATTACCCAATTAATTCTGAAAACACGTGGCAAAAAAGGACTCTGGAACGAGCGAATGGGCAGTAATATGGCGACTGGCACTTAACTTGTCTACTGGTATCGCAAAAAGAGAGTTGTTCTGAAAAGCCACAGTTTGCTTAAAGTTAAGAATGGCTAATACTATTAACCTGGAGCACTTAAAACTCCCATTACTTCTAAATGAATGATGACTTCAAAGCCAAGGAGAACATTCTGCACAAGACAACATGATTGATTCCAGGTGTTGAAGAAAAGCCTCATTTGTACAGTGGACTTTAAAGTAAACTGGAAGTGTAAATCATTTGATGTTCAATATATAAGGTCATTGTTTGCCATTTCTGCATTAGTAACAATAAACCAGTGAAATTCGTTAAATATATCAGAGCTACCTGAATTTTAAGCAGAAATCCCACTGTGACTCATAAAATGTAAATGCCTAGGTATAATTTTTTACATAAGGCAGGTTTAAACCTTTAGAGCATTTAATATACAAGCACTAATAAATGATAGCACTAAAAACCATGATTGCATCAGCTAAATGGATTATAAATTAAATTTCCATAATGTATGCAACTGAGATACAAATGTAAGCATAAATCAAGGTATTTTCTAAACACAGGTTAATTATACAATTTCAAAACTGCCTATTTTTTATGCAAAATAATCCACTTAGCATTTTTCACACGGGCCTCACTCCTCAGCCAGTCCCACCACACTTGTTCCAGAAGCACATCAATAACTACTTGTCACGGAAAAAACTGCTATAGGTATATGGAAAAAACCTGTAGCGTATTTTTCAACTGTCTGTCTTTTATGAGTGTTTATAGCTAGAGATTGTGCCAGAATGATTTGAAATAAAAAGGATTAATTATAGTAGAAGCCTTTTAATATAAGTGAGTGCAGTCGCAATGCAATTAATGCAAATCGTGGCGCTGCCGGGAGAATAAATGTGAACTGCGCCACAGGCCATTTCTGTTTGCTGCCAAATAACTTCAGTAATTTACTACATTAAGAATCAATAAAAAAATAATGCTTTTCAAATGCATCTCTATCAATCTTCAGGTAGTTCTAAAGTGAACATTTATAACTTAATCTAAAAACTATACCAGAGTTGTCTTGTGTTAAAGTCGCCCTAATTGAGCAAGAAGATAATAATTTTAATTATTTCAGATCGTGCTTACCTTGGAGTTTAAAAAGATAAGAAAGAAACGTAAAATAAGTATGTTAAGCGGATAGTAAGACGCTACTCAACAGCTGTGTTTCAAAATTAGTAACCGGGAGTGGAAAACCTGGGCTCCGCTGGGCCCCGCGCAGGAGAGACCATAAGCAGGACAGGAAGCACACTTGGTCCTTCACGCCGCGTCTACACAGAGCACGCGGCGTCCAGGCGCTCCGGAGACTTTCATTAAACGCGACTTAACGCGTGCCAGGGACTGCGTTGTGCCCTGCGAGTCTACACCCACGAATTGGTTTGCAAAGCCCCGCTCCTGCTCTTTAGAGATGCCTCAGGTTAGGCAAAAGCACGTGTGCCCAGAGTCCCTGCACCCCTGGGCGTCCCACCCCGTCCCGCCGGCTTTCCGGGGCCCTCACCGCTTTTGTCACCACAGCGGCAGTGACGCCGGGGGCAGCGTCTGGGTCCCCAGGTGTCTCCCGCGCACGGTCACCGCCCAAGACGGCGGGGCAGCCCGCGCCTCCACGCCCCCTCTCGCGGCTCTTCACATGCTGACTCGGTCCGTTCGGGGCTCCGCGGGCGCCCTTGAGCATGACGGGGCAGGCCCGGCGGTTCTGGCGTTTCAAGGCGTCCCTGAAGGCGGGGCCCACGCGGCGGTGCGGGTGCTGCCTCGCCTTCCTACAGGGACTCCAGGTGCCAGAGCGCAGGGCGCCCCTCTCCGCGGCCCTGCCCCCGCGCCTCGGCCACGGCCACGGCCACGGCCAGCACTGGAAGCCAAGGCTTTGGCGAGGACGGGTCGTCACTCGCTCACCGCAATGGATGGTCTGCACTTCATGCTTAGACGGCTTTATGGAAAACGAAAACAGTTTGACTCTGGAAAACTGGTAGGGGAAGCTGGGTGGGTGGGAGATGGAAAGTCACCGCTCGTAGCCTGTTCTCCTCGTCGGACACCCAGAAATCAGCCTGTGACGTGGGCTGATGGGAGCGGCGGGCACTGAGGCCCCCCCAGGCTCCCACGCTTCCTGGAGAGCCAGTCTCTTCCCACAGAAATACTTCTGGGAGATACAGACCCAAAAGGATTCGCCCAAGTAACAAACCCACAGTCCCATTTGTACCCACAAGAAGTACATACCTGGGAGTTTTAGAACTGTTGTTACGTCCCTGCTTTTGAGAGATTTAGCAGGAGTTTAGAAACACAGGGAGGGCCAGCTAAGGTACCCCACACAAGCAGGAACTATTTTCACTAACGAAAAGGAACATTTTTCAGGTTTAAAAATTCTTGAGGTGGCTGGCTGGCTCAGTCTGTAAAGCGTGTGCATCTTCATCTCCGGGTTGTGAGTTCAAGCCCCATGTTGGTTATAGAGATTACTTAAAAATCTTTAGGGGCGCCATGGTGGCTCAGTTGGTTGGGTGTCTGACTTTGGCTCAGGTCATGATCTCATGGCCGTGAGTTTGAGCCCCGCGTCGGGCTGTGTGCTGACAGCTCAGAGCCTGGCGCTTCTTCGGATTCTGTGTCTCCCTCTGTCTCTGTCCCTCCCCTGCTCATGCTGTCTCTCTCTCTCTCTCTCAAAAATAAACATTAAAAAATTCTTCTACCACACAGGATAATAAAATATTAGACTGAGATCTGTCATACCACCTCCCTTGAAATTTGAGGACACAGATGTCCCTCAAGGGCACCATCACCAGGCACCGAGTACTTTCTCTAGCAAGACGAGGATCCACAACAGCCATGGCTCCTTCCGGCTAAAAGCGGTCACATCCGCCAACTCACCCCACATCAGAGTTTCCTTCTGCTAACTCCTTTGACGCCTTCTGGCTCTTGCAAAATCACCACACTATACTGCTGTTTCTTGAGCTTTACTGAGATACAGTTCACATCCCTTAGAATTCACCCATTTACAGCGAACGAGCCAATGGTTCATACGAGGACAGAGTTGAGCGGCCATCACCACAGCTAAGTTTTGAACATTTTCATCACTTTCTACTCCTTATCAGTCCTCATCTCCCCCTCCCCCCCCGAGCCTGGGACAATCTTTCATCTACTTCATGTCTTCACAGACTTCCCTTTCGGGACATTTCAGTAATTTTTATGATTAGCTCTTCTCACGTAGCAGGTTTCCTTCAGTGTGTGGTGGCGGATGGAACGTTCCCGTGTGGGGCTGGAACAAGTCAGTTATTCTTCCTCAGATGACAGCCGCTGGAGCCGCGTCTCCAGTACCGCAGCCGTGGGCGCTTCCGTATGAGTCTCATGTGACCGTGGGCTGCTGGGTCACCAGGAGGCCCTGCCCTGCTGGACTGCGTGAGGAGCGGCCACACTTCCTGCGTCTACTCCCCTGGACGGGACCCCGGTTTCTCTGCATCCGCGCCCACATGTGTCCTTACTGGTCCTGGGGACTCTTCCCGTCCTAGGGGCTGCGGAGTGGATCTGACTTGCATTTCCCTGATGACTAGCGATGGCGAGCATCTGTTTGTGTGCTCACTGCTCCCTGATTTATCTCCTTTGGAGAAATGTCTATTCAGGTCCTTTGCCCATTTTAAAATTAGTCTGTCTTTCCATTTCTGAGGACTTTACACTTCCTAGTGCAAGTCCTTATCAGAGAGGACTTACGGACACCCTCGTTCAGTTTCTGGATGGTGTTCTTTGAAGGAAAAAAGTTTTGGATGAAATCCGATCTACTGTTTTTTCTTTGTGTTCTTGGTTTCACTTCTGCGAGAGGGGGCTACTCCTGACGGAACCGCAGCCCCGGCACTGCCTGCTCTCGTCCCCCTCAGCACCCCTCTCCACCGGCGGTTCTCTCTGCCTTCGCACTCTTACGCTCGCGGGAAAAGTGAGGCTGGGACCTCCATCCCTCACTCCCTCTCCCTACCCTGCTTCTGGGCCACAGCGCCCACTGGAGTGCCTCCCGTGGCTGCCAGCTCCCTGGCCTTGACCCTGACCTGACTGTGTGGCCGTTACCCGCTCACTCTGCCTTCTCTCTTCTTGAAAACAAGAACTAGGCTCTATCAGCCCCACGGTTAAGCTACCGCTCAGATCTTCTTTGCAGAACACCCCTCGAGCTGTGACTGTACCCCCCGCCCCGTCCTTCCTGGAGCAGAGCACCCCGGTTCTAGGTGTGCAGCCAACTGGTCCTCACAGAGTAAACCCACTCAGTAAAAGCACTCGGTGCTGAACAGAGGAGAGGACCGAAAAGGACCCAGCATCCCAGAAACCCACATGTGTCCCCCCAAGGATAGAGGACCCGACGCCCAGCAACAGAAATTAGCTTTGCTGGAGTCCCGCAGAATGCTCTCCGTTGTTTCCAGCTCTCTCACGCAGCACTAGGTGTGTGCCACTCCTCCGTGCTGCTGTGAGTAGTTGTGGCTGGGTCACTCCCTGGTTCACGTGAATGTCCCACAATTCACTTACCCGCTGTACTTCGGAGGGGTGTCTGGGTAGTTTCCCTTGGGGCTACATAATATAGCATTCCTACGACCATCCTGGTGCACACATGTACTTCTGCTGGGGTGCCCTGCGGGCACGGGACACGGGAGCCGGGGTCCCCTGCGGGCGAGGGACATGGTACCTAATAGGTACTTCCAGAAGGCACTGCTTCCGTGCCTGCCAACCCACGTGCTACGGCTTTGGCCTCCACCCCCCGGGCGAGCTTCCTGAACATGCTGTGAAATGCTCACTTCTCAGCCCTATTTTCTTGCCACACGGGTAGCACCTGACTGTTCGTCACCGTCTCTCCCCTCAAACACTGTTTCGCGCGGCTTCAGGTTGGCTCCCTGCGCTCAGCTGCCTTTCCCTGACCTTCGGTGGCCTTTCCTCCTCCTCCAGCCTCTGAACTCTCAGCCTGAGGACAGCCCGGGACTCAGCGCTTCCTCTCCTCCAGCTACACGTACTCCCTGGGTGACCCCACCCCATCTCACGACCTGAGGCCCGACCTTGCCCCTCCACCCCAGGCCCACAGACTCAACCGCACACGCAGCCGACATCGCCACAGAATGTCTGATAGACGCCTCAGGCCTAAGGAGAAACAAACATCCCGTCACCCTCCCCAAGCCTTCCCCTCTTGGGGGATGACACTCATGCCCCCCGGGTTCTCAGAACAGGATGCGTGTGGCCCTGCTCTCTCTCCTCCTTCACATCCCAGCTTCTGAGTTTTCAGCAAAGCCCCTGGGGTCCCACTTCCTCTCCAACACCACCTCCCAGGACGAAGACAGTAATGACCACGCAACCTGAGTGCCCGCGGTACCTGCAACCCGTCTCCCCACGCGTGGTGCCCTGGCTGCAGAAGCTACTTATAATCCCAGGGCAAGGAGGTCGTCGCAACCTGACTCGTCTCCCATGGCGGCTCCGCTCAGACCCGGCTGCTGAAGCCAGGACCCCCGTCTGCCTGGTCTTACTCAGGGCCTTCAGCTCAGGGCCGCCTGCTGCCTCCCGAAGCTGATCGCAATTCTGGAAACAGGAGTGACGATATGTATCTTTCCTTGGTCTGCTTTTCATAAAAATACACTTACTACTTTTAAATTAGTATTTGAATGTTCAGAAGAATTTAAATGGGCTACATTTTACTTTTTAGTATTTACTGTCCCTACTGCACAAACGAGACCAGAGCAGCGGATGCTGGAGCAGGGGCAGCAAGTCTGTGGCCACTCAGCGCGGCCTAGAGAACGAAGGCGGCCTCGCAGGAGTACTGGCCGAGGCTAACTAGCGCGGGGTGCGCCAGGGGTACAACAGGGGACGTCTCGAGAGCAAGCAAGGTCCACTTTACGCAGCAGCAGCAAGGGTTTTGGTGAGCACCTCCACGGGGCTGAAACGACAGTAATCCTTTCAGGCAGTGCAGATAACTGCACTCTGGAACACACTTGTCATTTTTACTGCACAATCTAACTTATTTTTATATCATGTTCAAGTTTGAAGAAATAAACTTGGGTAGGAAACCATGACCTTAACTGACAAGAAGAACCATCTTCAGATTGATGAACACTTTGTTTTTATAGGAAAAGAATGTAAGTTGTGAGTTATTAGAAAGCTGGAAGGATTTAAGGGCACAGTTCTCAGAGGGGGTAAGAGTCAAATAAAATAATCATCTGTAAATTATTATGATCTTTTTTCCACTTCCACAAAAAGTTGAAGGTCAACAAGAGCAGACTCCTAATGGGCTGTCCACCGTGGAGAGCCGGGAGATCAGAGAGAGCTTGCTCGGGGAACGTGCTGATGCCAAAGGTAAAAAAACTTAACACTGATCGGAAGGCTTGCATTAAGCAAAGAATGATCAACTACCGGCTGAATATTATGTTTAAAAACCTGAGGGGAAAGATCTATTAACTTTAGAGACGAGAGCACGGAGTCCAGTGACAGTCCGATGAGGGAGCTCAGTCACTCTGACCCCTAATGAGCCTGAGGGTTGAGAACAAGATACCATAAAAGAGAAGCTTCGCCATTTAAAGACCAAGGTAACTACATCACTATACTCACTTCAGTCTTCACTTTTATTAAAGGCTCAGTAGGTTTGGTGAGCATTTTGTGAAGGAACCCCAAAGATCTAAAAATGAATTTTCCCAACTCTCAAAAATTTCAGGATAGACTGTTAACTATTCCACTCTATGATACACTAAATGCACACTGTGTTCTCCTAAAATACAAAACTGTAAACCACGTGGAAGTGAGTCTGCTAATTAGAAATCTGAAATATATGACCGAGATATTAGCAAATAATCTGATTTACAGGCATCCTGTTCCAATTAAATCAATATTCTGAAGCAAGAGGGAAAAGCCATTTTCAAATAGAATTCAAGTATGATAAAAGATTTCCTTCAATAAATTTCTGAACTTAATTGGTTTAAATGGACCTAGGTGCTTCTATCTGTAAAAAAAAAAAAGTTCAAGATGACATTACCACATCCTTGAGCTGTTTATTTATTCCCTGTCCACAGCCTGATTTACAGGCGATGAAATGCAATCACGACCCATGCCAGAGGCAGGAACCATCTGCTAATGGAACTTTTAATTGAGAAGTGACCAGTGACATGAGGTAATTCTTGCCATGCAGGACTGCTCCTGAAGGCCTCTCTGCACTTCGTCACGGTAAACAATCACTAACATGTGCATTAAAGAAAATTTAAATACATTATGACCCAATAAATATCATAATCAATCAATATACAATTTTCTTCTGCTAAGGATTTAATGTTCAGATACCGCACTATTAGTGCTATACTATTACACTCACCTATATGTGGACAATTTTTAACATGGTGGTACAAAGTTTAACCATTTGTAATCAGATAATAATCAGATCTATTAGAAACTAGCATTCCCCTAGGAATTTCCAGAAAATGCAGAAAATTATATAAGTAAAAATTCAAATATGTGAAACTAAATTATCTACCATCCTCAAATAACTATAGTTTTGTCACTGATTTTATCTAACCCTCACTATGTTTTAAAGAGATACACTTCACATAAACTCCATTTTTGGGTGAAAGTCCCTGGAGTCTGGTGTGAAGAGATGCACATTAAAGCAGAGGAGTGTTGGGGTGTCTGGGGGGCTCAGTCGGTTAAGTGTCCAACTCGGCTCAGGTCATGATCTCACAGTTCATGGGTTTGAGCCCCGCGTCGGGCTCTGTGCTGACAGCTCAGAGCCTGGAGCCTGTCTTGAGATTCTGTGTCTCCCTCTCTGACCCTCCCCTGCTCATGCTGTCTCTCTTTCTCTCTCAGAAATAAATAAAAAATTAAAATATAAAATTTTAGTAAGATTTAATTCATGCAGGGGCACTTGGGTAGCTCAGTCAGGTAAGCCTCTGACTTTGACTCAAGTCACAATCTGATGGGTTCATGAGTTCGAGCCCCGCATTGGGCTCTGTACTGACAGCTCAGAGCCTGGAGCCTGCTTTGGATTCTGTGCCTCCCTCTCTCTCTGACCCTCCCCTGCTTGCACTCTGTCTCTCTCTCCCTCAAAATAAATAAACGTGAAAAAAAGAAAAAAAGAAAAAAAAAAGATTTCATTCATGCAAATGAGGCCACTATGTTGCCTGACACTGCACTGTGTGAAAACCACCTAACTCAGGGGCTATTTCGGGGGGCCTGGCTGGCTCAGTTCGTAGAGCACATGACTCTCGATCTTGGGGTCATGAGCTCAAGCCCCACATGGGGTGTGGAGATTACTTAAAAATTAAAAAAAATTTTTTTTTTTAATTACGGGGTATTAGTCTAGCAATATAAAGGCTCACCTTGTTTACTATTTTAAATTTTGGTTTTACTATTATAGCTGTAGGAGATCCGTGGGCTCACCTCCATAGAAAGGACTACGTGTCACCTCAAAGAGGTTCAGGAAATGAGTTATGAAAGCTCCAGAGGGAGCTGAGCGGAGGGGATCTCAGGGAGAACGAGCCCAAAGCCAGCACACGGCGTCGTGGGGGGAGGCAGGGTATGTGGTAAAATGAAGTGAGATGATCTGACACGTATGCTAAGGACCTGAACGTCAGGCCAATGTCTGGGGGCGGTGTCTGAAACGGAAGGGGAGCCGAGAGGCGGACCGCCGTGGCGGTGGGGTCAAGCGCGGCCGCCCCCAGGCCAAGAGCTGCGTGACCAACACCGCCCCGTGTGGGACCAGTGGCGGAGGACGGCGTGTCCTCTGCCCACGTGTGTCCGGGACCAGCACCTTCTGGTGTCCTTCCACCAGCCCTGTGCTGGGTCGGGTCCCAGGGCTGTGACCTCTCGTCATCAGAGTACACACGCCGCACAAGACTGACTGCAAAGGTACGGCAATCAACACAGCGTCACGCCAGCCCAGAGAGAGGTCAGTGAGGCAACCGAGAGTTCAGAAATAAACCCTTCTGTTCACGGTCAATGACTCTTGGCACAGGCACCCGGTCAGTCTTCTTAACAAATGGTTAAGAAGGGCTGTCCCTAACTCACAGCGTCTACAGCAACTAATTCATAACGGAGCAGAGGCCTACACGTAAGAACCAAATTGACAAAACTTTCAGAACACAAGCAGCTACGAATCTCTGCGACCCTGGCTTAAACCGTGTGACCACAAGTTTCTTAGACAAGACTGCAAAAGCTCAGGCAACAAAAGAAAAACAAATGCATTAGAAGCCATCAAGAAAGTGAATGACAACACACAGAATGGGCGAAAATACTTGCAAATCACATGTCGGATAAGGACTTGAACTAGAATATATAAAGGACTTAATAATATAAGACAAACAACTCAATTTAACAAATGAACAACGTGGGGCGCCTGGGTGGCTCACTCGGTTAACCGTGTGACATCAGCTCAGGTCATGATCTCACACTTTATGGGTTTGAGCCCCACATCAGGCTCTGTGCTGACAGCTGGAGCCTGAAGCCTGCTTTGGAATCTGTGTCTCCCTCTCTCTGCCCCTCCCCAGCTTGCATTCTCTCTCTCAAAAAAAACAAACATAAAAAAAAAAAAAAGAAATGGACAAAGTAGGGGCGCCTGACTTCAGCTCAGGTCGTGACCTCACGGTTCATGGGTTCAAGCCCCGCATCGGGCTCTGTGCTGACAGCTGGAGCCTGAAGCCTGCTTTGGAATCTGTGTCTCCCTCTCTCTCTGCCCCTCCCCTGCTCGTGCTCTTTCTCTCTCTCAAACATAAATAAACATAAAAATAAAAATGTTAAAAAATGTTAGTATTCAATTAAAAAGAAAGAAAACCCAATCTCTTTTTTGGACTGGATCTGTTCTGCAGAAAGCAGTTAGCCACCCTTGGTTTAAATAAAGCCCCTGGCCCGCTGTCCCCACCTTCCGCACACTGAGCGCTTGTGTCCCCAGGGCGGTGGCATTAGGAGGCAGGGCCTCGGGCAGTGACGGGGTCATGTGGGGAGCCCTCAGGGATGCGATGAGCGTCCTTCTCAAAGGGACCGGGGAGAGCCTCTCACCCCTTCCAGCATGTGAGGACACGGTGAGAAGGCACCGACGTGAGCTGGGACGAGAGTCCCCACCCGAGGAGACCCCGCGGCGTGCGGATGGCGACCTTCCAGCCTCCAGAACCGTGAGACGGCGGGGGGGGGGGGAGCGCGGGGGGCTGTCAAAGTTTCACCATTAAACAGAAGTTTCCACCAGGCTGCAGAATGAAGGTGTCCTGTCATTTACAGTACAGGGTAAACCGTGTGTGGACAGTCGGCGGGTGTGTGACGTGCTGCTCATGACAGCATGACCCTCACGTCATCTTGAAATGGCCCATTTTCCTAGAATTTGCAATGACTTATGTACCACTTACCCCATCCCCAGTGACAGTGGCCTTCCGCCTCAGACACTCTAAACGGAACCTTTGAAGAGCCACTTGTAACGCCAGCAACAAGAGCAACAGAGAGCTTTCTAGTAATTCCAGCACACACCCCGACAGCCAGCAATACCGCGTACAGGTTATGTTTTGTGTCCCCGGGCTCTGCGTGCTCTACAAATACTGTATGCTTGTGGCTACTGTGTGTGTGACATATAACGATGAAGTGTCAGTTACTACATAAAAGAATACCGTGCAAAATTACCTCAGTAATTCTGAATAAAGGTCTTCAGTGAAACAGACAGCGTCCACACGGAAACACAAAACCTCAACCTCCCGTGGTCTGAGAACACGGTACCTTTCCGAGCATCCTGCCCAGGAAGTAGTAATGTCGGGCGAAGGAGTCTCCCACGAGCATGTGAGCAGCTGGGCTGGGGTACAGAAGGCCCTCGTTAGTAGTCTTAAAGAACCCCTGATTGGGGTTGAACCCCGACTTCAGCAGCTCACTGAGGAACTCTCTGAAAACCCCGCCGCCATCGATGCCAGCTTCATCCAGGCCGTGCGCGTTGAGCAGGTGCACGCGGATCCGCTTTTTCAAATCGGGCTCTGTGACGACAGAGGGGTAATGGGGGCGAGGAGAAAAAATTTTAAACAAGCTAGTATTACTACGGGAAGTTTTGTGAAGGGGAGCAAGAATATCAGAGATATTTTCATGCAGGACTGAAAACAATCAATGAGATTAAAAACAGATGATGAAATAGACTGACCAGTAATTCCCCCAAGGGCGCCAATAGAGGTGAGGGGAAACGGAGTGTTCAGGAGCAAATAAAGTCATCCCACGTACCCTAAAGCTCACGACACTCTAAAATACCAGGAGACTTATACTAGGAGAGAGGGGACTAAGCACCTAAGAACATCAGGGGAACAGCAGCTGTTACCAGGAAAGGCAAAAACCATAAACGGATAAAGACATCGGCGCAATGAACATTGCAGAGCCTTTGAGAAAGGTGAGTGATGCAGGGCCGCCAGAGCCCGGGTCGGAGCCCCAGACTCTCCAGTGCGCGGCTGAAGAGGGCGGCAGTCTCTCCGGAGATGGTGCGCCGCCAAGATTAAAATACAAACGTTTGTGAAGTTGGTTAATTATGCGTGCTATCTTAGAGAAATTTCCACACAGGTCCTCAAGAGGACAGTGCTGCTGTCAGCAGGGATACGGCCCTGGACTCACTGGCGATGATACGTGGCCTTCGGTACGGGCCTCGGGACACAGGCCCCGAATACCAGCCAATGAAAGTGATTCTGCCAAGGGGCGCNCTCTCTCTCTCTCCTAGAAATAAAACATTAAAAAAAAAAAAAAAAGTGATTCTGCCAAAAGCCAGAACCAGGTGGTCTTCACTGGACAGGCCTGACCAAGGTGCGGGTCTGAGAAAGCAGCTGACCTGTCCTTCACCTCTTCCCACTCGGGAGCGGGCGGGGTGGGGTGGGGCCGGGGCGATGCCGACAGCTCGGGGCGGCGCAGGGCCCCGGTCAGCACACGGTGCCGCTTTGCTCCTGGGCTCTCAGGAGCAGCCGTCATCTTTCAGGCTTCCCGTGAGGCCGATGTCCCAAGGGACAGAGGACCTCTAGAAAGCACTCTGGGAAAGGGTTAGCGGATCGCGTTGTTGGCTGAGCCTCCCACACCGAGATGGACAAGTGCGGATACTTCCGAAGTCACCGAACCTGGCGGTGGTCAGTCACGTGGCCCAACAGGGCCAGTACGGTCTCACGTATGGACGGGGCGCAGCCCCACTGTGGGCAGTGGCAGCAAGCCCGTCTCTCCCTGGCTGGCACCGGCCAGGCCCACCCCATCCTGCAGGCGACGACAGAGCCACTGCAGGTGAGCTCCGTGGAAACGCCCACGTTTACCCGCCCCCACCCCACCCCAAGCAGGGAGGCAGAGTAAGCCACCTGGTTCCAGCCTCACCTGTACTCTGTACAGGGATTACGATCAATGATGATTTACCCTGCGAGAATTTTACACACATTACTTCAAGTCCTTTAACAACCTTCTGGGTTAGGAATTCTCCCTACTCTGCAGTGAGAAAACCAAGGACAAGGAAGGTCAGTTTATTTATCTAAAGACACACAGCTAACACTGTGGCGGGGGTGCTACAACATAAAGATCTCTCTATTGCCTGCAAAGCACAGGCTTTTATACTCAACTATATTCTCTTCTGTCTTTATTTTTATTTTTTTTAAAGGTTTTATTTTTAAGCAATCTCTCCACCCAACGTGGGACTCGAACTCACAACCCCAAGATCAGGAGTTGCATGCTCTACCAGCCAAGCCAGCTGGGTGCCCCATCTCTTCTGTTTTTAAAACTGACCTATGCTCACAGGAAGAACATGCTTTTCAGTGATGATGGGATTCCACACGTATGTTATCTGCATCTACTTTGATCAACAGGGTTACAAAGTATGTTCAGTCTCAAGATCCAGGTAAAATGCCCAAAGGAATCTAAGCAGATAATTGTACATGCAACACAAAAATATAGTTGGGTATTTCTCACCTTACGTGTTCCTTCTAATACCCAATTTAAAGGATGAACTATAAGCATTTCTTCGTCGTATATAATGTTTTTCAAAGCATTAGCAGTTAGCAGCACATTTTGTAACAATTCTCAGCATACAAATGTTGCAGGTGGGGGACACTTGGCCACGGTCCCCCCTCAACAGTCTCAGGGTGGGCGGGGAGGGGGGAGTGTCATTATCGCCTGGAGACTCAGTGGGCAATCAGCACTCGCCCCTCTACTTTGGCTAGAATTGAGTTTCTGTGGTTCCCCGAAGCTCATTTCTATAAACAAGAACATGTAATGATAACAATAATAATAATATTTTCAGAATCAAATCCGGCCTTCGAGGTATCGTGACACTACTTGTTTCTATGGACGAGTTTTAAAACATCTACTTACATACTAAGGTTTTAGTGGGGAAAAAGAACCCTAAGTGAAATGTTACTTTGATTTTATGCTATTACCATTTCCTCTTCAGGAAAACAATGTAGTAAATCCTGCCCAGTAAACAAACAAATGCAACCACAGCAGCTAACACACCAAGGCTCCTGGGAGGGAGCACAGTCCAGGGCCGGCCCTACTAGACTCTCATCCGAGAAGAGCGATGACGGCCAGAGCCACAGCAACCCTGAGAGTGAGGTGATCACTGCTCCGGCCCCCCCACCCCCCACCGGGGGCAGCACCGCGCAGGGAGGGCTCTGGCCACAGCCCACAGCCGTGAGCCCAGGGCAGCCAGCTCTCCTCCTACAGGCCGACGCCCACACCTCAGACACCTGTTCTGAGATGCCAGACGCTGAGCATCTGTGAAGGAAGGACTGATTTGTTTTAAGGACTAGATGATCCATGGTGATCATATTAACTGATTATACGTAAATGATCAGTCAACAAAGCACTTCACACCAATTTCCCGGAAAGTAAACAAAACATTTGGAGATGACATTTGACTCCTTGCGCTGATGAAATACCAGTTTTAATACATGGTTTGAAAAGTCTTATTAAGGAGGCCTGACTCAGAGCATCCATGGAGATTTAAAGCATTGTAACCAAAGTACTACGAGAAGATTTTTCCAAATCGCTTGAACTCAGCACAAGTATCAGAACACACTTAGGGACAGACAGTAGGATCAACTTTTTTTTTTTTTAATGTTTTATTTATTTCTAGGAGAGAGAGAGAGAGAGACAGTGTGAGCAGGGGAGGGTCAGAGAGAGAGGGAGTCACAGACTGAAACAGGCTCCAGGCTCTGAGCTGGCAGTCAGCACAGAGCCCGACGCGGAGCTCGAACCCACAAACCGTGAGATCATGACCCAAGTGAAAGTCGGACGCTTAGCCGACTAAGCCACCCAGGCGCCCTGAGTAGAATCAACTTTTGAATGACTTTAAGCTTAAGGATTCATTAGGAAATTTGGGGTTTGTTCTAATTGGCTAGTAATGTCTTTACAAATCGTCTACATGAAATGGCTTTAAAGCTGACTTGGAACCGCTGCGAGCGGCATCTCGAGGCGCCCCACCTGCAGCAGGTGCAGGGAGTGAGCAGGCGTGCACAGGAGCAGCTGTGTGGGACGAGCCGCCTGCCCTTCCTGACACCCTCCAGCGCCACCCACGCCTCATTGCTGCTGTCACCACATCCCAGTCACTGGCAAATTTATCATTTCGTCTCGAATTTTCCCCAGGTGTGATCACAAATCTAACACACATCTACTGAGCAGCAGCTTCGAGCCCAACAAGGATAAGGACTCAGAGACGGCGCAAGCGCCGGGCTGGGTGGGAGACACAGCACGGTGACTCTCACGCACTCATGGGGACCCAAGAGCCCTGAGGGAGGAGGTCCGGGTTTTCTCAAAAGTGTGCTGGGCTTGAGTCAGAGTACCGGATTTCGTCCCGTTCACATGTAAAACTTACAAACAAACTACGCGGGGCGACAGTAAGCTGGACAGCGGAGCGCTCGTGGCGGCGCTGTGGCTTCAGAGGGCTCTGGCACAGAGCAGGTGAGAAAACTACATTATGTGAGCACCGAACCCTCGCACACAGGACCTGGGGCGGAAGGGACCGGTGACTGATGCCGGCCGCCCTCCGTTATTCCCACAGAAGAAGATTAGCTCCGTAAGAAAAATGTTACTTGAATCGAGGTTCTGCCCCTGGACCGCCCGCGTGTCCTGCAGCCGTGACCCAGGTGCTGCCAACTTCCGCTGTGGCCTGCACCGGTCCGGCCCTGCCTGAATGCAGCAGCAGGGGTCCCATGCTCTGAAGGAAAGATGATGACCGTACAGATGAGTAAACCACGCCTAACGCTGGCTGTCACGTGCTCACACGAGCCAAACGTGTCCCTGACCTCTACGTGCGACCCGAAGCGCTGCGACAGCACAGACCCTTCCGGTCTCTCTGCACGACACTGAAGCACGCCTCCTGTGTACAGAAATCAGTGCAGAGCGAGACAAGGGCACTAACGTTTCAGCGAGGACCCGCTTCTACAACAGCCCCTCAGCCCCCACCGCGCACGCACACGTACCATTTTCTGGGGAAAGTTTGTCGTAAGCATCTTCGTAGATGTAATTCCTTCTTATTGTCACATTAATTCCGTCCAGAAATGGGCCGTCCCCTTGCACCTCCTGCTTATCTGCATAAATCAGCCTCTGAAAGATCTAACGAGTAGGGGAAGCTGTCAGGTTATCTGCAACAAGACTCTGTTATAAAGTTAAGCAACAAAAAACTGCTAAATAAATCTCAAGTTTTCTGTCTCCATAAATTCAGAAAAGAATTTTAAAAGCCAAGGTATCAAATATGGACTTGCAGCCGTATCGGTAAGTGTGTGACCTTTGTGTACCTGTAATCTTGCTCCTCTTCCCCATCTCACAACAGGTTTTAAGGTCTCATGCTGTAGTATATGTTCAGTACTTTGTTTCCAAACCCTTTAGAAAAACCCAGGTGACAGAAAAAGAAAGAATAGCTTTCTTTGCAAAGCTGTGTACTGGAGGAATTCGACTGATTTTTCTTTGATGTTAAAAATCCAGTAGAGGGAGCTCAGGAGCTATGCAATGTTGCATTTGTGCTGTGTGAGAGAGTGTGTGTGTGTGTGTGTGTGAGTGTGTGTGAGTGTGAGTGTCTTAATAAAGAAACACCAATAGCTTTAAAAGAAATTTAGCCTGTTGCTCATCCTATAAAAAGTGGGCACTAAAATTACCCTCCTGAAACCATGACTTAACAGAGACGGGAAGGGGCACCTGGGCAGCTCAGTCAGTTAAGTGTCCACTGCAGAGTTCAGCTCAGATCATATTCTCACAGTTCATGGGTTTGAGCCCTGCATCAGGCTCTGTGCTGACAGCGAGGGAGCCTGCTTAGGATTCTCCCTCTCTCCTCCTCCCCAGGTCACTCTCTCTTTCTAAGTAAATAAACTTTAAAAANTGGTAGTTTTTAGAAATTTGCTAAGTTGTATTGTTGTCAATACAAACAAAACATTTTAAAATCTCAAAACAGATAAACAAAGTTTTGTACACTAGTCAAAAATGACCAGGCAAGAAATTAATGTAACTACCTAAGTCTCTTTTACAGAGTTTGTGATAAATAACTTCAACATAATGCACAGAAACGTATCTTTTCAAAAAATATACATTTTTTTAAAATAACATGAAATCTACTAGACAAAGGACCTCTTCCTCCCATGGTAACACGACTGGTGTAATGGCTTTGAGCTAGACTTACAACTAAGGGAAAAATCCTTCAAGTCTATATAAGGAGGTACTTGGTTGGACTATGCTNACGCCCCTGGACTATGCTCTTTTTTTAAAAAAAAATTTTATTATTTATTTTGAGAAAGCGCACACGTGCCCACTAGTGGGGGAGGGGCAGAAAGAATCCCACGCGGGCCCCACCCCAACACAGGGTCCGACCTGCTGTGAGATGGTGACCTGAGCTGAGATCAAGAGTCAGATGCTCAGCCGGGTGCGCCCCCCTGGCGCCCCCAGAATATGCTGCTACAAATCCTTGTCAACCATCACCATCTGAGGAGAAAACTAAAAACCACAGAATCAGCCTGGCACCAGGCATCTGTGGAGACTTTTGGTCGGTGTCGCTTCACCACGGAAAGGATGTGAGGGACCACTACGCGCGCAACCTGTGAAGAAACCAAACTGCGTACCTTGACTCGCTCCTCAAATGGAACCACAAAGGGCAATTCTGTCAGGATGGCGAGTTGTCTTTCCTCAGAGACAGACAGCGGCGGGGACTCCAAACCCACTGCAACACATTGTAAAGCCTTTGCTGAGTGTGGGGTGCGGGTGCGCCCGCCCTGTGGCACGTGGCCGGCACCGTGTTACGAAGGGAAGTTCTGTGCTGACCCCGCGCCCCGCCGCCTGTGCGCACCATCCGCAGCAGCACTTGCAATGTGGCGCCCTCATGTCACGTTTTGGGAATTCTTACACATTTCCGACTTTTTCATGATTATGTTTGTTACAGTGATCCGTGATCCGTGATTACCAGTCACTGAAACAACTCAGATGATAGCACCTTTGGCTAAAAGTGTATTTTTTAATATGATAGAGAGCGAGAGAGTGCGAGCGAGGGAGGGCAGGGAGAGGATCCCAAGCAGGCTCCACACTCAGCACGGAGCCCGATGCAGGGCTCAATCCCACAACCCCGGGGTCACGACCCGAGCCAAAATGAAGAGTGAGAGGCTCAACCCACTGAGCCACCCAGGCGTCCCTAAAAATATTTTTCAGTGAAGGTATGAATGTTGTTTCTTTAGACATGATGCTATTGCACACTTAAACTTTACATGTGCTGCAAAACCAAAAACTTCATTTGACTCGTTTTGCAACATACACCTCACTTTACTGCAGTGGCTGAGAGCAGAACCCACAAAGTCTTCAAGGTCTGCCCGGACTTTTCCCTCCCAGACTCACAGGGTTACGCATTATACGGTTCCATTTAAAGACATTCTGGAGAAGACAAAGCTACCAGGACAAAAACAAATCAGTGGTTGTCAGGGGCTGAGGCCTGGCCCGGGCGGGGGCTAAGTTCAAAGGAACATGAGGTAATTTCTGGAATGATGAATGGTTTGTATATCGTTGATCATGGTGGCATGTGTTTATCAAAAATCGCAGAACAGCACACTGAAAAGAGTGAGTTTCCTGGTACAGGATGTAGCCCGCACCCCTGAACTGAAAGAGGAGCACACGAGGCCACAGAGAACTCACCGTCCAGGCTCGACTGCAGGGGGCCGATCCTCCCCATTCGCCGGAACCTCCACACGTGTCTGGAAGCCGGAACGTAGAGCTGGGTGACCTGCGGGAGCGACAAGCCTTGCTTAGGGCAGCCTTGTGCCGTGGCACAGCCCTTAACGTGTCACGTGGGAACTAAATCGATGTCTTGCACGTACTGAATGTCAGCCGGTCCCGCTCTTTGATCTCATGTCCTTTGCAGGCTACCTCTTCCGCCCTCTCCCCCGCGCTGGCTGCCCCTTCACACTTCCACAGTGTAACACACCCGGGGGACTCTCTGCTTGTTCTAGTCGACGCCGTGTAACAGGTGCACAGAGTAAACTGTCATGTGATCACTTTCTACACGAAAAGGCATCCACTTAAAGAACTAATGAATTCATATTACTGAATATTCAGCGTCTCATAACTTAAAAACAGTATCCAGTAGGCTGGAGTCATGTGCACTCTGTAGCCCAGCCG
>NW_027527444.1:4615664-4626084 GCF_008692635.1 Crocuta crocuta | reverse complement strand
CCCCCTGTAGCCCAGCCGCTCCGTGGGCTCCCCCGCCCGGACCGCGCCCGCTGCGCCCCCTCGGCGCTACCACGGTGCCTCGGCCTGCTTCCCGCACACACATGCAGCGCCGTCAGGAGGCCTCCCCACGTCCAGGGTCGGCTTCTGGCCAGGACGCTTCCCGGGCGGGTGGCCGCAGGTCTGGATGCCAGCTGGGATAGGCGAGGAGGCCGAAACAGGGACCAGTTACACCACGAGGCACTGCCTGTGGCTGCTGTTTCCCACAGCCGAGCCTTCTGGGTGCAGCGGCGGCGTGGCGAGGGGCACCCGGCACGAACCCTCGTCCGCCGCGGCCTCCAGCGGGGTCTCAGCACGTCCCCGCGTGGCCTGCACCCTGAGGGTGCCGGCTGCACTGCCGACTCGTCACAACTGCAGACTGTGTGACTCCAGGTCCAAAGTGGCCTCTCCACACACTGTGGGCCACCCCCACCCCGAGAAGGGTCTCACGTCACCACCACGCAGCCCGCGGAACGGGACGTCTGTGAGGGAAAGGCAGACTCCACGCGCGACTACTGTTTTCCAAACCAGTGCTAGAAATAGTAAGGTGAGTCCTCTGCTGATAAGATGGCCAATCACGTTCTTCTTTTTCCAACATCTAAAACACTTTTTAAAAAGTTTTATTTGAGTAATGTCTACACCCAAAGTGGGGTTTGAACGCACGACCCTGAGATCTAGAGCCCCGTGCTTTTCCACCCAAGCCAGCCAGGTGCCCGTAACTCGGAGATTCAAGCATATTTGACGTTTAGTCTGCTACACCTACCCCGAAGGGCCGGTGCCTCCTGCGGTCCCCATACTCTCGTGACAAGACACCCCATAGCTCCAAAGGCTGTTTCCTTTGGGTGGTAAATGTTCGGAGGCCCCGCCCTGGGCCTTGGAGATGTCCCACCTGCTACCGGGCCGGGCGTGGCTTCACGGCCTGACCAGTGGGCACAGCCAGGCGCCCCATGCTTCAGGATTCACGCAGACATAGTAATGCTTCTGAAACTGTTAATAAAGCACCTCTGTTTTCTTCTTCTCCTTCTTTTTTTAAGTAGGCTCTACACCCCAAGTGGAGCCCAATGCGACGCTTGAACTCATGACCCTAAGATCAAGACCTGAGCTGAGATCAAGATGCTTAACTGACTGAGCCACCCAGGCGCTCCTCTGTTTTCTTTTCTTTAATGCTTCTATAATCTTGCTTCCTCTATGCCCTCCACTCTGCACCCATCCCTGAGATTTAGAAATGAACACAATCATGCCTTTTTCTGACAAACAAAAATGAAAACAGTTCATGGTGTTTGTTAACATTATTTAAATTTCTAAAAACATATTATACTACTGAATCTACTTCAGACAGAGATCTTAGTAATCTTAGTAATATTCAAATTTGTCTCTGTTCCTTTAGAAAATCAAGGACATGCTCCATTTCCTTTAAGTACTAAGTATATACCAATAATTTTAATACCTTTCAATTAAAGCAAAATCTTTTGCAACTGCAACAAAGAACCATTAGGCTTCAATATAATTTGTGGGTAAAGGAGAAAATCAGGATTAATAACGAACTCAGGGTATATGTTTAAGTCAATGATACTGCTGCTATATGTTCTGTGACCAAATTAATAATAAAAAAGTTTACTGTGACTACTGCACTCCATAATAAGGAATATATGAACCAAATGAACCAATTTAAAAGAATTTATCCTCCCTAGAAAGACAAAAGCTGAAAAAATACATGTAATGAAAAATATTAAAAAAATCTGTCAGTAAACCTTATCTGCTTTAATATCTTCCTGTTCCGACAGCCAGTGGTTTGGAGGACAGAAGTTTCTTCTCGTGTCTCTGGACTTCAGCATCTTCACGAGGTTGGTGATGACCTGCAGAGGGAGAACAGGGCCGGGTCACGGAACAAGCTCGGGAGCCGCCACCCACAGGAGGGGCCACGGCGCAGGCCGTCCAGGCCTCCCCTTGGCTGCCGCCAGGTCAGGCCACAGAAGAGAACCTTATCCTGAGGTCCCAAGATGACTGTGTTTTTTTAAGATAAATACTACAATTAAAAAAATTATTTTTAGTGTTTGGTTATTTTTGAGATAGAGACAGACAGAGCATGAGCGGCGGGGGCAGAGAAGAGGGAGACACAGAATCCGAAGCAGCTCCAGGCTCTGAGCTGTCAGCACAGAGCCCGACGGGGGGCGTGAACTCACGAACCACAAGATCATGACCAGAGTGGAAGTTGGACACTTAACAGGCCGAGCCACCCAGGCACCCCTAAATAATACAGTTTAAAAAAAATGTTTATTTATTTATTTTTTAGAGAAAAAGAGCGAGTAAGGGAGGGGCAGAGAGAGGGAGGGAGAGAGGGTCCCAAGCAGGCTCCACACTGTCAGTGTAGATGCCGAGCGGGGCTCGATCCCGTGAACCGTTGGGATTATGACCTGAGCCAAAATCAAGAGTTGGGTGCTTAACCGACTGAGCCAGCCAGGCTCCTCAAGAATGAGTTTCAGGCACAAAGTGGTGTTAAGTGCCAGTGAAGAGAGAAGGCTTAACAGGAACATGCTAAAGGCTGACTACAAAGGAGGTGGTAATTGAGTTCTGAAACACAGATTTGGAAATGTATTAGCTCATTTGAGCTAAAATGTAAGAAATCCTCAAGCATAGCAATTTTGTAAAACTTTTTCCTACAGTGATAGCCTTTATTTTTTCTTACAAGGCACTCTGCGAAGGGCACTGAGTGCGGAAAAACCTGTCCTAGGTGGACCTCTGACATCTGTCAAAACAGCAACAATTCCGTCTCTCCTGTGTGCGCGTCTCTGGAGTCGGGGGCCTCTCACCCCCGTTCTGCACACAGCCGGGCCCATGCCCGTCATTAAGGCCCCAGGCTGGCGCTCGGCGTGTTGGGACCGCCTGTGCTGGGAGCGCCAGCCCCTCTCCAGCCCCGCAGGGGGCGCCCTCTGAAGGAAGCCAGCTGAGCCCCTGCAAACCTCGTGGGCACTCAGGGACTGGCTAGGGGCCGATGATTCGCCGTACATTCGAAACTACAGGATTACAGAAAGCTAACGGCACAGGCTATTTAAAAAACAACCTGATGGGGCAGGGGAGGGTGTGGAATAAAAATTTAAAAAAAGACTTGACATTCTTTATTAAATACAAATGTACTTTGTAATGAACCAAGATAAAACCAACATAAAATTGTAAATCCAAAGTTTCAAGCCTGCACAGCCAGGATTTGATCACACAACTAGTATGCAGTGAAAGTAAGACTATAATGATGCTTCCTGAAAAAGTCAGCCAGGCCTCTATACACATGGCCTCTAATCAAGTAAAATACAATTTGGATAAGGAATTACGATAAAATATAATTTGGGTAAGGAAAAAAATTAGGATAACATGATAAATTTCCAAATATATCCACAAGACAAACAAGATTGCATAATTTCAATTGTTAATTCCCTTTAAAGATTTCCCTTTAAAAATTTACAATTCAGGGACACCTGAGTGGCTCAGTCGATTAAGGGTCCGACTTCAGCTCAGGTCATGATCTCACGGTTCGTGGGTTCGAGCCCCATGTCAGGCTCTGTGCTAACAGCTCAGAGCCTGGAGCTGCTTCAGATTCTGTATCTCCCTCTCTCTCTACACCCCCCCACCCCACAACTCGTGTGTGTGTGTGTGTCTGAAAAATAAACATTAAAATTTTTTTTTCATTTTATAATTCAGCATGTATATACAATAGAAATACAATGCTTCTTTTATGACATGCAAATGCTGGCACCCAAGGATACCAAAAATTCCGTGTGGCCAAAAAAAGGAGGTGAGAAGGGTCCGTGGCTGAGCCCTCAGACCACTGTAATGTGGACACACCTCCTGGATGAGATGCCCGTGGATGGAGGACACCATTAATATGTGAGCAGTTTGGCCACGCAGACACCACCACATTAGCATAAATGTCTCAGGGCCTAGAGCACAGCCTTCTGACTGACGGAATTTCTTCCACCTCCCCTGTGGCATCCGGAAGCCTACCACGAGACATACTGTAGTTACTATAGTAACTATATCCCTTCTGAACCAGCAGTAATTGGCTTAGGTGAGTCAGCGTGAACCTGCAGTCAGTCATCCCCGACTCTTGGCTCTGTTGTGCTCGCTCGGGGGTTAAGTTAGCCACATGCAACGTTTTACAATCACGAAAAGACCAGACGTCGAGGAATTGGGCTACACGTGCGCTCTGTCTGGGACAAGCTCCAGTCAGTGCACGCAGAGCATGCTCCCCAGACACATGCTCTTCCAACAGCACTGACAGAAGCACATCATTTTGTGTGAAGAATGTCACACAGCGGCCGCCTGGGGGGTTCGGTCGGTTAAGCGTCTGACTCTTGATTTTGGCTCAGGTCATGATCTCATGGTTCATGGATTCAAGCCCTGCATCGGGCTCTGTGCTGACGGCACGGAGCCTGTTTGGGATTCTCAGTCTCCCTCCCTCTCTGCCTCCTCTCTGCTGCTCACTCTCTCTCTCTCTCTCTCTCAAAATAAATAAACATTAAACAAAATTTAAAAAAAAAATCACAGCTTGTATCTTTCCATGTTCATAACCAGCTATATTAGTATTTCAAGTAAGTTCAGACTGAACAGATACTGCGCCGAAATTTGCACACAATACGCCACAGCTGTTAACAAGACATGCTTTCTGACACGTTACATGTGTTTATTTAACTGCACCCATTTACTTCTGGCTCATGCGTATCATCCCACTGAAAGCTGGCATCTTCATGTACTGGCCTTCCCCGTGCACCGCCGAGGAAACGCAGCGTTACTGAGGAGGAGAGACTTGCTGGAGGGTCCGTGAGGGGCAGGGCGAGGGCCGCCTCACTCCAGAAGAAAACCTCCTGACTGCCTCCTGCGGGTCATCTCTTTTCAATCTATGGTCACGAGGACACTTGTTTTCTCAGGTCACAGACATTACGCTATGTATGAGGCAATTAATGCTGCAAGTTCCTTTCTTTAAAATTACTGTGAAATTAAATAAGTTTCAATACAGACAGCCCCTTTCTAATTTTCACATTCTAAGTATAAGAAAAGAAGCAATCATATATTACTCATAAATGTCCTGGTATCATCGATCCTCTTTCAACAAAAAAAAAAGGACAGAAAGAGAGCCAGAGGTAGGGAGAGAGAGTGCAAGGCTTGTCAAGGGTGGGTTCAAGACAGGAGTCACTGTGTAAAAGCAGGTCTTACAAGTCAGAATTGGCACAGGCCAACCTGGAAAAGGAGTCTTGGAGAGGATTTCACTGAAAAAATAAAGACACCTGTTAAATTTTAATTTCAGATAAATACCAAATAATTTTTCAGTATGAAAATGCTCAAAATATTGTTTTAAAAAATTTAAGTATATCCAAAATACTGCATAGGATGTATTTTTGTCTAAAAAGAGCACTGAAATTAACATTTAATTGGGTGACATTTTTATTTGCTAAGTCTGACAATACTAACCTGGAATCAATTCCCAAAATACTTCTTTAGAAGTGTCAAATCCCATAGTTTAAATTCAACTAAAAACACTTTCCTCCATTTAAACTAGTTTTCTTCTAAGTTAAAAAAAATGCAAATTTTAAGAAACCATGAAACTTTAACAGGGTCCTTTTGTGATGTCAAATCACCTCTGATCACATTCCTGCTCTCTGCATGCATTTTCAGGGCCACAAACTCAACTGCTGTGTAAATATTTAGTATCAGAAAGGAGTGTGGAGGTGACCATTAAAAAGTTACATAAATCGGGGCACCTGGGTGGCTCAGTTGGTTAAGCGTCTGACTTCGGCTCAGGTCATGATCTCATGGTTCGTGGGTTTGAGCCCCATGTCGGGCTCTGTGCTGACGGCTCAGAGCCTGGAGTCTGTTTCAGATTCTGTCTCTCTCTCTCAGAAATAAATAAAAACATTAAAAAAAATTTAAAGTTAAAAGACTAAAGACTGTGAGAGGTAAGGAAAACTGGGGTACTAATTTTGAACTGGGTCAAAAGATAGCCAGGGTGGAGATCAGAAGGCAGTTTTTCTTTCGGTTAATTTTCTTAAATGTTCTGGCATAGACATGCATACTAAACATGACTGTACCAAAACTAAAAGAATTTTGGATTTTTTTAAAGAGAAAGCGCATGCATGCACACATGCGTAAGTGGGGGAAGGATAGAAGGCAAGGGAGAGAGAACCTTAAGCAGGCTCCATGCCCGACTAGGGGCTCAATCTCACAGCAGCGGGATCATGACCTGAGCTGAAATCAAGAGTTGGACAGTCAACCAATTGAGCCACTCCAGAGCCCCGACTCAGTTCCTGTGTAAATCTAAAATTCGTCCAGGTGCCCAGGGTCTCAATGGGTTGATCGTCTGACTCTTGATCTTGGCTCCAGTCATGATCTCACGGTTGGGGGATGGAGCCCATGTCAGGCTCTGCGCTGACAGTACGGAGCCTTCTTGGGATTCTCTCTCTGTTCCTCCTCCTCTCACTCAATCATGTGTGCTCTCTCTCTAAAGCAGAGAAACTTAAAAAAAAACAACAACAACAAAACACACAGGACCTAAGTCATAGGTAAGCCCACTTTTGCTGAGATCAAAGGTTACTTATCTGCCCAAAGTGAATTCTTTGTACAGTGAGGCCTATGGTTTTTTTGTTTTTTTTAAATATTTATTCTTGAGAGAGAGAAAGACAGAGGGAGGGAGGGAGAGGGAGACACAGAATCGGAAGCAGCTCCAGACTCCCGAGCTGTCAGCACAGAGCCGACTCGGGGCTCCAGCTCGAGCTGTGAGGTCATGACCTGAGCCGAAGCTGGATGCTTAGGCGACTGAGACAGGAGCCCCACATGGTTTTTAACCCTGCCTGCATACTGAAATCTCCTGGGTTGTTGTTTTTTTAAGCTTATTTATTCTGGGGGTGAGGAGGGCGGAGAGCGAGCGAGGGAGAGAGTCCCAGGCACGCTCCTTGTGGTCAGTGGGCTGGCAGGGCTCGAACTCATGAACTGAGAGGTCACGACGAGCTGAAATCGCAGGTCGGATGCTTAACCAACTGAGCCACCCAGGAGCCCCGAAATCTCCTGTGGATGAATGCCTGGGCAGAGGCACCACCGACAGTGGTTTTAATTCAATTCATTTCAGGTAAAGCCAGTCAATTGTTTTTACCTGTTCCCCAGGAGAGGCTTGGATACCAGCGTGATAAGCAACAGGAAGTGCGACAACACAAGCGCGCCCGGGAGTGACTAGAAGCCCCGCCCCACCTGCCCCGCCGACCTCAGCGGCAAGAGCTGTGATGGAGCCGCACGTGCTTGGTATGTTTCGCTCTTGTCTCCACACCACGCCTTCCGTGCTGGATCTAAACCTTAGAGGAAGTACGTCTCAGGAACTAACACAGTACTTAAGTAAACCTTCAGAAATACATACAACTGTGGTACATATTCTATTATTTACCGTAATAGTGTTCAAATAACCGGTGGTGGCGGCGCCTGGACCCAGAGGTCATGAAGCGTCTGCCAGGGGCCACCGATGTCAGGAGGTTAACCACATTCCACAAAGCCTGTGAAGACTGGTGTATTTTTAAAAAATTTTTTTTAATAGTTTATTTATTTTTGAGACAGAGAGAGACAGAGGATGAGTTGGGGAAGGGCAGAGAGAGAGGGAGACACAGAATCTGAAACAGGCTCCAGGCTCCAAGCTGTCAGCACAGAGCCCGACGCGGGGCTTGAACCCACGAACCGCGAGATTATGACCTGAGCCGAAGTCGGACGCTTAACCGACTGAGCCACGCAGGCGCCCTGAGACTGGTGTATTTTTAAAGACAATCGTGTTCTCCAGGATGGTAACGACACTACAAAATTACTTCCGAAGCACCATTTTATTCAGTAGTCAGAAAGGAGACAAGCCTCCAGAGGTGGGAGGGGACGTGACGCTGCACAAGAACACAGGGGTACGTGCGCCTAACGCTGACAGTTCACGGAGGCACGCTAGGGTGACCTCAGGGTGACCGCCACTATGGTTTAACATTCACTTTTTAAAAAATCCTTTTTGAGACTGAAAAATAAAAAGAGCCACCAAGAAAGTGAACATCACTCATTAGGCAGACCTCTCTCTCCGTGCAGAGGTGTGCAGATGAGAGAGGCTCCGGAAGCCTCTTCCCGGCTCCCGCAGACACCTCCTTCCCAGAGGGGACTCCTGTGTAGGCAGACAGCTCGCACAAAAGCCATATCCAACTGGGCTTCCTAGCTCCTCACAGGGCTCAAGTAATTAGACCTATAAATTACGCCTCGAGAGGAGTTTATAAATTTGATAAATGCATAAACTGTTTTAGCAGTGTCAACGCGGGGCCTAGCAACTGACCTCAATTCTTACAGTGACAAAGAAAGATGACTCTATCCACTTAAAATTCTATGTTCTGTGACCAGCCAAGGGAGCCTCTCACAGAAATGAGTTTGAAAGGACCATCGGGAGACTGAAAAATGAAAATGGCTGGGGGCTGGAGGAGTCAGGGCTCATCATCTGCAATTCTGTCAAAGTCAGCGCAAGGCAGGAAATCACGGGCAAAGTGCTTTTACCTTTCTGATCGCTTCTACTTTGAATTCTTCAATTCAAATTTGGCACTAAGACACATAAAAAACGCTCACATTCTACTCTTGTACTTTCCCGAGGGGGAGGCGGAAGAATGGCCGAGTTCAAATGCCGGTTCCACCACAGGTGGCGACGCGGCCTCATCTGTAAAATGGGGACAACAGCAGCATCTTCCCGGCAGAATTACTGCATTAAATGAATTAATATATTTAGAGCTCTTGGAAACTGTCTGGGACGTAGTATCCATGAGAAGGAATTCTTTTTATCTCATATTAAAGATAATTTTTTCTTTCTTTTTTTTTTTTTTAATTTTTTTAATGTTTTATTTACTTCTAGGAGAGAGAGAAAGTGTGAGCAGGGGAGGGTCAGAGAGAGAGGGAGTCACAGACTGAAACAGGCTCCAGGCTCTGAGCTGGCAGTCAGCACAGAGCCCGACGCGGGGCTCGAACCCACGAACCTCGAGATCATGACCGAAGCGAAAGTCGGACGCTTAACCGACTAAGCCACCCAGGCGCCCCTAAAGATAATTTTTTCTTAAAAGAAAAGCTTAACAGCAGCAGAACCCTTTTCTACTCAGAAACTATGCCTTGATTTTTCATTATTTGGGGGGGCTCAGCTCAAGAGCAGATAGTATGAAAAAGGTTTCTTTTCCCCCAAAGAATAGGAATCCTGTTCACAACACTGTCTTCAAACAATTCTGTCCTAAACTCAGGTCTTGGTAACAAGTCAGTTTCAAGCCTAAAATAATCCCATACCACAAAGTGAGCCTTCACCCTAGTTGCTAAAAACCTCAATCCTTAATCAAGCGGCAGTCATTTTGAGGCATAGGAAAAAATTCACTACAGAATTTTCATTTACTACTTAAGCAAAATAGGGCCAGGGGGAAATACCTTATACAGAATTATTAAATTCTGAGATTTCTAAGTCCTAAAGATAAGCCTGTCGTACGAAAACTATGAAGTTCTCAATAGGTGCTATAAAATAATGAGATTATCTGATACTGTACACAAACCTGATACCCTGCGTAATGGAAAGCCTTATTAACAAAGATCCCAGAGTTTAATTAAACACATACAGGAAAACACATACGCTACTACAATACACATATCCAGGAAAAGTTTACCTAAGAATTATAAGTTAACTTACAAAAGTTGCAAAATTGTCAGTCTTTAAGAATGGATATATTAAGGGTTCAACACATGACCTTTAAAGTTTACTTGGGAATATAGAGATAGGTAATTAAAATAAATTGTGCAAACATATATTACATCAATCTGCACAAATTATAAATTCAATGATGCATTAGTACTATGTTCAGTGCAATCAAAACATTATCAGTTACTCTCCCTGCTCCTAATGCTCACGCTCCTAAGTGAAATGTGTTGTAAAACCCGGCAGAATGGTCTGGAAACGGGCTGGAAAGAGACTATCGTGCACTCGTTGGATGAATAAGCAGTCCTTAATTAGCCCATCAGGTTAAGTGCAAGCATTAATGGGCCTTTCCTAAAGTCTAGCTTGACATCTTTCTCCAAACATGGCCAAGAAGAAAGTTCCATTAGCAATATTAATACAAGCTTAGTTGATCATTTTCATTCAATTAACTTCTTTCAATTAAATAGATAGCTTGACAACAGCAGTGATAGAAGACCCGGAGGGGCAGCCGATGACTTGAGCCGCACATTAGTGCGCGAGGGGGCGCGGGTATTAAACGGACTGTAAATCCAGCATTCAATTTGGAAAATGCACTCCCTCTGCCCCCACTCCCTTAACGAGCGATTTTAGCTGACTGGATGTGTTTGCTGCAGAAATTTCATGGCAAGTCAAGCCCAC
>NW_027527444.1:4554506-4615629 GCF_008692635.1 Crocuta crocuta | reverse complement strand
CCCGCCCCCCGCCACAGGGGGAAGGGAAGGTCTCTTCAGATGATTTATACGCAACTCGCATTACATCCATGACCTTACCCTGCCTTTCTTAATTTCTCAAGAGATTAAAAAGATGAAATCTGCAAGAGATCTTTTAGTGAAAAACAAAAATGAAAATATTTCAAAAATTTCTTCGTACCTCATCCTGTCGCTAAAAGTACTCAGAGCAATTTCTAAAATATGCATGTGACGATGTAAAAACAAGGTTTAAAAAGAAGGCAAAAGTAAAATGAAAATGAATTTCTTCATTTAAGAAAGTTTTGCAAATTAAGAACGATGCCGGATGCCAACCTATACTTCTGTTCCCATGAAATGAGTCAAGTCAGGGCACATTTGTACATTGTATGACCTCCTACACACACACACACACACACACACACACACACACCCCGCAGAGTCTATACCTTAAATAACTGGATCCATCGTTTCTGCTCCATCTGTATGCACTGCTGCATTTCCGAGTTAGCTGTGACTCCGATGCTTTGGAACGCTGTGATGTACTCTTCCCGAACTTCTGGCTTGGTTTCTGGATAAGCCAACTTGATGATCCCAAGGCAGGCGTCCCGAAGGCAGCGAGAGAGCATTACGAGCTCTTCCAGGTTGAAAGGCATCATTGACGACTGTCTCTGACCCACGACTGAAAAACACAGTCCGATAGCCTATCATCCTTGTTTTTTTCTCATTTCTCAACACAGCGAAAGGCTTAAGAGGCTTAAAACTTTTCTACCATCTATGCAAACGGACAGGCCGTGAAGCCAACAAAGCCCGGGTTCCTCAAAACTCTCACCTTCTATGGGGTCCCCAAAGAACTCACTGTCATGTATGGAAATCAGTGAGTGGCTGAACAAAGAGCTGAACAGGTAGAAGAGAGGGATGATGCGACTGGAGTCCTCCGGAGCCATCGGGGAGCCCCGGGACAGCACCTGCAGCAGCGGCACCGCAGACCTGGAAGGGGCGCGACAGACAGCGGCGGTTTCGTGGTCAGTCGTCACCAGGGAAGGAGTCAGGGCCCCAGACCAGCACAACCGGGGAAAATAACATTCGCGTTAGCAACGAATTACTTCAAGGGAAGGCAAGTCTAACAATATGGGTTCGTAAATAACTCAAATTAAAAAGGACACAAGTCACCACTCTTTACTGGCGTTCCCGCTACCATGACCAACTGGGCGGATGCAGCCACAGCGACGGCCGGCGGTCCCCAGAGAAAGGGTCACAGTAAGGAACGCCACTGTTCGAGACACACGCTTGATGTTGGAAGCCGTCCCCCCGCCTTACGTATTTAACAAAGTGTCGTGCTGGTCTAGGAAAAATGTATCCAGCAACTTACACTTAGGAACATTCAAAAGGGCCGAGTATTGAACCTTGACTAGAACCTTCAGGAATAAAGTTTCCTCTCCTCTATGCCGGGCCCTGTTTCTATTCTGCAAGTTTCCTCGCCAGCTCCCGTGAGCGCCCCTGCTCGTCCCAGGGGTCCTGACCTGCAGTGGGGCTCTGTCTCCCCTGTCAGGAGCTGAGAGCTACTCAACTCCCGCCCCCCGGAGTCTGTTCCCTTCCTCTCTTGGTTAAACGTGGCTCCTTGTCCTGCTGAGCACTCGGGAACGGAGGCTCACGCGTGAGCGCTTCCCCGTCTCTGAAGGCCCACAGTCCCCTCAGCCCTGTGCGGGCAGGTGTCGCGGCTGATCACCCTCGTCTCCACTTGTGTATGTCTCTACCTGGACACCTATTTCCACAAAACCACAGGTGTGTATCAGGTGAGCTGTGACCAGGAATACAGAGCCACATGTCACCAACCAATTGCTCACCACTGCCGAGTTACGTGAGAGCACGGAGCAGAGGGAAGGCCAGGCAAGTGTGCTGTCATTCCTGGCGGGGCCCTGGGGAGCCGGCCCGAGCCACCTGGAGCTTTAGGGCATCCAGGGCCCACATCAGGGGACAGCACTGCCACCAGCAGGCTGTGAGAACAGGCCCCAGCGGCGCAGCGTGCACTTGGCTCTCAGGGGAAGCAGCGCACCCTGGATGCGGCATCCTGCAGCGCGCACAGCACTCCGTCCTCAGCACTCGCTCAGCGGGGCGATGGCTGCAAGCGCTCCGTCCAGAGTACGGACGCAGTGAGGACGGACCACAGGGATGCGGTACAACCATCCTAGCTCACGGCCAGAGCCAGGGTGACAGAAAAAGGCTCTTTATGTTAGGGTGAAGCGGGCGTGGGGGCTCTCTTTGANCCGCCCCCAACCCCGGTCCTGGGCCGTTCACAGGGTCAAAGTGAGCTGACGCACAGCAGGGGAAAGCACGGTGTCACATGTCTCGTGGACGTTCATGAAGGTGGAGTGTATCTCTTGGTTCCCGTGCAGGCTGCACAGGTAACAGATGACAGTGCTGGACAGACGCCATTTAGGGGGCACGGACGGGTCGGGTCCCAGGCTGTAAGATGCAGAAGGTATCTCCTGAACTTAGAAAAGGGAGAGGCCAGCTTCCAGCTGCCTGTGAGCAGTCCCTGCCCTTAGTCGTCACCACTGGTCACACATGTATGTGACAATGCACATCCAATTCTCACACTCGTTCCCTGAAAGAGGAGGATGGCTTCTTTTTTCTCCATAACTCCCATATGGTAAGCAAAGGGGATTAATCATCTTAATTTTAATGAGAGAAACTGCGATTGGTAAGAAGGATCAGATGTGCGCCTCTGGTCCCCTCCAGCAGGCATGTAATGAAGCATGTGTTTCTTGATTGTCTGCTGACCACTCTTTAGGTCGTAAACACTGACTCAAGGATTCCTCTGAAAACAGGTCAATCGTAGAGACTTACATGCAAATAAAACAGTCCATAATTTACTGTAATGGAAAAGACACTGGTTCCGAACTCGGAGAGCTGGCTGGTACATGGGCATCGCGGGGCCCACGGATGACGCGTCCCCTCCGGAAACGGCCCCTGGAAGAGGGCTCCCACCCTGGGGCTGTAACCACCGCCATGCCTTGCATCACGGTTTCTCTGCCACAGAAGTTTCTACCAAATGCTTTCCTGCCTAAAATGCGGTTGGTTTTTTAAGAGGGAGGGAGGGAGGGAGGGAGAGAGAGAGACAGAGAGACAGAGACAGAACACACGAACCGGGGAGGGTCAGAAAAGCAGAGGGAGAAAGAATCCCAAGTGGGCTTCGTGCCGTCTGCACAGAGCCTGACACGGGGCTCGATCCCATGAACTGTAAGATCATGACCTGAGCCGAAATCGAGTCAGACGCCTAATCAACTGAGGCACCAGGTGCCCCTGACCTAAAACAAGTTTTAGGAGTACTGCATAGACTACTGTCAGTTCTACTTACTACTGGTGTCGGCGTGACAAGAATTCATCATCAGAACAGTCCTCACAGAGTTAGAGTCAGAGGCACCGCGCCAGCCTCGGGGTCAGGGTGGCGGCCGCACACACCGAGACCCGGCACAGCCCTCCCGCGACAGTAAAGGGATGTCTCACCGCAGAGACAAGCCATGCGCCTGGGCAATCCCGCATGTGCGGCGGTCCCTCAGTCACCCGGGTGCTGCGAGGTCACAGACCCCGGGGCTCCCAGCCTGGGCGGCAAGGCTTGGGGCCCGCGTAGCGATGCACGCCTTCACATGCCATGCCGTCACGCACATGACGCTCACTAGGACTCAGAGGTCCCTGTGGAAGTCTCGTCATGAAACTATTTCCGAACTGAGTCGATGCCAGCTTCAGGGAAATCGGGCAGCCAAATTTTCAATTCTACTCCAACAGTAGAATTTGGTAAACAGTAAAGTCAAGAAACTTACAGAGTATTAACGCAATCCTAATGCATATCCCATCAAAAGTTTCCTGAGGGACTTTATTTTAATTAAATAAAGAAAATGAAACCCAAATTCTCCAACTGGCTTTTAAGAAATGAGTTTTACAAATTTTGTGTAATTTACCAACTTATGAAGTAATATCAGTAGTTTGCTGTAAAATAATATCATTTTTCTTCACACACCATGACCCTGTCTCCTTACAAGGCCGACACCGTGCGCCCCAGGCCGTCGGGGGTGCGGGGGCAGGGACCAGCCGCTAGGCTGAGACACTTGCAGCCCAGTGATGGTTTCTGGCCCCAAGGATCCCTGATCTTTTGTGCTACACGAACCTGTCCCGTGCCAAGGCTGGCATGGCCGTAAGTGGCCGAAAGGCACCAAGAAACCAAATAAGACATACGTGAAAACCCTACGGTTTTATTTGAGAATGAAAGGATATAAAAGAATTTCTCTAGACATGAAGGCATTCAAGGTTCTCTCCAATCTCGGCCGCTTTTCCCTGCTCATCTCACGCTCTGGGGGCTGTCAGCTGCTGTGGTGGCATGGTGAGCCCCCTGTGTCACTCAAGACGCTTAACACTAAATGAAGAGACCCAAGTATGTCTCTCAAAGTCAAGCTACTAGCAAACCGACACCCCTTTTTGTTAGAAGACACTTTGTACCGACGCCTTGAATCCTGACCCCGCTGCCCAGGAGATGACCAGGACACACAGGGGCAGACGCGGTCCTTTCTCTGTGCCACCATCTGACACGTCACAGACCAGACAGGGCGTGTTTACATTTTGGACACCCCATCCGCCCTCACCAAAAACACTTTCAACTTCCTGTTAAGGAAGGAAGGGAGGAAGGGAGGGAGGAAGGGAAGAAGGAAGGGAGATAGGAAGGGAGGGAGGGAGGGAGGGAGGGAGGGAGGCAGGGAGGGAGTGGGGACAAAGAGAGAGAAAGGCAGGCACTCCCTTCCAGACTCCTGCCCTGAGCCGAGCTGGGTCTCCTTCACCAGCAGGCGGCGACCAGCACCGGGAGCTGAGCTGCGGCCAGGACGTGCCTCGGCCGCCGGAGCCGGAGCCCTGCGCTGCTGGCGCGGCGGACATGGGCGGGCACGGACTCCTGGCGACGGGGACATCACTGAGGTACGAGGCCACGGCAGCCCGCCACGGAGGCTGTGTGAATGTGTCCACTCAAAATGTATGTGTTAAAGACTCCAGAGTTCGAGCTACCTGATGACTCATATAAGAAAAATAAAATTACGTCAACAGGTGTCATAAACCAGCTTCTATGATATTTTATGTTTCAGTGTCTGTCAGGGTGTTAGACTTGCTTCAGCTCTGTGTTTTCACTACCAAAAATGTATGAAAGTCATATGGAGCAAAGAAACCTCACGCCTAGTCCTAAGACTAGGACTTAACAAACAAATTTACTCTCAGATAAAGCCATTCACGTAATGTATACAGATACACAACTATAAATGAGGCATTATTTTTAAAAAATTGAGACCATCTAGAATCTTTCTTACATAAAATGAGTAGTATTTTAAAATACGATCTTACGATATTGTTAATTAGGTTGCGACTTCCCCAGTGCTTAAGTTCCGCTCATTTCCACGTCCACGTAACACATACCCCGTGATCATCCGAGTTGTCATAGAAGACAGGAGAAACCACAGATGTCTCAGAAACCGGGCATTGAAGGCCAAGCTGTAGAGAAGCCTAAAAAACAAGGGGGAGAGTAAATCAGCACAAGCAAACATTCATTCAATATATTTCCTTAAAACTGAAAAAAGCCACAGACAAAAGACGAAAGTACACGCAGGCAGCATCGGTCCGGACCCCGCAGACGGCACGCTTCCCACACCAGGCGGCTTGCTGGCAGTGATCGTCGGTCCGCGTGCGCCCTTCCCCAGGCGCGCAGTGCTGGGCCGGGGCCGGGCTCAGCCCACGAGGAGGAGACAGGCTGCTGCAGAGCAAGCACTGCGTATTACTGACCGACACGTAACATTTCACCACTACCACCTCACTTTAAGCCACCGTTCTTGAAACAAACATAAAAATTGTGTTTTTAAATGTTAACACGTCAAATAAAATTTAAATGGGGTGCCTGGGTGGCTCAGTCAGTTAAGCAGCAGACTGGATTTTGGCTCAAGTCATGGTCTCATGGTTTGTGGGACTGGGGTCCGCATGGGGCTCTCCCTCTCTCTCTGCCTCTCCCCTGCACACACACAAAAACACTAACATTCTCTCTCTCTCTCAAAATAAATAAGTAAATAAATAATAAATAAAAATAAAAAGTATATTTTAAAGGTTTTTAAAAACCTTCTGTATAATATAAATTTGATTAAAAAAATTACAGACCTTTGCGGATAGAGGGCAGAGGCTTACTGAAGCCCTCTGGGTGCACGCCGCACGCCTGTGGTAGGATATACTGGCTCATCACGATGCTGTAATGAGAACAAACGGAGAGCAGAAGCCCCCGTGCCAGTGTCTGTGGACCATCCAGTCTCACACACGTTGTGTGGGTGCTGACGCTGACAGTGAGTCACCTCCGAGCCAGAATCTGACCCCAATTTGTAAAGCCAGCTCGTGGCAAGGACCGGTGCTCCGGAGCCTGGAGGGCCCTTCGGCCTCCTCAGTGGTGTGGCCACGGCCCCAGGGCCCCCCGAGACCACTTCTGCTCCTCCCCGCAAGGAACGACCAATAACGATGAGGCGCGCCTGGGGGGCTCAGTCGGTGTCGGTTAAGTGACTCTTGATTTCAGCTCAGGTCATGATCTCGTGATCTGTGAGATCAAGGCCCGTGTTGGGCTCTGTGCTGACGACACGGAGCCTGCTTGGGATGCCCTCTCTCTCCGCTCCCCCTGCCCCTCTGGCTCATTCTCTCCCTCTTAAAACAAATAAATAAGCTTAAAAAAATAATAGTGCCTGTTCCATCTCTGAGTTATTTAAAATGCTTACCACACATCTAACATGTAAATAGTGTTAAATTTTGACTTTCCTTCCTCTACGGACTTTTATAGACTATGAAGGACGCCCAAACCACCACATGTAAAACACAGAGTAAAAAGCTAGGAAAACTCCAAACTTTCGGCATAAAAGACTTCTGGACAGTAATATTTGCTTGCCTTATTTCTCTTCAATCAAGAAATTGAGTTCTTTTAGAAATATGTTATCTAGTATAATTTTACTGATAGCAACAAGATTACTAAGATTGTGTTAACTATAAATACTGAAACTTAGCACCTCAGAAATCTGGGAAATTACACACTTTCCTCCCGTGGTCTCCTTTGCTCTTCTGTCCCAAGAGCAGACAGAACAGCCACACGGCATGGGCAACAGTTCATCGCACCTTCCCAGAAACACGCGGACGCGGGANGGGGGGCGGCGGCCGGGCTCTCCCGGTGCGTGTCGTCTTCCAGCGCGGCCCCCTAACACTGTAACTACCGCCTTTCCACCTAAATATATATACATTGTTCGGAAACGCCATTTTAATGACTACACACTTCAAAAGTTGTCATTTCACACTTAACTTTGAAACAACCGTAGTCCCTAATCACTCAGTAGGCAAAAATAAAACAAATTATTAAACATTTGTATAAATTACAAGGGCGCCCGGGTGGATCAGTTAGTTAAGTGTCTCTTGATTTCAGCTCAGGTCATGATTTCATGGTTGTGAGAGCTCCTCCTCACTGACACTGAGAAGCCTGCTTGGGATCCTTTCCGTCTCTCTGTCTCTCTGTCAGTCTCTCCCCCCTTCCCCCCACCCCCCACTCTCCGAACTGGTACTCTCTCTCTGTCTCTCAAAATAAACAAACATTTTATAAAAAAAAAAAAAAAATGTTATTAACTACTGAAGGTTACTTAGTTTGGGGCTTTACTGCTAAAAGGTAAGGAAGAGGGCGCCTGGGCAGCTCAGTCGGTTAAGCGTCCGACTTGGGCTCAGGTCATGATCTCACAACTTGTGGGTTTGAGCCCCGCGTCGGGCTCCGTGCTGACAGCCTGGAGCCTGGGTCCTGCCTCAGATTCTGTGTTTCCCTTTCTCTCTGCTCCTCCCCCACTCGCACTCTGTCTCTTGAAAATAAACATTAACCAAAATAATAATAAAAAAATAAAAGATAAGGAAGTAACACGCTGTTTATGTAAACTGGGATATATTGAAAATTACCCATTAAGTTTTGTTTAGCTGAGATAAACCTATGAGTTAATTAGTAAAGGGCCACATTTTCAACCCAGGTCATAAATTCAGGCCAGTTGTGTGGGGACTATTTAAGTTGTTGAGGAGAACAGAGTGGGGGGCCCGGCTCACACACGGGCAGGAAGGCATTCTCGGACACCTCCTCTGCATGTGACTTGACGGTGTCACAGGGAAGAGAACCCTGGTGACTCAGCCACCCAAAGTCACGCTCCGCTTGTAGACACAGAACAGACGTCACACTTTTCCTGCCGATGCCACCGGCAAGGGCAGTGTCACACGCACACGTAACATTTCACCTCTGAGAAAACACGGGATTAAAACTGAAGTTTAAATTTCCTTCATTATTACAAAAGTTTTAAGACGTATTTCAGTCGGAAGCAACTTGCCAACGAAGTTTTCTTCACAAAGTGAAAACTAAGACTAGGAGAGAAGTTTTGGGGCGCGGCGCTCTGTTAACCCCCGGGGCTAAAACCACACCCTTTACACACTATTTCCCTTTCCCTGACAACTGCTGCCATTTGAAATCGAACACACTGAACTTTCCCGCATACTACAGTTTCATTAAAATGGGGGGAAATAGGGGCACCTGGGGGCTCAGTCGGTTAAGCATCAGACTTCAGCTCAGGTCATGATTCTGCAGTTTGTGGGTTCGAGCCCTGTATCAGGCTCTGTGCTGGAGCTGCTTCCGATTCTGTGTCTCCCTCTCTCTCTGCCCCGCCCCTGCTCACACTCTGTCTCTCTCTCAAAAATAAATAAAAATGAATAAACTGGGGAAAACAGTATTAATGACCTTTGATGCTTACCCTCATAATTTCTTAACATCACTCTTAAAAAATACACTTAAGAAGATCAACATAACCGGGGCGCCTGGGTGGCTTAGTCGGTTAAGCGTCCGACTTTCGCTCAGGTCATGATCTCGCGGTTCGTGGGTTCGGGCCCCGCGTCGGGCTCTGTGCTGACTGCCAGCTCAGAGCCTGGAGCCTGTTTCAGTCTGTGACTCCCTCTCTCTCTGACCCTCCCCTGCTCACGCTGTCTCTCTCTCTCTCTCCTAGAAATAAAAACATTAAAAAAAAAAAAAAAAGATCAACATAACCTTCATGTATGCTTTTCACAAGTTGACTTGTATAGCTTGTAAATCAGTTATCACTCACAAATGTTCAGGAAATTCTTAGAAGTTTCAAAACTCACTTACTGCTAAATTTAACCAATCAACACCACTTTATTAATTGGGTGTGTCTAACAGTGACTACTATCAATAACTTTATCATCTATATAAGACTTTAAAATAGATTTAGCAATAAAATCATTATGTGTTGCAATGTTTAAAAGCTCACAAATCTTATTTGACTTTAACAGCAGAAAATTTTAACATGCATCAATAGCAAATTAAATGTATTCATTATACAGAAAATACTGATAACAAAGGCAAGCATGAAGTCACGGGAAAAAAATAAACTTGTTTCTCTCGGTGGGTAGATAGCCTCAATATTTTCAGAAGAAATTACAAAAATTTATTTACAAAAACATGAACAGTATAATATGAAATATAAAATAGGACACAAATCTGTAGTTTTTCCACCAAAGTCCTTTGCAGAATCATCCTATTTCAAATTATTACACGCATGAGCTTATGGATCAGAGTAAAAGTGCATCCGTTACCACACTCAGAAAACTGACGGAGCAACAGCCATGCATTTCGGAGCCCATGATCATCTGAATCACAGCCATTAATAACAGAAGGCACAATTAAGCTGGCTCATTTTATTAGTTTTTCTTAGAAAAATCAAGCACAGGGGCACCTGGGTGACTCAGTTGGTTGAGCGTCTGACTTCCGCTCAGGTCATGATCTCACAGTTTGTGAGTTTAGGCCCCACGTCGGGCTCTGTGCTGACAGCTCAGAGCCTGGAGCCTGTTTCCGATTCTGTGTCTCCCTCTCTCTGACCCTCCCCTGCTTACTCTCTCTCTAAAATGAATAAAATGTTTTAAAAAATTATATAAAGAAAGAAAGAAAAAAATCAAGCACATGTTGCAATAAAATTGATCTGGGAGGCCTTACGATTTGGTGTCTTATAAGAAAACCACAGGCAAATCAGAGTATCAACCTTTGTGATCCCTAAAGCATTACCTTTAAAATTCCATTTCAAAGGTCTTAGGATCCACGGAGCAGAAGAGCTAAGCCCAAGCACTAGCCAGTCTGCACACTTGGACTGTAAGCCTAACTCCTGACCTCAGTACTCTAACAGGAAGTATCTGCCCTAAAATGAAAATTTCACTGGAAGCTGTTATTACAGGTGACATCTCACTAAATAACTCAGAAAGGCTTCTTTTTTAAGACAAGTTTATTTTATTTATTTTGAGAGAGACGCAGAGAGGGAGGGAGAGAGAACCTGAAGCAGGATCCACACGGTCAGCACAGAGCCCGACGTGGGGCTCAAACTCATGAACTGTGAGATCACGACCTGAGCCGAAATCAAGGGTCAGACGTTTAACCGCCTGAGCCGCCCGGACCCCCAGGAAGGCTTCTGACAGATGATCAGCTCAGCACGAATCTGCCAGACGACCCGACCACGGACGATAAGACAGACGAGGAGGGAAGAGGCATCNAGAGAGGCGCCCAGGCGCTCGGGGCGGGAAGGGTACTGAACGCACCCGTCACCTCAGCACTGCGCGTTTTCCCGAAAGCAAAAGGGAGGCCTGGCGGCTGCCTGCGCAGGACACACACCGGGTCACATCTGTGAGGACGCCGGCCGCAGCACGGGGCGGGGACCGCGGCACTCAGTACCTACCAAGAAAGGAGTGGCTCCCAGCCTAAGCCCACAGGAGCGCCGTNGAAGGTGGCAGGCTGAGGGGCCGAGGAGCTGGGCTGGTACTTGTATTTAATCCTAATTAAAGTGAAGTGGCCACGTTTTGCCTGTGGCTTCCCCAGCGTGATCCCTGGTTCTGGAGAAAAACGCTGACCTCAGTCTGAGGACAGCCCGCTGGCAGCCCAGTACGAGTCCAGCGCCCCAGAACACGGTTGAAGCCACTTCTATCATTCAGAGAATCAGATTCGTAGGACAAAACCGAGCAAGTGAGGAGAAACAGAAGTCACAGAGGTGCAGGGAACACTGAAACACAGAGACTGCGACGCACCCGTGCAGGAAACGGAGAAACAGCCCAACAGCAAAGGAAAACTGACGAGAACAGCGCCCGCGAAGGTCACAGGTGAAGGAGGTTCCAGCGGAAAGAGGAAGGCANCCGCCCGCCGGATGGGGCCGAGTCCGCGCAGGTTAGTGCTGAGCGGGGACACCGGCTGCCCTCGAGGGTCCACTTAAATGGTCACTTTTCTGGGTTTAGTTGTCTGGATACTGGGATGCTGCCTTCTTTATTCCCCTCACAACACAGCCATGTAGTATTTATTCGTATTAAAAATAGTGAATACATTTTCTTTTTTAAAGATTTTATTGTTAAGTAATCTCTATACCCAATGTGGGGCTTGACCTCATGACCTCGAGATAAAGAGTTGCATAGGCACCACGAATACATTTTCTTTAGAAAAAATTAATTTTAGGGGCGCCTGGGTGGCTTAGTCGGTTAAGCGTCCGACTTTCGCTTAGGTCATGATCTCGCGGTCCGTGGGTTCGAGCCCCGCGTCGGGCTCTGTGCTGACTGCCAGCTCAGAGCCTGGAGCCTGTTTCAGTCTGTGACTCCCTCTCTCTCTGACCCTCCCCTGCTCACACTGTCTCTCTCTCTCTCTCCTAGAAATAAATAAAACATTAAAAAAAAAAGAAAAAAAAAAGAAAAAATTAATTTTATATCCAAGTATTTTTTCAGATTCCCAAGTCCACTGGTAAGATTTACAAATTTTCTCCCATAAAAGTTCGTGGCAAACTCATTTATTACTGAATTTTTAAAAATATAAGTAATTCACGTGATCTGAAACCCCAAACCGTATCAGAAAGAATGCAGTGAAAAGTCCATACTGTCCTCCACTCTTGATATCCAAAGTGCAGACATGTGAATAATCATTTTTATGAATTTCCTGTGTCCAAGACTTTTTATGCAAATCCAAAAATACATTCCTCCTTTTTCCACCTTTCTGACACAAAAGTAGGTTATTATTCACATTCTGTACCTTCCTTTTTTTCACTTAAACATATATCTTAGAAATCTTTTCATATTAGCGTAAAAAGGTCTTCCATATCCCTTTAACATCACGACAATTGACACTAAACAGAAATTAAAACTGCAAATCCCAACCTTGAAAATAGGAGGGATTTATACGAGCCTAGGAGGCACTGAGAGTGAGTTATCAACCTTGGAATTTGCTAATCATCTTTTAAATACCTTCAAAAACCCCCACAAAACCTGAAAGCAGTTAAAATCTACAACAGTTAGAGTAAGCCTATTTGCTTTCATGAGCTAAGAAAAACATTCTAAATACTTAGAACCTCATATATTTAAACCATAAATAAAATTCCTAGAGTAGTTTCTTAGAGGAAATAGGTGCTGTACTCATAAAAGAGGCTGCATATAAAGCCCCTTTACCCATTAAACACCCTCTGGAAGCAGTTCACTGGTGACCCTCAGAGCAGGGCAGCGGGGCATTTAACTCCAGTAATTACTGTCCAGAGCAGTGGACTTTGGGCGACAATAAAAGCGAGCGTCCCAGTTCGGCTGCTGTGATCCTCAGCTCGCACATCCTGCTCTAGTGCAATTAGCCCACAGAGAGCTAATTACCTAGCGGGGGACGTTGGTCTCACTGCCACCTCACTTCCTCCAGCACTAATAAACACCAGGCAGCTAGGGTCGCACCTAATTAGCCGGCTGCATTCGTGTTTACAGGGCAGTTTCAGCTGACGATGTGCTCTCCGCACACAGTTCATTTCAAAGACTGCTTTCTGAGCCAAAAGAAATGGCTCCTGTCCCACTAGAGGACAGCATTTTACAAACCAGAAGAGGAATCTTCAGGGTAGCAGAACTCACCTGCCAGAACACAGGCACTACCACCAGAGCGCCTTGCAGCAGCTGCCTAGATGACCCGGTCCCCGAGCTCCCACCAGGGCCGGTATGGACTTTTGCCCCTTACACTCTATTAACTACTTGCCTAGTAAACTCACAAGCAACCACTAACCTATCACTCAAAATAAAGAAAAATGTTTCAAGATTACAGGCACACTTACCTGAGCACAAATTAGCCACATTTTGATTTGTATGTGTTGTTCTGTCCCTTCCAAAAGCTTATTTCAAAGTTTAGAAGAAAAACATCAGAGTGCTAGAGTAAGCTGTCAGGGCAAGCTGGTAGAGAGAGCTATGGGGAGGCCGAAAAGACATGTATCATATTGGGTCTAAAACACAGGCATGGGTCCAGTGTGGGTTTTTAAATTAATAGAGTTCGTTTTAGTGTCATTTATTTTTAAACCTTAAGTTCAAAAGGTTTTTTTTTTAATGTTTATTTTTGAGAGAGAGAGAGAGAGAGAGAAAATGGCCAGGGAAGGGGCAGAGAGAGGGAGACAGAGGATCCCAAGCAGGCTCTGCACTGATAGCACAGAGCCCAATGCGGGGCTTGAACTCAAGAACCGCAAGATCATGACCTGAGCTAAGTCAGACGTTTAACCGACTGAACCACTCAGGCGCACCTATTTTATTTTAGAGAGAAAGATAGAGTATAAGCAGGGGAGAAGGGCAGAGGTAGAGCGAGAGAATCCTAAATAGGCTCCACACTCCAAGTAGAGCCCAATGTAGGGCTTGATCAATGACCCTGGGATCATGACCTGAGCTAAAATCAAGAGCCAGACACTCAACCGACTGAGTCACCCAGGGGCCTTGAATCCCAATGTCTATATTGGTTGCTAAGACTAAACTCCACTTTCAATGCCAAGATACTCTAGAAAAACAAGCTGATTTCATTTAACACATTACAGGCCACTTGAAAGCCTCACAGGCCAGAGAAACAGACTCAAAAAGGATCAATTTGGTTTAGAAAAGAAAAACAAACTTTCATTTTCCATTAAACACTTGCACAATTGATATTCTATATCCTATCTTATCAGAAAATAGCAGATGGACACCGGGTTGGTTCAGCCGGTTGAGTGTCTGACTCTTGATTTCGGCTCAGGTCATGATCTCCCGGTTCGTGAGTTCAAGCCCTGCGTCGGGCTGTGTCCTGACAGCGTGGAGCCTGCATGGGATCCTCTCTCCATCTCTCTTTGTCCCTCCCCTGCTCGCTCTCTTTCTCTCTAAATGTTTGGTAGAATTCCCTGGAATGCCATCTGGCCCTGGACTCCTTTGTTGGGAGATTTTTGATTATGAATTCAATTTCTTTACTGGTTATGGATCCGCTCAAATTTCTATTTCCTCCTATTTCAATTTTGGTAGTTTATATGTTTCTAGGAATTTGTCCATTTCTTCCAGATTGCCCAATTTGTTGGCATGTAATTGCTCATTTTGTTTGTATTCTACTTACCGTTTGTATTTCTGCTGTGTTATTGTGACCTCTCCTCTTTCATTCCTGATTTTATTTATTTGGGTCCTTTCCTTTCACTTTTTGATCAAACTGGTAGGGGCTTATAATTTTGTTCATTCTTTCAAAGAACCAGCTCCTGCTTTCATTGATCTGTTCCACGGTGTTTTTTTATTTCGATGGCATTGATTTCTGCTCTAATCTTTATTATTTCCTGTCTTCTGCTGGTTTTGGGTTTTATTTGCTGTTCTTTTTCCAGCTCGTTGAGGTGTAAGGTTAAGGTTCTCTCTCTTAAAATAAATAAACAAACTTTAAAAAACAGCAGATAGGGGTACCTGGGTGGCTCAGTCGGTTAAGCGTCCAACTTCGGCTCAGGTCATGATCTCGCAGTTTGTGGGTTTGAGCCTCACGTCAGGCTCTGTGCTGACAGCTCAGAGCCTGGAGCCTGTTTCAGATTTTGTGTCTCCCTCTCTCTCTGGCCCTCCCCTGCTCACGCTGTCTCTCTCCCTCTCTCAGAAATAAAAATATTAAAAAAAAAAAACACAACAAAAAACAACAGATAAGGGGCGCCTGGGTGGCTCAGTAGGTTAACCCTCCGACTTCAGCTCAGGTCATGATCTTAATGTTCATGAGTTTGAGCCCCACATCGGGCTCTGTGCTGATAGCTCAGAGCCTGGGGCCTGCTTCAGATTTTGTGTCTCCCTCTCTCTCTGTTCCTCCCCCACTCACACTCTGTCTCTCTCTCTCAAAAATAAATAAAGAATTAAACAACCAAACAAACAGCAGATAAAACTGACACAGGTGAAGGCCGATCGAAGCAGACCCCAGGAGGAAAGTGTACTTCGGGGTTCACACAGTGGCCGTGGGGACTTGCCTGACTTTGGGCACCACCATCCGATGCTGCACCATAAGTGTGTGGCCGATGGACGCCATTAGAGTGAAGGCCTCCTCGCTGGCTGAGTCCCTCCAGACCAGGTTTAACAGGGTGTTGGTCTGCTGTTTCGTGTCCAGCTTCTTCAGGCACTCCTCTGTGATGTACGGTACGGAGAGTCGACCGTCCTCCTGAAACACACCAGAGAAACTGCTCTAAGTGACCTACGCGTCATCGGGAATGACCCTCTACACTCCAAACACACATAACATCTTACTTTACTTCAAGTAAAAATGCAAAATAGCCATTACCTAAAAGTTACCCACATCACCATGAACATATCAATCTCTCTCCAAATGCGTCCATTAAAGTACTATGAAACTCTCCACTAATTTTGCCCAGCATAACAACACAGGGACTGTAAATACTCAGTTTTTGCCTACTGATGGGACAATATTTTCAGTACTGACATTTTAAGAAAAATGTATTTCAAATTTTTAGATTCCATTGTACTAAGCGTACATGTGTGAGAAAACATTTTCATCTGACAGAGCCTCCACTTTAAATTATTTAGGAGATCAAAGGTTAAGCAAAAATAAAATATTAAAGAATTTATGTATTTATAACATTTACTCATTTTTGAGAGAAAGAGACAGTGCAAGTGGGGAGGGACAGAGAGAGAGGGAGACACAGAATCCGAAGCAGGCTCCAGGCTCTGAGCTGTCAGCCCAGATCCCGACGCGGGGCTCAAACTCACAGACCATGAGATCATGACCTGAGCTGAAGTCAGACACTTAATTGACTGAGCCACCCAGACGCCCCTAAAGAATTTACTTTTTAAAAAATCAAATGAAATATATTTTCTATCATAATTTCTTCAAAGATCTGATTCATCAACTAAAACCTGAACTAAGATGCTATGCATTTGCCTATTTGGGGTATTCATCAAAGATACATCCTTGTTTCACATATGTATGCATATATCCAAGTATACATCAATATAAAATATATACACAACACTGGATATTGCTCACTGCCCTGCTTGGAAACTTAGATGGATGTAATTTATGTAATTTATAATAATCTACCAAATAAAACATTGCTTTAGATAAAAGTAATAAATTCTATCTGCCAACCTTGAATGTATAAACAAGATGCACCTAATGAACGGAGTTGGGGCCCTGGTACTATTGGAGCACACTCGTATTTTTTAGTAGTGCACAGTGTACACATTTAAAATACATTATACACAAACAAGAACTAAACCAATTACACAGAAACCTAAGAGTCTATAAACAGTAAAGTCTGATTCTGGAAAAATCCCATTCAACCAAATTAGATTCTACATAATTATCATAGGAGAGAAAAGGCAATATACAAGCAGCCATCAGAAGATGTGACCCAGAAATAAAGAAAAGACCTCGAGTCACCCTGTGAGTACCTGGCCCACACCTGGGTCACCGGTTCTGAACCCACATGTGGACAGGAAAGAAGTGACAATAACCAAGGCAAGGGAAAAATGAAGAGGAAAAAAAATGAAAAAGAAAGTACAATATTATATATCTAATAAAAAAGACCTTGAAACCCTTATATATTACATGAGAAAAACAAAGCGGAGTAAAATTTCCCCAAACAGAAGTATCAAGCTGCATTTTTTAAGTGTTAGAAAGCTGTGTCACAAGCAAGTGAGCCTGTGTGTTTTCTACTTCTTCCGTCTTCACATCCCACTCACGCCCGCGCCCCCGGTGAGGCAGGGTTTCCTAACATTTCTCCAGCAGACACACATGGCCTCATCCTCACGTGGACACTAGTTGTATGTATAAACAGCATTTTAAGGGGCGCCTGGGTGGCTTAGTTGGTTAAGCGTCCGACTTTCGCTTAGGTCATGATCTCGCGGTTCGTGGGTTCGAGCCCCGCGTCGGGCTCTGTGCTGACTGCCAGCTCAGAGCCTGGAGCCTGTTTCAGTCTGTGACTCCCTCTCTCTCTGACCCTCCCCTGCTCGCGCTGTCTCTCTGTCTATCTCCTAGAAATAAATAAAACATTAAAAAAAAAAACAAAAAACCAGCATTTTAATTTCACAGATTCTCTAGGAGGTAATTAAGCATTAAAAAATGTCTTCTATGGGGCTCCTGGGTGGCTCAGTCAGTTAAGCATCTGACTTCGACTCAGGTCACGATTCTACAGTTTGTGGGTTTGAGCCCTGCGTCGGGCTCTGTGCTGACAGCTCAGAGCCTGGAGCCTGTTTCAGATTCCGTGTCTCCCTCTCTCTCTGACTCTCCCCCGCTCATGCTCTTTTTCTCTCCTTCAAAAATAAACATTAAAAAAAATTTTTTAAGCGTTTTCTAAAAACAAAAGTTTTATCTACATTCCATCTACAGAATCCCACTTTTTTTTTTTAACCACACAAAAAATTCACGCTTCAGCGAGCAGCTGAGTTCTGACAGATGCAGTTCCGGCACCCACCGAGACACTCCGCTCTGCCCCTCTGTAATCATCCAACCCTGCCCCGAGCCGCAGGGGGCAGCGGCTAGTGTGTGTCTCCTTATTTTAGGGCTTTTATCATCTCTGCTAACAAAGCCATGTGTACCCAGAAGGCCGTACTAGCACCCCTTTAACGCACTTCCCCGGAAAACCCGAGCAACTCCTGAGTATCTTCTTCCTGGGATTCCATTTAGTATTAACCAATGGGAACTTCCCAACAAAAAATATAACATTTAAACCTATTACAGCCATATCTCAAGGTATTTTAATTCTGTAGTAAGAGCAGAAGTCAGCAGTAGATATATCACTGAAGACACACAAATTGTGTGTGTGTATAACGCAAAGCCTTTTATTCCTTGAAAAGACACCGCAGATCATGCTGGGTGAGAAACAGGAGAAGGGGACTCAGGGACTGCCTGTGACAACACGCCCACAATTCACTTTCAAACAATCATGACATCTGCATTCCACAAAACTGGCAAAAATTAACAGCAGACATTACTTGGTGTTCACAAGATAGGGTAAGGAAGAACTTAACCTTTTTCTTCCCCTTAGGGCTGGGAGAAGGGTGGGGGGCGGTGGCTGCTGACGGGCCCCGCTTCTGTGCAGACCATGGAAAGGTCCACAGAGCGGTGGTGGCTGCAGTTACAGGTTAACATACTGAGCAATCACTCAATCGCACATCACCTTTTTAAAAGGGTGAATTTTATGGTAAAGTGTATCTCAATAAAGTTGCTATAAAAAAGCTCTTAAAAATAAAACAGTGCTTGGTGTGTGGTAAATACCCTTCCTGAGAACTAGGAACTTAACCTTTTAATCCAACAATTTCGGTTCTAGGAAATATTTCCTAACTAACAAATTAACATACGTCACGGCCTACTTTGCATAAAAGCCCCACATAATCACGTATCCTCGCAGAGACTTCTACGGCTGTGCAGGAGAAGGTGTGGGAGAACGTGCCGTCATTCCCAAGATGGGGACCTCTGGACGGACAGATGGCGGTGGAGGGGAAGGGCTTTGCCTGCAGCATGAAGGTTTTGCAAGAATGCTCTAGAATGTTCGCGATACAGCTAGGAACGAGGACGGACACAAAGTTACAGGTGACTTCCGTGTCAAGTGCAGCGGTCTACGATGCAATCCCCTGGCTGGGCTGCGCAGCTTACCGGGGCGCTGGGCTGCTTGTCCGCCTCTTCACCCTCGTCCTCCGAGTCACTGGCTGAATCCTGACAGCTTGTGCTGGCGGGGGACACCGGCAGCTGAGAAAGAAAGTTCTGGAGCACTCGCAAGTACACCAGCAGACCTTCCTCAGAGAGGGTCCCTTTGCAAAACAAGCAACGATAACATTTCGTTAAAAGTGATCAAAAAGAAACTGGAAAATCCAGGTACCAGTTTTCTTATACTCAGAGAGACATTTCTGACCAGAACATATTAAATTCTAATAATTCAGGTATAGACCTATGTATTGAAATACATCAGAAAAAGAAGCTCTAATTCTAGAACAGGCACATGTTAGAAGTTCAGCGTAAGTGAGGATAGCATCCCTGCACTCACAGTTCTCCCTCAACTTTAGAATTTTTTTAAATCTGTGTGGCCTCGTAAGATGTACCTGAATCAGACTTTTTTCTTAAAGATTGTATTTTTTTAGTTTATTTGAGAGGGAGAGAGCATGCACACACGTGCACAAGCAGGGGAGGGGCAGAGAGAGAGAATCCCAAGCAGGCTCCCCAGTCAGTGCAGAGCCTGACTTGGGGCTCAAACCCACACACTGTGAGATCATGGCCTGAGTTGAGATCAAGACCTGGATGCTCAACTGACTGAGCCCCCCAGGCGCCCCTTAAAGATTTTAAAGTCCTATCTACACTCAATACAGGGCTTGAACTCACAAGCCCGAGATTGAGAGTCACATGCTGCCATTGAATCAATCTCTTTCTCATGTGCCTGGAAATGCTCCCCAGGGACACTATCTAGGCCACGGACCTTTAGCAAATACACTCTTCCAAGAAACTCCCACCCCAGAGGCCACCTTGACAGCACACACCTGCCCCTGACTCCCTTCCGGTGCCTCATCTGCGACCACCGCGTGTGCGTGAGGTCAGCTAAGACAGATCTCGTGCCCCGTACCCAGGTAATTGTCGCCGACGGTGAGAACGAAGAAGAAGAGCCATGGCGCCCCGCCGCCCGTCTGGGGACACCTGCTCCGCAGCGATGACAGCGCACTCAGATAGGGCTCGTACGGGAAAGCGGTCTGCGTGTCCGCTAAGGCCGGAATGATGAAATGAAAAATCTGATCTGTGAAAGGTGCTGCCAACAACTCCTCGGTGAAGGCTGTGAAGACCCGCCGCCTGAAAACGGGAAATGGAAGCTTCCATCAGAACAGATCATTCAGAAGACCACTGTTAAAGTTAACTTGCAAAATATTCTTTTCTAAATTAAATGAAGTTAAGCATCCAAAATCCACTAGGTCGCCATGAAATTTACTTAACTGATCTGTGCCTTCCCATTGAGAAAACTCTGCCACATTTTTATATCTTTCAATAGCTACTCGAAGGCAGAAAAATAACCAGATCATCAGAATTATAAATTTATATCAGGGCACAGGCCAAACAGACAGTAAATTTTTTTAAAACTAAATCACATTAATAAAATAAAAATCTGACTTTCAAATGTATATGTAAAATAGCATACTGTATAAAAGTTATCATTAGATACGGAACTTGTGACCTTATAAAATCAATAAATTATTCCATTCTCACCTTGCACCTTCGGGACATGAGTTGTAAGTAAAGTGCAATGGTTTCAGAACATTCTCTAGCAGAATTTTTGCTATAGGAACTCGGGATATATCAGAATATTCAATACTTGATGGAAGCTTGCTGTTAATTAGCAAATAGAGAGACCTATAATACCCTAAAAGAAAAGAAAAGCACGTATTTAAAATTTGGTACCTTAATCATAATGAGGGAAAAAGGTGTCAATTTTTAAATGCTTTTTATAAATCTCTATAGGTCCAAATATAAGTTAATTCTTCAACTTTTTTTTAGAGAGAGGGAGAGAGCATGACTGTGCGCATTTGTGCAAGTGGGGGAGGCCTGGAGGATCTTTTTGTTTTTGTTTTTGTTTTTGTTTTAAAACATTTTAAATAATGTTTTACTTATTTTGAGAGAGACAGAGCATGAATGGCATAGGGGCAGAGAGAGAGACACAGAAGCTGATGCAGGCTCCAGGCTCTCAGCTGACAGCCCAGCACAGGTCTCGAACTCACAAACTGCAAGATCATGACCTGAGCTGAAGTCGGAAACTTAACCGACTGAGCAAGCCACTGAGGCGCCCTGGAAGAGCGAACATCTTGAGCAGGCTCTTTGCCCAGCTCAAAGACTGATCCAAAGCCTGATGCAGGCCTAGATCTCACAACCATGAGATCATGACCTGAGCCAAAATCAAGAGTCAGACACTTAACCCACTGAGCCACCCAGGTGCCCCTCAACTTTTTTTTTTTTTTTAATAGCTTAGCTATTGGCTCCTATATTTTAAATTTTAATAATTTATTTTAGTAATCACTACACCCAACATGGGGCTCGAACTCACAACCCAAGATCAAGAGTCACATGGATCACTGACTGAGCCAGCTAGGTGCCCCTTGAACTTTTTATTAAGAAAAAATTAATCACATAAGTAGCTTGAAATGGTTATGTAAACTCCATGTCATCATCTGTCATCATCTGACAACAATGATCAATTATAGCCCATCACCCATTCCTCCATTCATTGGGCAGCAAATCTAAGATATAATTATTTCAGCGGATCATCAAAGGACTTTACGTTTCTTAAAAATACCATTATGACAGGGCACCTGGGTGGCTCAGTCAGTTAAGTGTCCAACTCTTGATTTCGATTCAGGTCATGATCTCACACTTGTGAGATCAAGCCCTGTTATCAGGGTCTGTGCTGGGTGTGGAGCCTGCTTGGGATTCTCTCTGTACCTCCCCCGCCCCTCTCAAAATAGACAAACATTTAAAAAATATCATTATGACAGCTAAAATAAGTTAATAGTTACTCCTTGCCATCACAAGTATCTAGTCAGTGTTCAAGTCTCCAACTCTCTCATGCTATAAATCTTATTTAACTAATGTGTTTGAATCAGGATCCAATTAAGACCCATATGTTACTACGGTTTTCAGCTGCCTCCTAAGCCTCCTCCAAGTATGTAGCTACTTATGTGACTTCTGAACCATGTGTTGCACTCACGGACCCGAGCCTGTTGGCGTATTTCAACCCAATGCAGTTTTNCCAGGAGCACCTCCAGACTCATCTTTCCCCTTTTAGAGGAAATGACACCTTTGGAAACCATAATATGGGCACCAGGGCATTTAAGCAGAAGTAACAACTTTTACGACCTTTCTAAGCTTCTACCGGGATTTCTGGGTGTGCAGTAAACACCAACTCTGGCATCACCAATACTCCAAACCATGCAGTCTTTTATAGGTATTTGTCCCTTTCTTATAAAGCAGTAGGGACAAGCCTCAGGCATACTTCATGAACACCTTAGTACTGTCCAGACACATTTGATAGTGCACACTAAAAACACAATCTGGGGGTGCCTGGGCGCTCAGTCGGTTAAGCGTCCGACTTCAGCTCAGGTCATGATCTCATGGTTTGTGGGTTGTGCGTTTGAGCCCTGCGTCGGGCTCTGTGCTGACAGCTCAGAGTCTGGAGCCTGTTTCAGATTCTGTATCTCCCTCTCTCTCTGCCCCTCCCCTGCTCACGCTGTCTCTCTCAGAAATAAATAAAACATTAAAAAACAAAACAAAACAGGGGCGCCTGGGTGGCTTAGTCGGTTAAGTGTCCGACTTTCGCGTAGGTCATGATCTCGCGGTTCGTGGGTTCGAGCCCTGCGTCGGGCTCTGTGCTGACTGCCAGCTCAGAGCCTGGAGCCTGTTTCAGTCTGTGACTCCCTCTCTCTCTGACCCTCCCCTGCTCATGCTGTCTCTCTCTCTCTCTCCTAGAAATAAACAAAACATCAAAACAGAACAAAACAAAAACAAGCTCTCACACCCGGTCAGTAAGAAAATCCAAGCCAACGAAATATCTTTAACTCTCCTCCACTGAACCAACACGATGACTAAGATGCGCTTTTTCCCAAGACCGGCTCTCCTGCTGCCAGAGCTCGCAGACTCGTGGTGGCGCGGCTCCTTCCAGCCCAGGACCCGGGAGGACCGGCTGAGGGAGGACCAGAGCGGGCTCCGAAAGCCTGCGCCCATGAGCTTTGCTTTCAAGCAGCAAGCAAACGGAAAGTGGTGGGTGTNAAACATTAAAAAAAAAAAAAAAAAAAAAACCTCTCATCTAAATCTGAAATAAAAACAGTTCATTTGCAAAAATCAGCAACCCACAGTGAAAAATAAGTGAGAAAGACAGTATTAATCATAACGTACATAAGGCTATCTGTTTCTTTTTATTTTTTACTTTTTGCCTCTGTGTCTCCAGTGTCCTCTCCTCTGGGATATTCCCCTCCCCTACCTCCAGGAAATTCTGCTGGGAAAGGCAATCACTCGGCCACACTCTCCCCAGGAAACGGTCAGTTGTGTAGGGTGTGGGGTGACGGAGATGGGAGAGAGCCTTTCACAATGTCGACACGTGTCAGATCGTTGTGGTGTTCACTTTAACTAACCTACAGCTTTATTTGCCAGCTATACCTCAGTGGGGTTGGGGGAGAAACAAAAGAGTCAGGGGTGTGGCCAGAACTGCCCAGTCTCCTGGACACAACAGCTGGTCAGTGAACTCCGCAAATGCCGAGTTCGATTTCTGTCTAACCGGCATCCCTGTGGGCGTGGCCACCATACATGATTTCGAAAACTCAGTACTTCACCAGGAACCTCTTCTGCCTTCTCTGCTGCACTTTTGTAAAACTGTTATTTGTTCATTTTGTAAGACCCATTAGAATGAGCTAAAATTAAGATGGCTTCTGAGATGTGGCTAGTTATCAATGTGCCACACGGCCTTCCCTTTGCTGGTTATCTTTAAGGTACTTCTCGAGAACTCTGACAGAACACTTATTTCGTGTAAAATGTTATCAGACAAAAATGTCCACGTAAAGGTGCTTTATTTTTCTCTTTTAAAATGTTTACTTTTGAGACAAAGAGAGAACATGTGAGTGGGGGAGGGGCAGAGGGAGAGTGAGACAGAGGATCCGAAGCAGGCTCCGTGCTGTCAGCACAGAGCCTGACGTGGGGATCGAACTCACAAACGTGAGATCATGACCCGAGCTGAAGTCGGACGCTTAACTGAGTGAGCCCCCCGGGTGCCCCTCAAAAGCATTTTATGAAACAAATTCAGAGTACGTACTCAGTTGGGTAGAAATAATCTCTGTGACCCATTCCAGATATGAATTCACCTACATGCAAGCTTTCTTCCTGAGGTGTTTGGAGCTAACCGGTCCATCTTTTCTCAGGAGCTAATCGGATACAATACTTTCTATACAATCAGACACGCAGTTCATTCTAAATTACGTGCCATCTATAGAAACTTCAAGAATAAGGCTGCGAATATATTGATCAAGTAGTTATAGTTCAAGTTGCCTATGAAATAAGAAAAGCCAAAGCAGCAGTGACACACACTCTGGACTGCGTTCTCATACTGTATTTTACAACCTTGACAAATGTGCCAACAACACCCAAAAGGTTGTCCTATCACTATGTTAAACATTTACTTTGCCTAACTTGTTGTTGTTATTATTTACTAAATCCAGATGAGTAAAGTTTTAAAAATGCCTTACTCATCCTTTCATAGGAAGTGAACTGAGGATACGAAGGGAGTAAACCAAGAAAGCAGAAAGATAATGGAAGCAGGAGGCAGGATCTAAAACAAGCAAAGTGAGGGGGCACCTGGGTGGCTCAGTCAGTTAAGCGTCCGACTTCACCTCAGGTCATAATCTTGTGGTTCGTGGGTTCGAGCCCCGCGTCGGGCTCTGTGCTGACAGGTAGCTCAGAGCCTGGAGCCTGTTTCGGATTCTGTGTCTCCCTCTCTCTCTGACCCTCCCCTGCTCACACTGTCTCTCTCTCTCTCTCTCAGAAATAAATAAAACATTTAAAAAAATTATAAAACAAGCAAAGTGAATAACTTTCCCAAGATAACAAGAGGCAAAGAATCCAATGGTGCAAGAAGCTCCTGAAATCCAAGAATAGGGATCTCCAGGGAAACGAAGCATCGGGCTGCCTGACATCTTTAGTCATGGAAAATTATACTGAGAGCAGTTTATAGTACTGTCCAAAGTGGAAGACGACTTTATCAAGAGACTCAAAGAAAATTAAAGTGAGGCAATTATTAACTCCAGAATAATCAAAGAAAATTAAAGCCAAACACCAGATACACAATAAAGTGTTCCTTTGTGCTCTGTATTTATATTTCCTCTGGGGATTTTCTAGCATGTATGGCTGTGGTACAGAAGACTTGTTTTTCATTGTGTACCATCGTTTAATATACTTTGAAATTTTTATTACAAGTAAACAACAATTTATAAGAATAAATACATATTTAACCTAATAAGTACACAGAAATCTCTTAATGTTCCCTGAGAGATGATACAGTAACAAATTACATTTTTTTAGAGTTTATTCATCTAAGTACCCATAGGTATTATCTAACAGTGCTCCTCGTCACTGATCACATCAGAAGCATATAAAATTTTAAAGTACTACAATTATATTCTGAATGTTTTAAGAGCAAGGCCCTGTATGTTAGAAATTTATATTCAAGTATTTTCAGGGGCACCGGGGTAGCTGAGTCCATTAAGCAGCTGATGATTTAGGTCAGGTGATGATCTCAAGATTTGTGAGATCAAGCCCCGTGTCTGGTTCCGTACTGACAGCATGGAGCCTGCTTAGGATTTTCTCTCCCTCTCTCTCTCCCAATAATTAAACTTTAAACTATTTACAGATACATGCTACGGTGTTTAGGTGCACCTCCCAGGGCTGACCGAAGGCACAGGTACGGGGGCTCTGGGTGCAAGGTGCTGATGACGGTCAGCACTGAGGAATGGGTACATGGACGACAGCTCAACAGATTCTCCTACTTTTTCTTATGTTTGAAAATTTCCATAATAAAACAGTGAAAAACACTACTGAAAATTTATATCGCTCTTGAAGAGGTAAAACACCCCCCAGAAAGAGGACCTACTGGGGTGGGCTGAGGGGAGTTCACAAATGCATGCTGGAGGGTTATCTGACCCCATTAAAAAAAATGCTGGAAAATACATAAATAAAGGCAAGGGAGAACATAGTTAACACTCACCAAACGTTTTGAGTCTTCGTTCTGTTTGTAGAAAAACAGAAGCCGCCTCACCAGAAGGGTAAGGTTGGGACCACTGGCAATGGAGAAAGTGCCACCGGACTGCGAGGCGCTGGCGTGGCGATCAAACGCGCTTCTCTGGACGGAGTGCTGGGGACAAGACAGAGGACACACGGCGTGATGGGCGGGCGAGCAGCGCTGTGGCCCAGCTGTGCCCCGGCGTCTGGACGGCGGCGGGGGCTCACAGTTAGGGGCCGTTATGGCGCAGCTCTCGGGAAAAGGTGAAATAAAACCCAGAGAAACTGGGCTGGAATAAAGACCGTCCACTCCCTGTAAGAGTCTCCCGCCACTTCCTAACACTCTGATCTTCAGCTGCAGCCCATGTTTCTATTTTATTATTTTAAAATCACCTCAAAACTCCCCTATCTGTAAGGCTATGTAAATATAAACTAATACAGTTAATTACTGGGGAAAACATTAACTTTCATTAAACAGGTGAACTAAAACACCCACAAAACGGATTCCACCTCTCAGCCTCAGAGGCCATGTTTTAAACAAGCTCTGGCAGGTCTTTCCAATTCGTTCTCAGTGTGAAGGCAAACTTACTTGCTGTTTCCGGTCTCGATAGCCTCGAATAAATGACTGTATAATTATCGCATTTTTCAATCTTCGCCTTTCCTCCTGCATGATGAAGGGAGGAGGGAAAAACTGGTCAGAGTGAATGGACATTTAGCCAGTAAAGACTTAAGAAAAAAAAGGAACTATAAAATTTACATATCACACAATTCAATCTTTCAAATGTACCATTTACCAATTTTTAATATATTCAAAGTCCAACTACCACCACTGTCTAGTTTTAGAATACTTCCATCACCCACCGCACACCCCTGTGCCCATTAGCACTCCTCTCCCGTTCCTGTCCTGGTCTCCCCATATCTGCTAACCAAATTTCAGTCTGTATGGGATTGCCTATTCTGGACATTTCTTATCCTGGAATCAAATAATACGTGGCCTTCGTGTCACGCTTTTTTCACCTGGCATGGTATTTTCAAGGCTCACCCATGTGGTGTCACGTATCAATACTTCACTACGTTTTACAGCCAATCAGTATTTCATTGTACGGCTGTCTCACATTTTGTTATCGTTTACGCCCGGCAGACACCCGGGCAGCCCCCTCTCTGGGCGCCTGTGAACAGTGCGGGGCACACACTCACGTAATGTTCTGTGTGGACACTGTGTTCTTGTCTGTTGGGCACATGCTCAGGAGCAGAACTCATGTTGAGGAAGCTACCAGACTGTTATCCAAACGGGCTAAGCCACTTTACATCCCCCAGCACAGTGAGACTTCTAATAACAATTTCAGTTTTAAATATAAGAAGGAAAATAGACAACACAAACTTCAATTTTAAAAGTCATTTTTCTCATTTCAAAGCAGAAACTCCAGTTTTGACAGGCTTAAGCCTGTCTTAAAATTTTCAGCCACCTAGCAAAAATATACATATTTTCACATCACGATGATAAGCAATGTAGCTACCATTGCTTGAAAGCCTATCATGTGCCAATTTGGAGATGCCTGACAATCTCAGACAAACGTTACTCCCGGTTTTATGATGCAGAAGCTGAAATTTCCATAAAGATACAGTGGTGCCGCCGGATGCGAGAATCACAATTCACGCTCAGGGTGACACTAACACCCATACCCATCTTACCACGACACTGCCTCATGCTTTCTATGAGCGCTCCCTGCCAGGCCTGCAAGGCACACACACGCTCACCCAGAAGACCAATCAGGTCATGCAAGCGTACTTGCTGAGCTCCAAATGGTTATAGCAAAGAAACCCTGGAGCTTAAACCTAGTTTAGGAATCTATTCACACTGGGGCGCCTGGGTGGCTCAGTCGGTTAAGCGTCCGGCTTCGGCTCAGGTCAAGATCTCACGGTTTGTGGGTTCGAAACCCACGTCGGGCTCCGTGCTGACAGCTCAGAGCCTGGAGCCTGTTTCAGATTCTGTGTCTCCCTCTCTCTCTGACCTTCCCCTGCTCATGCTGCCTCTCTCTCTCAGAAATAAATAAAACAGTAAAGAAAATTTTTTAAAAAAGGAATTTATTCACACTATGATGATTCTAAGAGCACCTAATTAAAAATCCATCTACTGTCACATGAGTTTTTTATTTATTTTTCTTCATTCAGTGGTTCCTTGGGGAGGAAATCTTGGTGACATTCCAGTGTTCTGGTTGGGACCAGGACCTAACGGCTCCATCTCAGGCGGACTGGAAACAGATTGATCCTGACAAGGACTGAAGACTAGCAGCAGATCAGCTCAACCCTTTATTAGTTAAAGGTGACTAGTCCCTAGGGGCACCTGCGTGTCTTAGTCGGTTAAGCGTCCGACTTTCGCTGAGGTCGTGATCTCGCGGTTCGTGGGTTTGAGCCCCGCATCGGGCTCTGTGCTGACTGCCAGCTCAGAGCCTGGAGCCTGTTTCAGAGTCTGTGTCTCCCTCTCTCTCTGACCCTCCCCTGCTCACGCTGTCTCTCTCTCTCTCTCTCTCCTAGAAATAAATAAAACATTAAAAAATAATCAGGCAAAAGACAAGAACTAAAAATCAAGAGAACAAACAACAGAAACAAACTCACAAGTGATCCAAATACTGGAGCTGAAAAATTATCTTTAACAATCTATAATTATGTTCATGAAATTAAAAGACAATTAAAATTACAACGTTCATAAAATTCAAATCAAAGAATCAAAATTCTGGAACTAAAAAAAAAAAATCTGAAATCTAGAGTTCAATGGATATATGCAACAATTAGACACTGGTAAAGAGATAATCTGTAAATTAGAAGTCACGTCAGAAGAAATACCCAAACCAGAGCCAAAATACTCAAAAGGATAAATATACAGAAGAGTACAGGAGATGTACATGACACAAGGCAAAGGTCATATACATATGTGATATGAGTCCAAGAAGAAGAGAAGAGGAAGAATGAAGCAGAAACACTATTGGAGGAGATGAAAGCTGAGAATTTTCCGGAAAAGATGAAAAACACTAACCAATAAATGTCCTTTCAGTAGTCATTTTCAACTGTGAGCAATTTCACCACATTTGGTAATTCCTGGAGATATTTTTGGTTATCTCGGCCGGAGGGAGGGAGTGTTGTGGCATCTAGCGGGTACAGTAGAGGCCCTGGAGGCTGGTAAACACCCTTCGATGTACAGGATAAAGCCCCACAACAAAGAATTATCGGGTCCAAGATGTCAACAGTGCCAAGGGTAAGAAACCCCGCCTGAAAGTCTTTATATTTGCCGCTTCCCGCACCAAGCAAGCTCTTCCTCCAGCTTTCCATAGGTGCTTCTTTCTCATCCTTCAGGAATTCTGCTCAACTCCACCCAGCTCAGGTCCTTCCCTGAACACCCGGTCCTACAGCAGGGCTTCCCAGCTCCTGTCATGTCACTCTTACTGCCTCACAGCACCTAGCACCGGCTCAACACCTTGGTGAATCTGTCTTCTATAACCACGCAAGAACATTATCTGTTCTTCTTATTTTTTTTGTTTCTGAGAGAGAAGGGAGAGCACGCAAGTGCACGAGCGGGGGAGGGACCGACAGAGACGGAGAGATTCCCAAGCACCCAGAACATTATCTGCCTTATTTACTATCTGTGTCCCCTGCAGGTAGAGCAGTCCCTGGAATGTAACACACTCTCAATTGCTATTTGCTAAAGGAACAAATGAATTGTTAGAAAACAAAACAAAAATCTAGAAAAATAGGCCATAAAATGCTGTAATTGCTGATTAACCGATAAAATAAACCCACTGTCACCAGAAAGTTGACATGTAAAAGAAAGAATAAAATAGGCGCGTGGGTGGCTCAGTCAGTTAAGCATCTGACTCTTGGTCTTGGCTCAGGCAGCGATCTCAGGGTTTATGAGATTGAGTCCCGCGTCGGGCTCTGAGCTGACAGCATTGAGCCTGTTTGGGATTCTTTCTCTCCCTCTCTCTGCCCCTCCTCCACATGTGCATGTGTGCGTGCTCTCTCTCTCTCTTAAAATAAATAAATAGATATTTAAAAAAAAGGAATAAAACCACAAAGGCCGCAAGCTCCGTCGTCTCTTTTCTTTCTTCAGAGAGGTAAGGTAGCCACCTTCACAGTCAGCTTGCTTCTTTTGCTTGCAAAATATGAGCATCGTATTCTAAGCCTTTCTAGGTCTTCTGGAAACCACAGCACAAGCGAGCAACGGAACTCTGTAGAAGCCTGTGTCCCCCTGTATTCTGGAAACTGCCCTGTTAGCCCCCCTTTTCCACAGTGGTCCCAGAATAAATTACTTATTATAAAATTCAAAAAATCCAGAAAACTAAAGTTTAATAGACATAAAAATATGTATCCGGGTATGCCGCGTGTACCGTACACATATATAACAGCAAGGGCAGCGCTTATTTCAATGCTATGGAAAATGCTTCTCTAAAGGCACTATTACAAGCCGTTTTACCTCTCTCTTTCTTCTTTCTTCCTGAGTACGATGTAAAAGAGATGCCTTTTCTTCCTAAACACAAAAAGAGAAAAGGAAAAGATAAAGAAGGTTACAGTTTCAAAGTCTAAAGTACTCTCATATACAAATTATAGACTGTTTTGACCCAAAAGGGATTCTCAGCATCAGACAAACATTCTGACTTCATGAGACATCTGAGGAACACGGGGTTAAACGGTCCCCTCCCACCAGATGACAGTATTTCAGTAGTTTTCTAACAAAAAAATCTTTACTTCTTTACACACACAAGAGAGTTCCAGTGAAACCAGAAATGTCTGAATAATATCAGTGTCAATATCCTGGTTGTGATTATCATACTAGTTTTGCAAAATACAACCCGCAGGGGAAATCANGCGAGATCATGACCTAAGTGAAAGTCGGACGCTTAACCGACTAAGCCACCCAGGCGCCCCTCTTTCTGTATTATTTCTAACAGCTGTACATGAGTCTTCAATTCTCTCAATAAAAATTTTGATCAAACAATTTCTGTACTGTTTCTGAATGTTAAAAAAATCTTTCTTCGTCATAAGTAAAACTAAATTTTGAACAAAATTACTCGGCATGTAGAAGGAACCAAAGAAATAAATGGGAAAGTTAAACATTTCAAATAAAATAAAAATATTTAAAGACAACCTTCCTCTCCCCAGAACAGTTCTAGCTTACAGTGTATGGGCAGCTTATTTTTACAAATGTAATTCAAAATAAAATTAATAGTCCAAGACACTATATATGGATCCTTACAAAAATAAATAAATTTCTTAACAAAAACAAACATACCATCAAAATAGTGTCAGAAGGCAAGTAATTAAGCCAACTTAAAATTATACATTGATAAGGGAGCCTGGGTAGCTCAGGTCCACCTTTGACTCAGGTCCGACTTTGGCTTAGGTCGTGATTTCACGGTTCAGGAGTCTGAGCCCCACGTCAAGCTCTCTGCTGTCAGCTCACAGCTCACTTCGGATCCTCGGTCCCTCTTTCTGCCCTTTCCCTATGCGTGTGTGTGTGCACACGCACTCTCTCTCTCTCTTTTCAAAAATAAACATTAAAAAATTATACACTGATATGTGAATCAACAGTGTGCAGAATGAAAAACTTCTCACTGACAAAATTTAAAGCCAAAGAAATAAATCCAGAATGCCTAGCTGGCTCAGTCAGTAGACCATGTGACTCTTGATCTTGGGGTCATGAATTCAAGCCCCATGTTAGGAGGAGAGCTTACTTAAAAAGGGGTGGTGGTGGTGCCTGGGTGGCTCAGTCAGTTAAGCGTCTGACTTTGGCTCAGGTCATGATCTTGCAGTTCGTGGGTTTGAGCTCTGCGTCAGCTCTGTGCAGATGCTTGGAGCCTGGACCCTGCTTCAGATTCTGTGTCTCCCCCCCTCTCTGCCCCTCCCCTGCTTACCCTCTGTGTCTCAAAAATAAATAAACGTTAAAAAAATAAATAAAAAAAGAATAAGAAAAGAAATCCTCCAGATACTTTCTGCTATAGAAAATTTCATTTCTCGGGGACGCCTGGGGGCTCAGTTGGGAAAGGATTCACTCTTGATCTCAGCTCACATCATGATCTCACAGATTGTGGGTTTGAGCCTGGCTGGGGATCTCTCTCTCCCTCTCCCTGCTCATGTGTGCATGCGCATACTCTCAAAATAAATAAACTTAAAAAAATTTTTTTAAAGAAAATTTCATTTCTTGAATTTCAAATAAAAAGCCTTTATGTACCACATGTTCAAAGTCAGAAAAACATTTTGTTTTAAATTTTAATTTAATTAAAAGGAGTAGGGAGAATGGAAAATCTATACGGTAAAAAGAGCCAAGTTATGATGGTCAGAATTATGGAAAGCTTCTAGAGAAAAATATAGACCAATTTCTAGCCATTATCGTCATGTCCATAATTCCCTTTCCTTCTTTCTCCATTTGTCCAGATTTAATATACGTTCATTATTTGGTTACAGCTAAAGAGCTAAGACTTCTTAAAATGGTACACACTGGCACAACTATGAAAAACATACTCGTGTCTGAAATTAAACAGGCCGAAAAGGTCCAGGCTGGCAAAGCAGGCACTGAATTTACTTGCACACACAGGGGAGCTCCTCGTCCTCACGAACCCCGAAGCCCGGCACACGGGCCCCAGGACCTCATGGCCGCCGGCACCTTGCTGCTTTCATCTGCTCCCACACCTCGTGTGCGTACGCATCCAACAAATGCTTACGAAATGACTGACAAAACACTTCCTTTAAGTAAAACAAACTGGTCTATAAGAAGCAGTAAGCCCACCAGCTGAAAAGCACTTTTGGGTCCCTGCAACGCAGTACAGAGGCTACAACCGTTTAAAAATCAAAACAGGCGCTACGTACCAAAACGCACAATTAGACTCTACTTGACCACTAGAAGTCCTTCGAAAGTCTAAGTCTGAGGCTGATGATGTGGGAGGAGCCACGGAGCACAAGAGACAGGGCTGGCCATGTTGGCGGTGAATATTCCTAACTCCTGATGGACTGTAAGTCCAATTCCCTGGACGCAGGACATCGTATAAACGTGAAGGTCACTCCTCGTCCCTGTGCGCAAGGGCTATAGAGTCTCCTACTTGAATGACAATTCATTTCAAAAAATAAAGGAAGTATATAACAAGCAATCCAAAATGCTGATATACACACAGACCAAAACCTGACGTTTTGATAATCTCAACAATAAAACTGTACTTTTGAAAATGCTAAGGCCTTTCAGAGAATACTCATGCCCCTTAAATACTCTGCACAAAAAAGAAAAAGGGCTACAGGGAGAGGTCAACCAATCTTGCACATCGAGTCAGGCGCACGACAAAGCTGACTCTAACACCGATCTGTCTACACCCAAGCACTGTGCTAACCCTGCACAGGAGGGGCAAGGGAAGGACCCGTGTGCAACACGCAGAGGCCAGCACAAACGAGGGCTCCCTCCCTGAGTGTGAGAGTGGAGGGTCCGGGATCTGAACACAGGCGGTCTAGAACTTGTTAACCCACTAAGCAGTATATCACTGACTTCAAAAAATATATATTATTATTTTACATTTTGAGGAATTAAAAAAAATTCTTTGTCTTCATAATATGTAAGTAATTTGGAAGATGTGTCAGAAAGGAGGCTGGTGGGGAGAAAGCGGCCACAGAAAAAAGTCTGAATCGCCAAACTCTGACATGAGTCCAGAAAGCCTGGGGGGCAGGCGGGGTTGAGAAGCCCAGGACACGGGGTGCCCAGGAAAGGTGAACTAAGGACACGGGGGCTGCCGTAAAAAGCCAGCCCAGCAAAGAAAGAAGAGGGCGACAGAGCACATGATCAATGTCTATAAATTATGTAAATTATCAATAGGTGGCCCCTGAACGGTAACCGAATTCCAGATCAGACCCAGAGCCTCTCCGCATGGTCCCATCATCGAGAAGGTCTCCATTCAAAAGACACTCAAACGAAGCAGAGGCGGCGCATTTATTCACTGGGCAGGTGCCGGGGAGTCGGGCGCCGTGCTAGGCATGAGGGGCTGTACAAGCATGTACAGCACATGCGCCCAGGAGCTCACAGTGTGGGGGGAGGGGGAAGCCGGCTGCCGAGGGTGCACCGTGTGCCAGGAGCCATCCTGGGCACCGGGCCGTAAGCCTGACCGAGGCACAAGTCTGCCGCTGTGCGCGAGGCATGAGCAGGTCTACGCGGGGACAGGGGTGTTCTGCCTCAGCCCCTGAGAGGACATGAAAGGCGACGCCGAAGGACGTGCTCAGCAGCACGAGGAGATGGGGAAACGGCCGGCGGAGGCGGTGGGAGAGAGCACGAGGCAGCTGAGCGGGGACGGACCGCTGGGGCAGTGACCGTGGGAGGCCCCGGGGTGGGGGACCCCAGGAAGCGAGGCCCTGGCACGCTCACAGTTCAGTCCACGAGAGGGTGGCGGCCTCACAAGCTATCAGGTAATAAAAGCAGCGGGGAGGGCTAACCCACTGCGGCAGCTGAGTCCCCCCCCCCGTGGCTCCCCACGTCCCTCTGCACCATGTCACATCCGGCTGCCAACCTTTTAAAGCAAACACAGAACTGCAACCTACTCTCAATCATCTCCTGAAAGATCACTAAACGTCAAATCTAAGAATCTTCTCTCCTCGCGGCGCCTTGTGGGGGGCTCAGTCGGTTAAGCATCCACTTCAGCTCAGATCATGATCTCACAGTTTATGAGTTCGAGTCCCGAGTCCGGCTCTATGCTAGCCAGCTCAGATCCTGGAGCCTGTTTCTGATTCTGTCTGTCTGTCTCTCTCCCTGCCCCTCCCCAGCTCACATTCTCCCTTTCTCTCAGAAATAAACAGTAAAAAAAAATTTTTTTTAATGTTCTATTTATTTCAGAGAGAGAGAGAGAGCGAGCGAGCAAGCGAGCAGGGGAGGGTCAGAGAGGGAGATACAGAATCTGAAACAGGCTCCAAGCTCTGAGCTAGCTGTCAGCACAGAGCCCGACGTGGGGCTCGAACCCATGAACCGTGAGATCATGACCTGAGCCAAAGTCGGACGCTTAACCAACTGAGCCACCCAGGCGCCCCAATAAAAAAAATTTTTTAAATCATCTCTTCTCAATGCTGTTATTTAAATTAACCAAATTTATGTAAAACCTTATTACACTGCCCTTATTTTCTATTTCGTGTCAGCCTATCTGAGAACCTAGTCTGAGAACCACCAATGTCCTCTGAGGGATCAAGTTCAAACACACCCTTAGTACAGGAATATCAAGGTCAAAACATTTCCTCCTGCTTCTCCCGACTCCTGATGGACTCCCGATCACGATCAGCCGTCTCCTGACGCTGCCCCAGGCCCCCTCCCACTTCCCTTCCCGCCTCCGGCCGCTCCCCTCGGCCCGGTCTGGCCTCGCTTCCCTCCTGACACCAGTACGCACACAAGCCGCTCCCGTCTTGGATGAGACTCCACCTAAATGTCCTCCTGCCCGTGAAGCTCCCCCTCGGAGACCACGGAGGCCAACACGGGTGTCATCCACAAAGACGCGGCCTCCAACACGCTGCAGGAGATGACCCTCACCCGGTGCCCGAGTGCCGCTGCGGGTACAGCTACCTGGGGAGGGTGCGCTGTGAGCCCTCAGAGCGGGTGGTACGAGGGCAACGCCTACGCTCTACCAGGCCAAGCAGCACGTAGGGAACGATCGGAGTCTGGGCGGACACCACGGGAGACCCCGGTCCAGGCAGGAGCAAGCGCTGCCCATGGGCAGGAGGGGACGTGGCCTCGCGGGGCCCAAAGCCGCACAGGGAGCGCCCCCACGGCCGCCCCCCTGCATGTGAGGGGGTAGGGTACCTGCAAGAGTGGGCAAAAGTTTGAGGAAAAAACAGGATTCGCCTGATCTCAAAGTACCTCCTGGAGCAACTTATCAGCTACGAAGGGGAAGGCAGCGGGCACAAAGATCCTGCAGACAGCGCCCGGGGGGCCGGCCGGCCGGCACGAAGGCCCGAGGACGGCCTGTGCCCTGTGGTCCTCCCGTCCAGGACACCAGGTCCTCCTCAAAATAAACACAGATGAGAGCAGAACTACACTGTTAGTTTCAAATCAACTACATTAAAAAAGAAACACTGGGTTACAGTTATGAAAAGACCTATCAGAAACTAAGTTCCTCAAAGCAAAAGAACAGTTTGCCATCCCGATAAAGGAGTGTGAGGTGCTATGTAAAGCTTGCGAGGAAGGTTAAGTCCATAATTTTATTTAATTTGGATACTGAACACCACAGGAAGAACACTGACTCGCGTGCTTACCACTGGATCAGGCAAATGCCGTCTCTTCCAGAACTGGACTCTGAAGACCAACTCCTGACCAGAACACCAAGTGGGACTACGGTTCAACAACTCCAGTTTCAAGGGAGCGTCCAGGGCCCGACCTTCGGGAAGCGTCCTTTTGTGTAGTACTAGTGTTGGGGTGATCTCAGAGAAGGGGGTGGGGCTTGTGTCCACCCATTGCCCACGCCCCCTCCGCTTGGGGACACCTTCGCTCTCAATGCTGTACACGTGGTACTCAAAGCACTTTTTTCAGGTTGTTCCCAACTCTTTTCCCCACAGTGCAGTGGACGTCCCACGGCTGCAGGTAAGAGGTCTACACCGCGAGGAGCTGACGCTGCTCTTGCAGACGGACAGACAGGACACCCTTCTGCTTTCAGGACGGGGCGCGGGGCGTGCTGGCCGTCGCTGCCCCTTACCGCCACGGAGCTGGAGGACTCCGTGCCCTGCGCAGGCACGATGAAGGCACAGTCCGTTAGGCAGGCGCCTGACGCACAGGACAGGGACAGGACTGCCCTGGGCCAGGACGGGGCCCAGCCCCGCTGCTGGAGTACAGGCCAGGCTGGGTCAAACCCCCGACTGCCCGCCCTGGTGTGCTGTCCTAACTCTGCTTTCCTACAGCATCCCATGTTACACCGAGGTGACTGTTTGTCACAAAGGCATCAACAGATTGTAAAAGGTTAAGAAGACTGAAAGATGCCTAGACCAACGCGGACTTGTTTACTCAGCTCACGTGCATCTCAGAGCACCAGCGAGCGCCTCAGTGCGTAGACACCAGCTCTGTCTTCGTGAGGACTGAAAACTGGCCCTACCTGTCAATGAGTGAACAGAGAACTAACTCACCGGACAAAGGAGTCGCACCAATGAGGTTATCTGCTTTGTTACTAAAATCACTTTGAATCCTAACTTTGGCCAATTAGCAGCCTTTGTAATTAAATACAATACCCCCGATGAAGTGTTCCCAGCTTTTCAGTTCAATTCACCGTCCCATTCTGCACTTACTTTCAGGCTGTTCAGAAATCTTTCCTGTCTGTTCCCCCAAAGTTGAACAGCTTGGGGTTGGTATCCCTCATCGTTTCTAAATAAAGCTTGAGCGTGGTGGTTTTACACGGAGGCCAGGCTCATAACGGGATAGGTTCACTCTCAGCCAGTGCATGAAAAATGTTTCAAAAACCTTATCAATTGTTTGATTCATGCTTCCTATGCAGGCTGCAAGCTTACAAGACTAAAAAGCTAGTTCCAGGGGTCATTAATGTGGTCCTTATTATAAATCAAGACATGATGACAATCATAATTATCCCGAATGCCTTATCGCACAACATAATCTTTACCTTCAGACTTTAAAAATGACATTTTTCTGTTGCTATAAAACCCCAATCCATGTCAGGCACAGCAGTCCGATGGGAAAAAATAAAGGCGCAGGCATGACCCCAATTTGCTGTTACCAATACCTGTGTGTAGCTCACACTAGTAAGTAACTATCAATTTCTGAAAGTGAAACTCATCAGGTTGCTAACCTACAGCAAGGCCCATGGAGACTCTGTACACAGAAGCCCACATGAGCAACACGGGCTGTACACACAGTCCATATTACGCATGCCTACATCCCCCAAGTGCACACGGAACACTGACGCTTGGCCAACGAGTCCCTACTCTAACCCCTTATGGGCACGCATTTCATAGAAATCACGGATCTGACACCCTAGTTACGCTGAAATAGACGCTGCTAAGTTTTTACAATGTTCCTTCATCTGCCGCCTAAATCATCACACACTGTACCTTGGGACAAACAGTGGCCTATTCTAATGAGGCTAAAGCATGATCAGAGAGGTCGAATCCAGAGGGTCTCCAGGGAGACTCAAATGGAAAGATTCAGCCTGTAACGTGTATTATTTAATAACTATTATTGGAAAAAACAATGTAACTTTAGTCTTCGCATCAAAATAAATCCCTAGGGCACCCTGGGTAGTTCAGTTGGTTAAGCGCCCAACTTTTGGTTTTGGCTCAGGTCATGATCTTATAGTTTGTGAGTTCAAGCGCCACATGCCTGCTTGGGCTTCTCTCTCTGTCTTTCTCTCTCTGTCTCAAGATAAATAAATAAATAAATAAAAGAAATGGATCCCTGACAGATGTTAAGATTTATATGTATGCATACATAAAGCACTATAAAAATGTGAAGATAATAGGAGAATTAAAAAATCTCCATGTGGGACATCCCCTAAGAAAGATATATTACATCACACATTAAGTCTTGTTACTGTTTGTCATTAAGTTATTTAACAAATTTGAGTATGTAAAAATTAGAACTTTCTACACAGAAAAATATAACACAGGTTAACAAAATAACAAAATGGGAACAAATATTTATAACAATGCAATACCAATTATTTGCAAAATCAGCAAAAGCTATAAATAGTTCAGAGAGAAATAAAAATCTTCTAAATATAAGAACTTCATTTTTACTCATTTTAGGAGAAAATGCAATAGAAACGCAATGAGAGAGGATTTTTACCTGTCCATCTGGCAAACAAACTCAGAGAGCTTGCTGTGAGTTATAGAGAGAGGACGGCAGTGCTTTCACTCGCTGATAACCCACCTCAGCAATCGAGATGCATCTGCTAAAATTCAAAATGTGCACAGCCTTTGACCTAGCACTACTAGAGAGGTGACCTATACGAATTAAAGGCACATTTACAAGGATATGCACTGCAGTGTTGCTTAGAGAATAAGGGACCATAAATGGCCATTAAAATACAAGACAGATAACGAAGTTCCGCAACATCACTGCCCAGAGGCTCATCCAGCTCTTTAAGAGAATGCAGTCAATCTAGCTGCACTCCTCCGGAACCATCTCCAACATGTGCTATCGGGGCTGAGGGGGTGCCCTGACCCGTTCCACATGCTCTTGCAGGTGTCTAAACGAGAGAGGAACGTGCCCCTGGACGATCCCATGCACAGGAAAGAGTCTGCCTGTCAGGACCGCTGACGGAGGCGGTGAGAGGCGGGTGAGAGGTGAGGTGGGGGGACCTGGGTCACTCTACTCTGCGTCTTTATTTTCCACTGCTTGAATTATTATCCAGGCCCATGTAATACGTTCTCATCTTTGTAATAACCTAATGAAGCCATAAGACAACATACATTTTTATTTTTTAAATTTTAAAAAAATGTTTTAGGGGCGCCTGGGTGGCTTAGTCGGTTAAGCGTCCGACTTTCGCTTAGGTCATGATCTCGCGGTTCATGGGTTCGAGCCCCGCGTTGGGCTCTGTGCTGACTGCCAGCTCAGAGCCTGGAGCCTGTTTCAGTCTGTGACTCCCTCTCACTCTGACCCTCCCTTGCTCACGCTGTCTCTCTCTCTCTCCTAGAAATAAATAAAACATTTAAAAAAAAAAATGTTTTATTTGTGTCTGAGAGAAAGAGAGAGACNTAACCTAATGAAGCCATAAGACAACATACATTTTTATTTTTTAAATTTTAAAAAAATGTTTTATTTGTGTCTGAGAGAAAGAGAGAGACAGAGTGAGCAGGGGAGGGGCAGGGAGACACAGAATCTGAAGCAGCTCCAGGCTCTGAGCTGTCAGCACAGAGCCTGACGCGGGGCTTGAACCCACGAACCGTGAGATCACGACCTGAGCCGAAGTCGGATGTTTACCCGACTGAGCCACCCGGGCGCCCCAAGACAACATACATTTTTAAAAATAGCTCAGCATAACCAAGAATAAATGTGTCGCAAAGTGGTGGGAGAAAGAGAACAATGAAGCACCAGCAAAAAGGACACAGAGACTGTGACGGCTCCACGTTAGTACCCGCATCCTGGAAACATCGTTTGCCTCGTCAGTTCCACACCTAGGAAAGGCAGGGGGTTCTCAGCAGCGGCTGTACAGCAGTTTCACAGAACACACTCATCAAGCGTTGCTGGAAGGACTCAGCAGGCCGGCGCCCACGTTCCTTTCAACGCTGATCTTCCCTCCACAGCTGTGACACCTTTTCCTCAATATGGAAACTAAAGTGAATTACAGCTAACTTCTCCCTTTGAGCTTTGAGCTTTAGACACATTATCTTGTCTCCTCTGAGAATTAAATATGGTCAAAGTTCAAAAATACCATTAACAAAGCTGTTTTTAAATAGGAAAAAAAGGTTTTTTTTGTTTTTTGAAAATACGCTTAGTTGTAACAAAACGAAGTTTTTAAAAAAATAAGTCATATATAGTTTAAATTATATTTCATTATCAGATTTAAAAATTTATGGTCAAAAATCTGAGTGGAAGTCAAAGTACATTTATTTTTTTTAATGTTTATTAATTTTTGAGAGAGTGTGTGAGGGAGGGGCAGAGAGAGAGGGAGACACAGAATCCAAAGCAGGCTCCAGGCTCTGAGTTATCAGCACAGAGGCCGATGCAGGGCTCGAACTCACGGACTGTGAGATCATGACCCAAGTCAAAGTTGGATGCTTAACCAACTGAGCTGCCCAGGTGCCCCCAAAGTATATTTATATAACATAATTTCCATAAGCCAAATGCTCAGATGGACTGCTAACCATTTATAAAAAGAACTTCAGCATGCTTACTAATATCTTAATTTTTTAAAAACAATTATGAAGTTTCCACTGTTTCACTATTCGGGTTATTTTCCATTAGCAATTACTCCATTTAACAGTGTAAATAAAATAATCAGTTTCACACCTGTTTTAAGTTGGTATTTTCCCGCTCTCATGCACTACCATAAGAACGGTTTTACACAACTCAAAGAACAGTCAAGTGAAACACTTCCTTTTGAGTTAATTAAAATGTTAAAAGTTAGCAAAAGTATTATTTGTGAATAATGCACAACCTACAATTTGTGGGCTTTCCTATGAACCTCTATGAAAATATAAGAGAAACTAACTTCGTGTACAAGGAAAAAATATTTAAAGGTGCATCAAACAGAGTAATTAAGTGCTAACTATCATATTTATAAAATAGAATGTGCAAAATGATTCCTAATTCAAAAAATATATAGGAAAAGACTGGAAGGAGATTTACCCACATATTAATAGTGTTTTATTTGTAAATGTAGGGTAGGGTTCCAAAGAAGTAATTTTTCTTTACCTATTGCAGCATATATTAAATATTCTGTAGTAAACGTTATTTCATAATCAGAAAAGAGCTCACTTTAAAAACTAAAGGATCCAAAGCAAAGTGCAACAGTTTAAATCCCATTACAACAGAGTCTGAAAGCCTCACGGGGTACCAGCCGCGTGGCACCCTGCGCGCCAGGAGCCGAACCGGGCGGCGATCTGCAGGCGCGGCTGCGGCCCCGTCCCTGAGACACAGCGCCCGGAGCCCTGTGCGCTCGCTCACTACTGCTGAGAAGGCGAGGGCGAAGGTTCAGGGTTAGGCTCGTTCCAAAAAGGAAGGACACCGGGGACACTGGTAACAGTGGGGGGATCAGGGGTCTTTAGATGGATCTCATTTCTTACAAATTTTTTCAATTAAAAAAAAAGTTAACATGGTTTTAAAGGCCCCTGCCTAGAGACCGGAAATGGAAGCATTGCTAGAGCAAGGGAAGATTAGAGGTCATTCAGTCTGACTTTCTGATTAACAAGAATTAGGACTGTGATATTACAAGATGTGGAAAAGAGAAGCCCAGAAAAGATACGCGATGAAACTGCAGTTGGTGATGGAGATAAACATTTTTTCAGGTGCCCGTCATGCTTGTTACAACTTCACGTTTTGCAGTAAAGATGTGATGGGACTTGGGCTGCTCGCCCACACGCCAGAGTTTACTGATGTCCCTCAAAAACGCTGGAGCAGTAAACGTCACTGAAAGGAAAGTTAACTCAAAAAGCAGCAGCATTTCGTTAGAGACGCCTCTCGGCGCGTGCGGGACCTGCTCCCCCGCCTGCCCAGCGGTGGACGCCCGCAAGCGAGACCCCCACCGCCAGCAGGCGTTTCCGNGCTTTCTGAAATGTTCTGAGAAGAAAGGGAAAGTCACACAAGAAAACTCCCGACTGCTTCTGCGATGAGCTCTTCTGAGGCCCTTCCGCAGTCCACTGAGACTTCCCGTCTATTCCCTGCGTTACGAGAGCGAGCTGGCAGCTACGCGCACAGCCCCGAACACCGGCCTGCGCGCCGAGGCGGGCAGCGGCCGGGGCCGGATCCGAGGAGGCGCTCNGAGCCCGGCAGCCAGGCCACCGGGAGCCCTGCAGGGGGACCGGAGGGGCCTCACCCCAGGCCCTGATGACGAGTAGCACAAAGAGAATTAGACAAACAGTCTCAGGCCTTCTCTTCTGCGTGACCTCCCGAAGACCCAGACCGTGACTCCCGGACCTTCTCTGCAACAGGGGACATCAGGTCTGGTCTCCGGTGGGAAGGCTACCGGCAACTACATCCGCGGCAGAGACCGGGCACTGCTGGCTGCAACAGTGGGGTGTGAGGCCAGCCCGACAGAACATTATTAGCATCTTCAAATCTGACCGTAGAAAGTATTTTTACCTCACTTCCTGCCAGATCTCCAAGAAAGTTTTCTTTTCCACCGCAACGAACACAGCGTAGGCATGACAACACGTATACCAAGTGCCAGCTTTTTAAAACAAAATAGCATGGGTTGTTTTTTTTTTTAAGTTGAAAGATTTGAGGTAAGATCTTCAATTGCAGAACAGACGGCAGTTTTATAAAGCCAGTCAATCAGAGTTCCATAATCTTAAGAGCCGTCTAAACCTGAGGCGCCTGGGTAGCTCAGTCAGTTGAGTGGCTGACTTCGGCTCAGGGCATGATCTCACAGTTCCTGAGTTCGAGCCCTGCATCAGGCTCTCTGCTGTCAGCACAGAGCCTGCTTCCAATCCTCTATCCCCTTCTCTGCTCCTCACCCGCTTGCTCTCTCTCTCTCAAAATAAACACTCAAGGAAAAAAAAAACCCAACAGTCTGAACCTAACAAAGAGGAAAATTAAAACTGCAGTAGTTGGCTTTGGTAGGCTCTAGAGTATAATAACTCCCTGTATGAGCCCAGCATTCCCCTAATACCAAAACCAGACAAAAATATCACAAGAAGTAATATCAAAGACCAGTATCTTTTATGAACATAGATGAAAAAATCCTCAACAAAATATTGTCAAACAGAATCCAACAATGTATAAAAAGAAATTCAGATCCCAGCCAGGTGGGAGCTATCACAGGTCAGCAAGGCCGGTTCAGCATTAAAAAATCATGTAGTGTAACCACCACATCAACTGATTAAAGAAAAATCACATGACCACATCGGTAGCTGCAGAAAAGCATTTGACAAAATCCAACACCCACTCATGATAAAAACTCAGTAAACTAGACATAGAAGGGAACTTCCTCACCTTGACAAACAGCATCCACAGAGTATCCGCAGTTAACATCAAACCATCAAACGTAATGGCGAGAAACTAGAAACTTTCCCACTAAGATCAGGGGCAAGGCAAGGGTGCTCCCTCCACACCACTGATTTAACATTCCTGAAAGTCTGGGCTAATGCAGAATGCAGTAAGAAATGGAAACAACAGGTAGACAAATCAGGAAGAGAAAAAGAAAACTGTCTTTGATCACAGATGACAGAATCATCTATCTAGACAATTCCAAAAAACTGATTAAAAACAAAACCCCAAACATCACTTCCACTATGGAAAACAGTATGGAGGTTTCTCAAAAAATTAAAAACAGAACTACCTTATGATCCAGCAATCCCACTTCTGGGTGTATAACAACCAAAGAAAATAAAAACAGGATCTCAAAGAGCTATCTGCACCTTCATATTCACTACAGCATTACTCACAACAACCGAGATATGGAAACAATCGAAATGTACGTCGACAGATGAATGGATAAAGATGTGGCAAATAGTACACGATGGAATATGATTCAGCCACGAGAAAGATGAAAATCCTGCCATCTGTGACAACATGGGAGGCCCTTGAGGACACTGTGCTCAGTGAAATAAGCCAAAGACAAATACTGTATCAGCTCACTTATATGTGGAATGTAGACACATAAAAAAATTTTTAAAATTTTAAGAAAGTCAAATGTCTGGAAACAGAGAGTAGGAAACTGGCTGCTGGGTGCTGAGCTAAGGGTAAATACAAATCACAAGTCCACTGCTTTCCTTTAGACCAGTAATGAACAGCTAGAATTTGAAATTAAAAAGTGCCATTACATTAGGTCCAGAAAAATGAAATACTTAGGTCTAACATAAGGAAAACATAAGGTTTACATAAGGAAAATATAAGGTTTACATAAGGAAAACTATCAAAGTCTGATGAATTGGAATCAAAGAAATAAACCCTGGAGATACTCCATGTTGGATAGGAAGACTCAACATTGTCAATATCCACTCTTCCTAACTTGATCTACAGACTGAACACAGGAACAACCAAAATCCCAGAATACCCCACATGATGCTGAAGAAAAAGAACAAAGTGGTGGCACTATCCAACTCCAAGGCTTACTATAATGCTACAGAAATCAAGACAGTGTGATGTTGGTAAAAAACAAAACAAAACAAACCAAACAGATCAATGAAGGAAGGACAGCTTTTCCACAAATCAGGGTGGAGCCACTGGAGATCCATGCAAAAAAAATCAATCAATAAAAACAAAAGCAAACAACTAGATACAGACCTTATATCTTTCATAAAAATTAACCCCACATGGATCACAGACCTAAATGCAAAATACAAAACTATAAAACTACTAGGTGACATTTTATAAAAGCTAAGTGACCTTGTCTTTGGCAGTCATTTTTTAGACACAACATCAGAAGCATAACCCATGAAAGAAAATATTGATAAAACTGGACTTCATTAGAATCACAAACTTCTGCTTGGGAAAAGACAGTTAAGAGAATGAGAAAAACAAGCACAAGCTAGAAGAAACTGGGAGAAAACAATCGCAAAAGACACATTGAAAAAGAACTTGTGTATTTCCAAAATATATACAAATACAGAAGAAATGTGTACAAAGAACTCTTGAAACCTAACAATAAGAAAAGCACCTAATGTAAAAGCGGGCGGAAGGGAACACGCAGACGGCAAATGAGCGTGAGAAAAGGCGCTGCACACCACCACGCGTCATCAGGGAGGCGCAAAGTAAAACCATGAGAACATCACCGCCTCCTCTTACGGTGACCGAATCGATCACTGACGACAACAGATGCTGGAGAGGATGTGGGGCAACAGGACCTCTCCTTCACTGCTGGTGGGAAGCCAAACTGGGGCAGCCACGGTGCAGGACACTTCTGCAGTTTCTTATAAAATTAAACACTTTACAGGTGCCTGGGCAGCTCCGTCAGTTGAGCATCTTGACTCTTGATTTTGGCTCAGATCATGATCTCACGCTTGTGAGATCGAGCCCCGCATCAGGCTCTGCCCTGACAGCATGGATCCTGCTTGGGATTCTCTCTCCCTGTCTGCCCGTCCCCTGCCCACGTGTGCATCTCTCTCTCTCTCTCTTTCTCAAAACAACTAAACTTAAAAAAAAAAAAAACCCATCTAGCCACTTTTAGACTTCCCGTTCACTCCCTGAAGTGCTGCAATCTAACTTCCAACCCAGCCGCCCTGGAGTATTTTCCCCATGAAGTCGCCCAGGCCTGCCTGCTCGTTAGGACTCCCTCAGTGCACCCCTGCGGCCCTTGGCACCGTGGTCCCGTCTCCTCCCCCACCCTCCCCCACTCCGCCGTACCCCAGGGGTGATTCTTTCTTAAGTATTCTCCTCACTTATTAGATGCTACAGTACCCCACAAGCCACCCCCCATCCCAAACTCCAGGCCGCCTCCCGAGGCACTTTCTGAGTCATCTATCTGCTGGTCACTACCAAATCTGCTTGTCTGGCCCAGACTTCTCCCGCACTTCACACAGGTACGATCAACAGCCTATTCCACATCTCCATCTATGTCCACAGGAACCTAGACATTCCATTCAGCAACCACTCCCCTCTGGGAGAATCCACTCCCTAAACTCACACATCCACACTGCTCTCTGTGTACCAAAGACTCCAACCCTCATCCCAGACTCAGCTCATCAGGTGGAAAGGTGACCCAGACCAATCAGATTTCCTCTCCCAAGAAATGAAATTGAGATCCAGCTGCCCAGTTGGACACCTAAACTACGAAATCATACACTGCCAAGATCATGTGCAAGAAAAAGGGAGAAAGCCAGTCAGTAGGGAGGCAAGAATGGAGGAGACAGCGCAGCTCAGGGAGAAAAACCGAGTAACCACCTCGGTCCTGATGACTTGGTATCTGGATTATGTTCGTCCTTATATTCTTTGAGATACCATCATATTCCTCCCATACGTTTTTCCCCCTACTAAGTTATTTTCAGTGGATTTCTATACTTGTGATTAAATGGCCCCTAAAATATTCTTCTGTGCGCTACAAGAAAGGGAAAAAATACCGCACTAACTAGGTCATGCCACCAAGATGTATCCTGGCTTCAGAAATAGTAAAAATTAGGGGCGCCTGGGTGGCTTAGTCTGTTAAGCGTCCGACTTTCGCTTAGGTCATGATCTTGTTTAAGGTGAGTTCGAGCCCCGCGTCGGGCTCTGTGCTGACTGCCAGCTCAGAGCCTGGAGCCTATTTCAGAGTCTGTGACTCCCTCTCTCTCTGACCCTCCCCTGCTCACGCTGTCTCTCTCTCTCTCTCTCTCTCTCCTAGAAATAAATAAAAATATTTAAAAAAAAGAAATAGTAAAAATTAGGAACCTGTGTGACTTAGAATCAGTGGAATCCAGTGTATGCGTACTCCACGTAGCCCCTTCCACCCACCCAGAATACCCTTCTTGTTTGCCACCAACCCTAATTCTATCCATCCTTGGAGACCAACCCCCAGCCAACTCCCAGCCCCAGCAGGATTCCTGAATGTAAGAACTGCGTTAGGACAATAATTACTGTAACGATAGTTAGTTACCTTCTAATTGTTGAAGTCTTGTTCCTCCAACCAGAGTATAAGGATGGCGTGAACTTTCCCTTATAATGTTTCACACGCTACCCAGAGCCTTTACAAATAGCCACTACAATATTCATTTAACTTGCGGAAAAAAAGGATGTGTTTAAAAGGTGGCAATATTCAGTTTTCTACTGAGCCCAAGAAAGGAGAGAAAATGACAAATAATTTAATACATTAAAGAAAGACCATTATAACCTTTTGCTTTTTAAATGAGGGGAAAGAATTACATTGTAACCAAACAGAATTAAGGAAAATACACATTTGTAGGTGTTCAATATAATTAGTTGCCAGGAAACAAAATGAAAACCACAATGAAACTATGTAGCCACCAGAATTGCCAAAATTAAGAGGACTAACGATAACGAATGCTGACAAGGAAGCAAGGCCACCGGCGCCTCACACACCGCAGGTGCGTGCACCAGAGCAAAGCCCACGTGTGAGCAGACCCCAGCACGTGAGTGCACGTGCACACCAGCAACGTGACACACACCCATGAGAACAGAATGCATCAGCTACAGGGTAGAGGAATGGATTCCCCCTCTCAGACAGAATGCGGACCCAAAGAAGCCAAATCCAGAAAACAGGAACAAACTGTATGTGACTCCACTCACACCAAGTTCAACAAGCAAAACTCGTCTACAGTAACAGAGATCGAACAGCACTGCTCTTTGGGAGAAGGGACACTGAAGGGAAGGGGCAGGACGGAGCCTGTGGAATGCCGGGAATGCTATGTGATGGGGGTGGGGGTGGGCACAAGGGTGCAGGCGGACGTAACAGTCCTTCAAGCTGAACCTTGATCCCCCACCCAGATTCCAGGCCCGTGCACCCACCCATCCCCCAGCAGCCATGTGTCACCTGCTGCAGGCTCCTAACTGCTACCCTCGGCGTGACTGCCCTCAGCAGAGGGGCCGGCAGTGCCACAGTCCCGCCCGCACGCCAGGGGCAGCCTGCAGCCAATGACCACCTGATACGGGAGGCTTACAGAATTCTAGGGCCCTTAACTCAAGACGGGAGCAGCCCTGAGTTGTCCGTGGGCCTGAGACAGACTCCAAGCAAGACCGTTCCCCTGCCCTCTCCTTTTCCCTCCTCCAGTCCACTTGCACCGAGTCCCCTCCTCAAGCCCTTCTAGGGACATGACCTAAGACACACACATTTGACGTCTAATCTGTACCCCAATCAAAAAGGAAATGGTTTGGGGCACCTGGGTGGCTCAGTTGGTTAAGCATCTGACTTCGACTCAGGTCATGATCTCACGGTTCGTGGGTTCGAGCCCCGCATCGGGCTCTGTGCTGACAGCCTTCTCAGAGCCTGGAGCCTGTTTCCAATTCTGCGTCTCCCTCTCTCTCTGACCCTCCTCTGCTCACGCTGTCTCTCCCTCTCTCAGAAATATATAAAACATTAAAAAAAAGAAGAAGGTTTTGCACAGCTAAGAAGCAGGATGTGCAATGTCCCCCCCCGCCCGAGACCCGAGATCCTGACCACTAGATAGGCACCTTCCTCGGGCTGGAGCTGTGTTGGTGGTTGAGAAGACAGGGGCAGGGCACTGAGGCACGCCTGTCTGTAAGAGAAATAAGGTCCCCGCAGAAAAGTGACACGGATTGTGAGGTGGTGACCTGCCACCAGCTTGCTGTGTATGTACGACCGCCCATGTGCTCTCTGCCTCACCTGTGCGCCAGGTCTGGTAGGTTCCACCTCACTGTGCGCCAGGTCTGGTCCTGAGGTTCCCCAAGGCCTCTTCTACCCTCCTCCATCTCACCTGTATTTCCATGAAAGCCCAGGCCACCGAATGTCACCCCTGCCAGCCCCGCTACAGGTACACAGTGCCTGGTTCTAACACCTACCTCTGCAGCCAGCCCCCGTCAACCAATCAGGGCCATGCAGAACTCACAGCCTGAGAATCACCAGCACACTTTCTACCAAATGCTTACTGGGTCTCCTTCCTCCACCCTAGGAGGCCATCATACACATGCCCCAGAGCACAATTTTCTTTATGTGGTTTTGAAATCTTTTTTAATGTTTACACATTTTTTAGCTAGAGAGAGAGACAGACAGACAGACAGACAGACAGAGCGTGAGCAGGGGAGGGGCAGAGAGAGCAGGAGACAGAATCTGAAGCAGCTCCAGGCTCTGAGCTGTCAGGGAAGAGCCGACTCGGGGCTTGAACTCACAAACCGTGAGATTTGACTTGGATTTAGGGTTATGTGCCAACACAGCTATTTAAGTGTAACATACACACTATACTCCAAGAAACAAAAACAGTACGTAAAGTATTTAAAAGACATTTTAGGGGCGCCTGGGTGGCTCCGTCATCAAGCGTCCCACTCCTGATTTAGGCTCAGGTCATTATCTCACAGTTGGTGAGATCAAGCCCCGTGCTGGGCTCTGTGCTGACAGGGCGGAGCCTGCTTGGGATTGACTCATTCTCTCTCTCTCTCCCCCCACACACACTCTTCCCCCCAATAAACATTAAAAGGACTTAAAAATAAACAAATAAAGTAAAAAATAAAAGATATTTCTAAAATTTTTTAGTAAACAATCAACTAATTCAATTCACTTAAACTCTTCAAACACTTCAAGCATGGAGGCCACATTTTTATTTTAAACCTTTAAAACCTAAGCACACAGAAAAGGGACGGGGAAGCAGAGGAGAAATGGTGGAACCGAGGGCGAAGCAGCGCCGGCACCTAACTATCCGTCAGCAGTTCCCGCCGGGCCAGCAGGCGCGGGTCACCAGGGGCAGCGGGGCGGCCGGCGCCTGCGCCCCGGTTCTAAACAATGACAAGAACGCTACGACCAACGGTCCCAGAGCGCCAGCGCCGCTTCCAGAAAGCGGGCGAAAGAGAGTCCGCACGGCCTGGCACCCCACACGTGGCGGCGAGGAGCTGCGCCCGGAGATCCGAGGTCGCTGGCAGCACGGACGCGTCCCGTCCGCTTCCTACCGCAGGAGCCGCCCGTACGCGGGTGCCGAAAGCGGCCACTACCAGGAGTCAAGGGTGACAGCGCATCGGAANCCGGAAGCGCTCCCGGGGCAGGCGCAGGGGGCGGGGGGCGTCCGCGCGCCGCGCTGGTGCCTGTGCGCCTTGCCGGGAGGCGGCCGCTGGCGTTCGGTCTGAGGCCGGCCTTGACCGATGTGGCCCCGAGACGGTCGGCTTCGTGGGATGTTTAAAGCCCATGCAGCGTGCACACGTTTCAGGGGGTGACCAAGGTCACGCGCGTCCTTCGTGCGTGTGTACGCATCCGTGTAAGTACGTACCCCGCACGTGCCGTGTGTACACGTACGTACACGTATTCACCTGTCGCCTTCGCGAGTCTATGTCCACATCCGTAGAGTGAATCTAATGCTGTAACGCGAACGAAGCCGGAACGCTGCAAGCCAGTGTTACCATTACCGCGGAATGTGGGGTTCGTCTTGACGCGGGCTGCAGAGCGCTCGGTGCGCGTCACGACCCACGAACGGGCTTCGATATCGGCTTGAGACGCGCAGCGCGAACGAGGTCCCCGCGCGGCGTGCGTGTGTGCTGAGTGAGGGTCGGAGGCCCTCGGAGGCCGCCGCAAGAGCGCCCACCCTTTACCAGCGACTCTGTCGGAAATCCCTGGTGCGTCACAAAGATTCAGCTTTTACCACTTGAAATGTTCTGGGTTTTGTAAATAAAACATCCTTTTTTTGTTTAACCCGTCAGCGGAGCGAAAATCGAAAGCGCGGGTGACATCGGCTGTGCGCCGCCGGCGAGGGTGCCTGCGCAGACCTCTCCGGTTCGGCCTCGGGTAACGTCCTCCGAGCCCGGCCGGGAGTGAGGCGCCGACCAGCCCGGCGACGCGGCCACCAAGCCCGGCCGCCCAGCGCCACCCTGGTTGGGGCCGCCACCCGCTGGGTGTCTCTCGTGTGTTCCGGTTGGCGAGAGCGCGCCGGAGGGAAACACGGCCTGTCGAAATGTGCGTCCTCTGAGAGGCTTTCAAGGACTTTTCACTTTTTTTTTATTTTTGAGAGAGAGAGTCCGAAGCAGGCTCCACGCTCAGCGCAGAGCCCGGTGCTGGGATCAGGACCTGGGCCAAAATCAAGAGTCGGATGCTCAACCGATTGAGCCACCCAGGTGCCCCTGAACAATTTTTTTTTTAATGTTTTTTATTTCTAGGGGAGAGAGAGAGAGACAGCGTGAGCAGGGGAGGGTCAGAGAGAGAGGGAGTCACAGACTGAAACAGGCTCTAGGCTCTGAGCTGGCAGCACACCTGACGCGGGGCCCGAACCCATGAACCGCGAGATCATGACCCAAGCGAAAGTCGGGCGCTTAACCGACTAAGCCACCCAGGCGCCCCAGAACAATTTTTAAAAAATACATTTTAAGTAGAAAATGTCACGCCTACTGCAGAGTACAAAGTGGCATAATCAGTTCCTTTTCTCCGTCACCAGTGAGCGTCACCTCATGGCCACCCGTGTGATTCATTCCCCATCCATTAACCACTCTCCCCATTGTGAAGCGCATTCCAGACAAAATTTCATCTGTAAATATGTCAGTATGTATCTCTTAAGGGGGAGGGGCGACTTTTAAAACATCATATCATTATCACCCTACAAAATTTAACAATAGTTTTCGAGGATAAACTGGACCGGAAAGATCCCCAGCATCTGTGCTGAGCCCAGGACCTGGTGCCTGAGACACATGATTCCGGTACCTTCTTGTGAACGGTCCTACTTTCTCTTCTAGACTGAACCTCTTTGAGAGCAAAGGGGCCAGTTAGGTCACTTGGGGGCCTAGTGTAGTGTCATGTAATAGCCCCCCAAATATTTGTGCATTAAATCGATGGTTACCAAAAAGCAGTGGAAAGAGGTAGGTTAATATCACATATCTGTTACACAGCTACATGCAAAATATTTTTAAAAATATATTTTTAATGTTTATTTATTTTTGAGAAGCAGAGAAAGAGCACAAGCAAGGGAGGGGCAGAGAGAGAGGGAGACACAGAATCGGAAGCAGCTCCAGGCTCTGAGCTGTCAGCACAGAGCCGACATCTGAACCCACGGACGGTGAGATTCGTGACTTGAGCTGAGGTCAGACGCTCAACCGACTGAGCCACCCGGGTGCCCCTAACATGCAAAATATTGACACCACCAGATGCTGGCAAGGAGGCAGAGAGACCCGACCTCCCATACAGAAAATGTTACAGGCATTCTGGGAAAGAGTTCGGCCATTGCTTTTTTATTTTATTATTTATTTGTTTATTAATTTATTTTTTAAACTTAGAGAGAGTCTCAAGCAGGCTGCATGCTCAGCACGGAGCCCAAACAGGACTCGATCTCATAACCATGAGATCATGACCTGAGCCAAAATCAAGAGTGGGTCACTCAGCCAACTGAGCCCCCCAGGCGCCTTGATCATTTCTTTAAAAAAAAAAAAAAAAGCAGAACGCTTGCATTCCTGCACATTTATCCCAGGAAATCAAAATGTATGTCCCTGTGACATGTATACATAAATGTTCACGTCAGCTTTTTCTATCAACCAAATCTGGAAACCACCAAAATATCCTGCACAGAGCAGTGGTCAGAGCAGCAGTGGTGCGTCTACACCCTGGATGTGATCACGGTGATGAAGTAACTTCCTGCCCCACACAGCGCCTCCAGCTCCCGGGGCAGTGCAGGCTGGAAAGGCCGCCCCCGGAGGTCACACACATACTGGGTGATTCCGTTTATTTGGCAAAATGACAAAATCGTGGAGACAGAGGCTGGGTTCGTAGCAGTGAGAGTTAGGGATGGGAAGGGGGGGTACCGCCCCGGGGCAGCAGGAGGGAGTCTGGTGGCGATGGGCTCTGCGTCTCGGTTTTTGGTGGTCACATGGTTTTGATGGTCACATGTGATAAGATGAGCACGCACGGCACCAGTGTGAGCACTAGGTTCGGATATTGTGCTGTAATTACGTCAGATGCACCTGGGAAGGGAGTTGGGTTCAGGGTATATAGGCCACCTCTGTACTATTTTTGCAACTTCTTGTGAATCTATCTCAAAATAGAATTCTTTAGAAAAATTTTTTTAATGTTTGTTTACTTTTGAAAGAGAGAGAGAGACAGAGCGAGGGCTGGGAAGGGACAGAGAGAGAGAGGGAGACACAGAATCTGAAGCAGGCTCCAGGCTCCGAGCTGTCAGCACAGAGCCTGATGCGGGGCTCGAACCCATGAACCCTGAGATCATGACCTGAGCCGAAGTCAGATGCTTAACTGACTGAGGCACCCAGGTGCCCCTCAAAATAGAATTCTTTTTTTTAAAAATAGAATTCTTAAATATAGCCTAAAACAATAAAACTCTTGCGTGACAAAAAACGATCAGTGAGGTTTTCTAATGTTTGCAAAAGCCCTGGATGTCTTATACTCGATCAGAAAACGTGTGTTTCTCCCAATCTCTCCTTCTATTCTGTTCCACATGAATCTAACATAAGATATGTAATATATTTTCAAGCTGTTGTTTTGGGAAGCTTGTGAGGGCTTTGCAGTTTATCTGAAGATCCTAGCGGGAAATCACAGATTGTCTCAGAAGCCCTTCTGCAGCCTGCAGAAGAAGAGAAAGAAAGGCCTCCTCCACCAGGAAGCCACCGGGCGCTTTCTTCCCTCGCACACACTTTCCTGTCTCGGTTACCTCACAATTCAAACATTTGGTACCAATCGGTTTTCTCTTTATTGTAAGGATTTGTTTTCTAGAATAGTCACACGTGTTAATTCTATTTTAAAAAATCAAAACAGTAGCGACGCAAGCAAAGGAATAAGTGAAACGTGCCATCTGCCCACGCTGCCCTCCTCCTCCTGGGCGCCCCTCCCGCTCAGCCTCCTCACCGAGGACCGAGCGGCTTAAACAACACAGATGTATCACCTCACCGTTCTGGAGTCCAGCGTCTGCGGAGCCAGAATCTAAGTGTCCACAGGGCTGGTCCCTTCTGGAGGCTCCAGGGGAGAATCATTTACCTGCCGTTTCCAGCTTCCAGAAGCTTCCACATCCTTGGCTGCTGCCCCCGTCCTGCAAGCCCGTCACTCTGACCTCTGCCTCTGTGACCTCCTCACGTGACCTCCAACTGACCGTCCTCCCTCCCTCTTAGAGGACCCCTGTGATGACCCTGGGCCACTCAGATAACCCAGGATAATCACCCCGTCTCAAGGTCTTTCACCGCATGCGCAAAGTCACTTTCGCCACGTAAGGTAACATACAGGTTCCTGGGATTGGGACGTGGACATCTTTGGGGGGAGGGGCATTAATCTGTGTCCCACACTACGTAGCGCTCTTCTGTTTTTGAAAGANTTTTTTTTTTTTTTTTTTTCTGGCACCAAAATGCAGCACGGACATCTCCCAAGGTTGTATTGGCTACTTAGGGTTCCACTGTGTGCGTGGACCGTAGGGTCTTCTCTCATTGGCTCCCTACCGTCTGGTGCCAACGGTGATGCCGTTTTCGTTGTTACAGACTCTGCTGCGCGAACCTTCTCACGCACAGAGATGTGTCTCCTGTAACATGGTGTGGCTGAGCTACTGGGCAGCGGGCTTGCGTGTCAGAGGGTCAGTTCCTTGCTGTCCCCAGAGGCTACCGCCCTTTCCTTTGCGCTCATCCTGGGGCTACTGCCGAGCCGCCTGGATGTTGGCCCCAGAGACCCGGGAATGGGTCCAAGGCGAGCATTCGATAACACCAAAGCCACTGCCCACCCACGGCGGAAAACTCACTTCTTCCCCAGGTGCCATTCCAAATAATGTCCAGCCACAGCGGCCATAGAATTAACCAGAACTCATGCAATGAGATTAAGTGATCCCATTAAGGTTTTCCAATAATAAAACACAAAAAGATTCCAGCAAATAAAACTAGAAAGAAATACACGGACAGTTTTGTTGCAGTGGGGCGCCTGCGTGGCTCAGTTGGTTAAACAACTGACTTGTGATGTCGGCTCAGGTCATGATCTCAGGGTTCATGGGTTCGAGCCCCGCGTCGGGTTCTGTGCTGACAACCGGGAGTCTGCTTGGGATTCTCTCTCTTCCTCTCTCTTCCCCTTCCCCACTTGCACACGCATGTGTGGTGCATGCTTGCTCTCTCTCTCCCTCTCTCTCTCTCTCAAATACATAAACTTAAAAAAAATGTTGTTGAAGAAGTCAGGATGGTAGTTACTGACCAGGGAAGGTCAGTAACTTCCCAGGTACTGGCGACATTTGTGAGCCTGCATGGCCTTTCCTTGGGTGCTTCCTTAGGTATTATTCTTTAACATGTAGATATATATACTCTCTGTGCACATCACAATTTTAACAATAAATCTCTCGTAGGAAAAGCTTAATCGTCGTACTTCGGGCTGCTATAACAGATACCATAGACTGTAGCTTACGAAGCACAGACATGTGTTTCTCATGGTTCTGGGGGATGGGTGCCCAGAAAACTGGTGTCTAAGAACTGCTTCCCGGCTCACAGATGGCAGAAAGGGGAGGGGCCCCCTGGGGTCCCCTTCCTGAGGACGCTACTCCCATGAATGACGTAATCACCTCCCAAACCCCCCACCTCTTACCAGCTTCACAGTGAGGGTAAGGATATCAACATGTGAGTGGAGGGGACAGTCTCTAACATTAATGGCAACAATAAAATGCCCTACATTTGAATATACGCTCTCCTTCTGTTATATTCTGGAGGAATTAAAGTCCAAAACTTAAATTGCTTTGCAAGAGTGAAGTCCAAAGGGATTAAAGTGTGCAAAAAAGGACCACAAATGCCCGTTGCTAGCAGAACACGTGTTTTTCTCGGGTGCACATGGAACGTTCTCCAGAACGGGCCACATGCTAGCCAGAAACATCGTCTCGGTACATTCGGAAGGACAGAATCATTCAAAATGTGTTCTCTGACCACAGCGGAATGAAATTAGAAATCCTTGACAGAGAAGGGGCGCCTGTGGGGCTCAGTCGGTAAGCGTCCCACTTTGACTCGCGTCATGATCTCCCAGCTCCTGAGTTCGAGCCCCACATCGGGTTCTGTGCCAACAGCTCGGAGCCTGGAGCCTGCTTTGGATTCTGTGTCTCCCTCTCTCTCTGCCCCTCCCCTGCTCGCGCTCTGTCTTTATCTCTCTCAAAAATAAATAAGCGTTAAAAAAAAAAAAAAGAAATCTTTGGCAGGGAACACTTGGGAGAGCCACATATGTGGAGTTTAAACAACACGTTCTAAATGGCCCCTGGCTCAGAGAAGAAGTTGAAAGGGGAACCAGAGGACCCGTGGAGATGAAAGAAAACAGTGGGCCAGTGGGCACGGGATGGCATTGCAGAGGGCGGGCCGGGGGCCACGGGGTGGCATTGCAGAGGGCGGGCCGGCGGCCACGGGGTGGCATTGCAGAGGGCGGGCCGGGGGCCACGGGGTGGCATTGCAGAGGGCGGGCCGGCGGCCACGGGGTGGCATTGCAGAGGGCGGGCCGGGGACCACGGGATGGCACTGCCAGGCAGGTGACTGAGATTTTAGGTTCGCACACGTGGGACTCCCCTCTGCCGGTCTTCGTGCCGAGTGTGCTTTGTCCCCACCGAGACGAGGACTGTCACTTTGTCCGCACGTCCAGAGGAGGGGGATTCTGACCTGTGTCTGCTCTCCCTCCCGGAAAGCAGCACTCAGGACCCGGCCTCTTGCAAACCTCACAAATCTGCGGCGGGGCAGGCCTGACCCGGTCGCCTTTCTCTCCTGTCCCTTGTCTCTCTCTGCCTGAGCCGCGTCTCCCCAGTGTCCCCATGGGCTGAAGCATGGCCTGTCGATTAGGGAGGTTTCTGCCTGCCCCGTGGCGCGTCCACCGGAGACTGAGCTGAATCTGCCCCGGGGGGCGGAGTGCCCTCCAGCGGCCCCCCCCAGCCGTGGTCCCCCCCCCCCGCCCCCGCACCTACCAGGTGCCATGCCCGGAGGTGCGGCCAGGCCCTGCCCCTGCAGCCGCCCTGGAGATGCCCTCCAGTTTGGGCCCCGGCTGAGGCCCACAGCACACACCTTCCCTGAGGGCCTCGCCTGCCACGGGCCGGACCGTGCAGCACACGTGACATTTGCACATGGGCAAACCCACCATCAGCTGTGATTACCCAGTAAGACCAAAACTTCGTGTGGTCACGGGGCGCCTGGGCGACGCCGTAGGTTAAACATCTGACTCTCCATCTCAGCTCAGGCCTTGATCTCAGGGTCATGAGTTCAAGACCGGCGTTGGGCTCCATGCAAGGAAGGAAGCCTACTTAAAACAAACAAACAAACAAATCATAAATACAACGACTTACTGTGGCCCAGGACAGACGTCGCTTCCCCTGCAGCGGGAGAGCTGGCCACACGGCAGGCATGCTGTTGGCCGCACAGCCCTCAGGTGCCTCCCTGCCGGGGCCTGGGGTCAGCACCGTGCGGCGAGGCCACGTGCCCTGGGAATAAAGTTACTCCCCCAAAGGCCTGGCTCATGCTCCTGGTCATCAGACGTGACTTTGTACTTTAAACGTAGACACCAGGAAGTGACTGCACTAGAGGCTGGGGACGTAGGACGGGAAGCTGGCAGAGGCCCACAGACCGAGAGGCAGGCCCTGTGCGGAGCGGGGAGGGAAACAAAGCTCCTGATTTCATAACCGGGCTCTGCGTTCCTCTGCGTTTACCTTTCCTTCTTTTTATCAGAAGGCTCTTTAAGATTACAGACTATGAATTATTGATTTATTTGTTTTTGCTAAAACCTGGCCTGCGCCCAATGCAAAATGGCCTGCACGCTCATGCTTTCCAGTTGCCTTGCATAGATGGCAGTGTTATCCTTCAGTAAAACCTTCGTGTTGTCACTGACAGGTTAAACAATGTGCACAAATATCCAGGCACGCTTTCCACTTTCAAAGGAAAATAAAGTTTAACATGTTTTCTTGTAGTAAAGCACTGTTCAGAAGCAGACTTGGGTCTAGCCCCACCCACTTGGATCCTGGCCCCGCCCACTTTGGGTTCCAGCTCCGCCCATGCGGGAAGTCGCGCAGACTCACTTGGCTCCTAGCCCCCCTCCCCCCTCCCGCATGCCTGTGTGACTTTGGGTGAGTCCTGTAACTTCAACTTCACCTGCCAAGTTGGTGAAAGGCCTCCCTGGGCTGAGGTGCGGGCCTGGCCCAGATGGCTCTTGAGATCTGTATTTTGGTGGCTCAAATATATTGAACAGCCCTGATTATCGTAGCCTACCGTTAGTACTAAGTATGTGTTACTCCAAGAGCATTTCGCTAGATTTGTAGGACCAAAAAGGAAGTTTAATAAGAAGCAGTATCAGAAGACCAAGTACTGATGATACACTGTTAACATTTTACAGATACTATTTTTGTGCATCATCATCATCATCATTTTAGTGATTTATAAAGGTTAGACAATTACGAGCATGTCACCGTGTGGGAAACGGGAGGCCACAGCCGCAAACGCTCCACGTTGCCTCGGCCGAGCGCCTTGTCTGGGCAGAGCTGAGCATAAGCACTGCATCTCCACGTGCACTGTTTTGGAAACAAACACAAACTTCTGTTCAAAGTCACCCACAAATAACTAAGCGCAGGAGTGTGCAAACACAGCAGCAGAAAGTCAAAGCTACTATTTGTCGACCGTTCGTTCCCCGCCGGGCATTACGCCACGTGCCATGTGGATTCATTTATGGATGTATGTCTCATGCCACCCTGCCAGGTAAACACCATCATCCGCGTCTTACAGATGCAGAAACTGGGCTTGGATACTCCAATGCCAAGTTTCAGAGCTGGTCTGCACACGCCTACCGTTCAGACGCATAGTCACTGTGTAACCTCAAAGTCCCGTGTTTTACCCCTGAGATGCATTGCTTCATAATCTGCAGTCAGCCGGGGTTTAATTCCTAGCAGCATGGATGAGGCTTTGCCTCAAATATTTCCATGAAAATTTTTTTTGTTTACTCGGGGGAAAAATGCTGTAAAGCAAGGCGATGTTGTAAAGACAATATTGTAAAGAGCACTTCGCTTAAGTACTTTCCAATAGTTAGACCTCAGGGCAGCGTATGCTGCCAAAGAATGAAGACGTTTTATTTAAAATTACACTGGCGCAAGACCATCAAAGTATCCTTAACATTTTCATTAAATTGAGATACAGATATAGTTAGAGTAGTAAATCTCTTCTGATACAAGGTGTTCATTTAAGAGCCAAGGCTCTAAGCAGCCATGAACCTGAAGGGAAATCCAGAAGCATGCAGACCTTGTTCAGAGCTCTCCGCATGCAGCCAGAGCACAAGGCAGCCAACTGTAGCCCAGACAAGATCTAAGCAGGTGACTCCTCCAGCTACGCCGGCAGAAATGTCGGCACCAGCACGCCATGCGTGTTGGCAAGGGATGGAGAGGATCAGGCTGGGCGTCTTGTCTAGCAGGCTTTATTATTCCGGTGTGGTGAGGCCCACAGACTCAGAGAAAACTATCAAGTGAAAAGGTGGTGTGCTAGATGCCAAGGCGGGGGGGGCTCACCACGCCACGGGGGCTGCATGGGAAGGACCAAAGCAAATCGAGAGGTGTAGTGGTGGGTGGTGGTGAGATGGGCAAGAGCTTTTACCATGGTTTCCGCAGGAAGGAACGGGTGAGGCAGGGTAAGTAGGCTTAGTTGAGTGATGTAGGTGGGCTCTGGGGCATAGGAGCTCCCCTGGTTGTTGGGACCTTGCTCTGGGTGGTTAGGGTAGGTGGGTGGTGGCCCAGAGTGGGAAGGCCTGACAGAGCAGGTGACGGGGGAATGGGCTCCACATTGGTTGGTTTGCATCTGTGACATGCTCTCACAGGGTGGACAAGTGTTTACCGTGTCCGGGGAGTGGCTGGCCCCGGGTGGGCAGTCCCTCCAGGATCACAGAGGCCCCGGATGTCAAAGCATCAGAACACAGAAGATAAAATGTATGGTTAATACAGAGAACAGAGGGCTCCGGCCAAGAACCAGAAGAGGGCATCTTGGAAACGGTCCCTCCAGCCACAGTTGAGCCTTCAGATGAGGCTATAGCCCCAGAACCATCTGGACTCCAAGCTCCCGAGAGACCCTGAGGGAGAACCCCAGGCTAAGCCCTTCCCACGTTTCTGACCTGCAGAAACCAAGGCACTAAGTGATCACTGTTTTGAGTCACTGGACATTGTGGTAATTTATTAGGCAGCAATACTGTGCAAATACATATCTGGTCTGTGCAGCGTTAATAAGGCCAGGATTGTGGGTCTGGCACCAGGAACAGCAGTCAAGCTGGATCCTGGCACTGCCATTTACAGTACTCAGACCCTGATCCACAAGCTCTCCAGAGAAAATTCCAGAGCCAGTTTCTAGTCAGGTCCAGAGGTTTCCAGATGGAGGTGCTGGTGAGGCTGGAGTGCTGTGTGTCTGCTCTGCTACAAAGACGTCCACCTAGTTTGAATTCTTTTAATGTTTATTTATTCTTGAGAGAGAGAGAGAGAGAGAGAGAGAGAGAGAGCACAAGCAGGGGAGGGTCAGAGAGAGAGGGAGACACAGAATCTGAAGCAGCTCCAGGCTCTGAGCTGTCAGCACACAGCCCAAAGCGGGGCTCGAACCTACGAACCGCAAGATCATGACCTGAGCCAAAGTCGGATGCTTAACCTTCTGAGCCCCCCAGATGGCCCTGGTTTGAAATGACCAGTGACTGAGAAGGGCTGTGGTGCCCACAGCGCCCTCCCGACCTAGGGGCTGAGCAAGATGCAGCTACACCCCCAGGGCCACCTTGGAGCCATGCCGGGTACCAAGGACTGAAGCCTTTTCTTTTATGAAAGTCATTTTCAGAACTGCTCCCCTCTACGCCCCCCACCCCCCACCCCAGTCACAGTGGGGTCTGACGAAGGAGCAGTGGCGGGTCGGTG
>NW_027527444.1:4544368-4554359 GCF_008692635.1 Crocuta crocuta | reverse complement strand
GTCGGTGAACCCTCATCTGTCACACTCCCTGTGCCTGGCTGCGAGTGGGAGTGCAGAGAGTGTGTGACACATGGGTTAGACCTCCTGTCACTTTTTAAAGTTACACAAACAGCCTCAAACACGTGGAAAAGTCACAGTCACGGCATGAACCGCTCACCATGCGCCCAGATGCCCTGAGCGTTTGGGCGGCCGCGTGCGCGCTGTCACCCCCTCTCTGTGATTATCTTCTCAAACATTCAAGAGTAGTTGGGGTTTTTCTTCCCGGTTCAGAATCCAGTTGAGGAACAGCCATCCCATTNCATCTGCCAGCATAGTCCCTCCAGTGGCCTCACCTCAACCCCGGCAAGGTCTTTCTTGCACACGAGTTAAGGTATGGCCATATGTGCGGATGTTGACGCAGTTTTTCCCTTACAGGAGTGTCGGGGTCTAGAATTAAAAACTGCACCTTTCTCACTTGATAGCCCGTGTCCAGCACAAGCAGGAGAAGAAGGAGACAGCCGTGCGAAGACACCCCTCCTCTCGAGCTGTGAAGAAACAGGAGGCTTTGGAGAGCCAGGGAAGGAACAGTTTTCACAGGCCTCACTTCGGGGGAGAAGATGTTCTAGAAGCCTCATTCAAACCTGGCACCTGCCGGTTCCCGGGGCTTCGCACAGAAATGTGCCACCCTTGCAAATGGCCTTGCTCCCGCTGGTGGGTGGATCGGGCTGACTTCTGACTCCCTCTCGGCTCAGGTCAGGCCTCTGGGGCCGCGGGCAGGTGCGCCGTCCATCCCGTGCTTCTCCCCTGGTAGCTCCTCGAGCCCTGTTTCGTGCCTGTCCTGCGGCGTGATGTCGTCTGCCTCAGAGCCTGGGTACTGTGGGTTCTCGCTCCCTCTCCTCAACGGTCCCCTCCTTCAGGTGCACAGAGCCTCCCCCACCTCTGCATCCCTGAAAATGTCGGAAATGCTCCTGACTGGTTAACAGAGTGAGCCAGGCTCCCACTCCAGGGAGCGAACACCTTCCCAACAGCAGAGCGCTAGGAGACGAGCGTGTCCTTCAAAACAAGGGATTCCGTCAGAAACTCCTCCTGCCGTGACACCCTCATGTGGAAGTAAGGCGATCCTTGGTTACGAGCTATTGAATGTCATAGCACGATGTATTTCACATTTGAGGGAGCCTTTGTAACTCTGTGTTACAAACAGAAGTTAAATCCAACGCGGCAGACCGTCTTCTGAAAATGGCCACAGCGAAATTTCCAGTCTCTCCTTCAGGACTTTGCCTCCAGGCAGGAGCTGGGGTCTGACGAATGGACTAAACCTACCCTGCTTTTGTGGTCATGAGTTTTTTTTTAACAGCGGTAAAATACCCACAACCTAAATTTACCAGTTTAACCATTTTCTTTATTTAATTTTTTAAATACTGATTTACTTATGTAATGTCTACACCCAATGTGGGACTTGAACTCACAATCCCGAGATCAAGAGTATCTCACCCTTCTGACAAAGCCAGCCGGGCGCCTTCCCCTTCATTTTAACCATTTTAATTTTTTTAAATGTTTTATTTATTTCTAGGAGAGAGAGAGAGACAGTGTGAGCAGGGGAGGGTCAGAGAGAGAGGGAGTCACAGACTGACACAGGCTCCAGGCTCTGAGCTGGCAGTCAGCACAGAGCCCGACGCGGGGCTCGAACCCACGAACCGCGAGATCATGACCTAAGCGAAACTCGGACGCTTAACCGACTAAGCCACCCAGGCGCCCCCATTTTAACCATTTTAAAGTGCACAGTTCTCTGGCATTAAGTACATCCACACTGACATGCAACCACTAGTAGCATGCATCTCCAGAATGTTCCATCTTCCCAAACGGAAACTCTGTCCCCATGAAACACTGACTCCCCGCCCCTCCTGCCACCCTGCGCTCCCCCTCAACTCTCTCTACGAACCTGGCGGCTCCAGGGACCTCATGCAAGGGGGATCGTGCAGTATTTGTCCTCTGTGACTGTCATATCTCACTCGGCAAAATGTCCTCAAGGCTCACCTACGCGGTCGCAGGGGTCAGGATTTCCTTCCTTTTTAAGGCTGGTAATCGTCCGGCATGTGGATATATCGCATTTAGTTTGCCCTCCCTTCCGTTGCTGGACACTGGATTGCTTCCATTTTAGCTGTTGTGAGTTTAGCTGCTCTGCCTTCCGACTATCATACACGATGCGGTTATGATCATTGATGTGCAAGCGTGTTTGGTCCCTTCTTTCGATCCCTGTGCGCGTATGCCCGGGAGCTGAATACTGACTGAACTTCCGAGACAAGATTTCCGTGGCGAAACCACAGCCTCAAAAAGAGAACACACCTTCTAGCATGCACGTGACGACGAAGGCTGATTCAGTTGCTCTGCCACCCGTGACGACTTCTCCGAGAATAACCTCTGGGCTGATGGCTCAGGGCAGAGTGAAATTCGGCTTCACGAGCATGTGCGTTGTCCTCTAGAAATTGGACATCGTGATTGGATCCGCCACCTATTTAAGAGCATTCACCCTGGGACTTTGAGATTTAAAAACTTATAGAATTGACGTGTGATAGAAATTTAAACTCAAACATTTCAGATAACAACTTAATCAGATCCCAGAATCCGGGTTTTCCTGTCGCTGCCACACAAAACACAGAGGAAAATAACAAATGCCGAGCCGTGAGCGCGCGTGCAAGTGCTCTGTCACACGGGAAAGTGAGCCTTCCTGGTCCACCTGGAGCTCATCATTCAAATTAAGTTTGCTAAGCAGGTTTATGATTATATTTTCCCCGAGGAAATGTGATTACTTTAAAATATTTAATGTATTTTTGAGGTGCAAAGACTGACATACAGGTACTAAACAGATCGATAGTAACTGAGCAAAGATTGATAGCCATGGATCTGGTCCAACCCTCTCATTTTAGAGATTAAAAAATTTGAACCCAGAGAAGTCAAGAAAATTACCCAAGCAGATGTAATTTCCAATTCTCATTCTTTACATTAATATCATGATGCCTGTTTATTATCCTAAAATTATCCCCATCATGTTGCAAAGAGAGACTTTTCAGGCCCGGGAGGGTGTTTAGCAGAGCGCACTCAGGACGGGGCCAAGCAGGGCCCCCGCTGCCCCCNGGCCGGTGCGTGGCTCAGTCGGTTGAGCATCTCACTTCGGCTCAAGTCATGATCTCATAGTTCGTGGGTTCGAGCCTAGCGTGGGGCTCTGTGGCTCCCTCTCTCTCTCTGCCCCTCACTGCACCTCTGTCCCTGTCTCTATCTCTGTCTCTTTCAAAAAATAAATAATAAACATTTAGAAAATTAAAGAATCATCAGTTAATTCATCAAATATCCAGGTAGTGTTTAGATTCCCTGACTGTCTCATAATTTTTTACCTGGTTTGAGTCAGGATTCAAATGATGTTCATGGGTCGCAATTTGTTGACATGTTTCTAAATTTACTTTAATCTCTAGGTTCTCTCTCTATTTGTCTCTTTTTCAACAATTCATTCCTGAAAACAGTAGGTCCTTTGTCCAGGAGAGCCGCGTAGACCGTCATACAAAATGCACGTGTGTGTGTGTGTGTGTGTGTGTGTGTGTGTGTGTGTGTGACACAGGTCAGATCTGGGGGCCGGGGCAGCTCCAGGGGCCACTACTGGGGCTGCTCCCCTGGGGGCACCTCAGGAGGCTGGTCACCCAACACCCAACTGGTGGCCCTGTTGTCCTGTTTGCTGTCACACACACACACCACCCCCCGCCGCCCGATCCCCGACTCCGCGAGGCTCTGCAGTTCTCATTCATGGATTCCAGTCCATTCCCTCTTTATTTACTCATGACAAACCTCTGTTAAGAGGACCGTCCCTTATCGATATGTGGTAACCTGATCCAATAACAAAGGGAAAGTTGGATTAAAGCTTCATGGGCTCTTTATCTCGATCCACCAGCTCTGAAAATAATGCCCTGGGTCCTGAGCATTCTCCAAAGGGCCAGCTGTGTCTTCAAGATCGGCTGGCCATTGTCCCCGTCACTTAAGGGTGTGCTCTGAGTGATGGGCAAGTCCTGTTATGCATGTGGACCGCACCTGATGGTTCATGCTAATGAGGGGGCTCGGGCCCCAGGGAAGACCCACTGCTTCCTCAGGGGGCTTGTCCTGGGCCAGGGGAGCTGGAGACTTAAGAATCGGCAAAACTCTCTGAGTACGGTCGCCCTTGCATGCGGGGAGGCTCACGCATCCCTGAGACCAGAAACGACATTTAGGACCTGCCCAGACCTCCTCACCCTGTGTGTCGTCCTTTGGCTGGTTCTGATTTGTGCCTTTTATAAGAAAAGCATAATCATGAATATAGCTCTTTCCTGGTTCTGCAACTCTTTCTAGACGTTCTCATTTAGTCTAAATTGTTGAACCTGAGGGTGGTCTGGAATTTGTAGCCAGCTGGTCAGAAGTGAAAGTAGCCTCTGGGGACCCCAAACTTTCCACCTGGTGTCTGAAGCAAGGGCAGGCTTGTGAGGGCAGTGCCCTTCACCTTGAGTTTGACTAACTGGTTACCAGTGGAGATTTTTGTAACATGTCAGTGAGGACATAGTTGATGTGCTTTAAGCCAGTGTAGCCACTGGTTTCCCGGACACTCAGATTGCCCAGCTTTGGCCAACGGGGGCCGGTGAGCCCCAGCTCCCAGCCTGTCTGGCGTGACTCTTGCCATCTGTGATAGCTTTCTTGATGACAAGATAAGCCAGGCTCAGCTCAGATGACCCTGGCCCCATTTTTGAAAGAGCTCGTCTTAACGTGTTCGACAGAAACGCACTGCAGACCTCACTGCAACGGGGAATGTCTCTCTCTTTTGCTCTTCTTGGAAACATCTCAAACACAAGTAGAGAGGGTATAGCAAGTAGCCGTGTACACATCACCTAGATTTAAGAAATAGTTCCCCCACCTTTGTTTCACCCCCTTTCCCCTCAAAATAAGTAAATAAAGTGTTGGATGTGAGAAATGAGCCCACTGACCTGATCAAAGGAGGGACGCAGAGGCTCGGAGCACAGTGAAGGGAGCCTTTCATCAACGTTCTCCCAAGGGTGGGTGTCTGATGGACAGGCACACCCGGTGTGGTGACAGCAGACAATTTCTCTCCTAGCACGTCAGTCCCTCCCCTGGTTCCTCATTGGCTGATACTACAGACGTCACAGCCTCAGCCCGGCCCGTGGGAGGCAAGCGGTAGTCTGATTGGAACAAATATACATTCCCCGAGGTGACACAGAGACTGCAGGTCTTTGGCGCATGCTCACTGCAAAGCCCACAAAATATACCTTGTGAAATGGAGAGGGGAGGAAGGTCCAGGAAGTGAAGCATCTAATGGTTTGGGGTCAGGGAGGGTCTGCTCATACTTCCAGTCGGTTGTAAACCCATTGTTAACTACACAGCACAGCCTTTATGTGGTATTTCTGAAAGTGAATCATCTCTCTTACATCTCGCATCCAGTATTGTTGGAGCCGTGCTATGTGTCTGGTGCTCTCCTGTCCCCGCGGCCCCACGGGGACCCACCTAACTCTACGTGCCTGCCACAGCTCTCTGTGTCCCGCGTGTGCGGAGTGGCTCGGAACGCTCGGTCTTTCGATTATTTTTTATTTTTTTCAAAGTAATATGCCAACATGGCTTTTAAAATCAAATAGCACTGCAAGGCTTTTAACAAAAGTAGGTCTCTTACAACATAACAGCATAAAACCAAATAACCAGGTTAAAAAAACGGACAAAAGAACTAAATAGTTATTTCTCCAAAAGAGGCACACAGATGGCTCACAGGTTTCTGAGAAGGTGCTCCCCATCATTCATCACCAGGGACTGCAAATCAAAACCACAGTGAGATCTCAGCCCCCATTGTTAGGATGCCTGTTGTCAGAAAAACAAAAGATAACAGGTGTTGGTGAGGATGCGGAGGGGAGGGAGTCCCCGAGCGCCGTCGCTGTCGCTGGGAATGTAAGTTGGTGCAGCCACCGTGGAAAACTGTGGAGGCTCCTCAACGAACAGAACGACCATACGATGCAGTGTTTCCCCCTTCTGGGAATTTAGCCAAAGGAAATAAAATCCAGATCCTAGAGCTGTCTGCACGGCCGTGTTCACGGCAGCATTTTCACGACAGTCAGGACGTGGAAGCCACCAGAGTGTCCGTGGGTGGATGAATGGGTAAAGAGAACGTGCTCTGCGTATCTCACAAAGTACTTCCCAGCCTTTCAAAAACGGAAGGAACCCTTGCCATTTGTGATGACGTGGGTGAGCGTGAAGGACATCGCGCTCAGCGAACAGAGCTGGTGGCAGAAAGACAAACACTGCGTGAGGCCCTTACGTGCGGAATCCCGACACGTCAGACTCCAAAGGACACAACAGTGTTAGGAGCGTGTCTTTAAAAATGGTTGAAAATGCTTCTCAAGTGTGATTCCTGCCCACTGTACACGTGACGTTGTAGTTGTGGGCGTGTCTGGGAGGCCGTGGGTGAGACACCGCGTGCCTGTTGGAGACGAGGCTTCACAGACGAGCCGACTGTATATAAAAATGTTTGTTAGTGAGTCCCCTACGACCCCCACCCTCAGACCTCGGGGGTGGCCACTTCCAGTTTTTTAGCCATTTATTCTGGTTACATCCCTCCTTATTTCAACATAATGTACACAGTCAGCTAGCCCTTGATCTCGACGTCTTCAACGCTGGTGGCATTCGATGACGGGATGTTACAGATTAGGATTGTAGCTCCCTGTGCCCCTTGCCCTCCTCCACCTCCCCAGTACAGACATATCACAATTTTGTTTTTTACTGTTTTTTTTAAAGTTTCTATATTTATTTTGAGAGAGAGAGAGAGAGAGAGAGAGAGAGAGCAGTGTGCAGGGGAAGGGCAGAGAATGAGACGGAGAGAGAACACAAGCTCCCCACTGTCTGTCGGGGCTCAGGCTCACCAGCCTGTGAGATCATGACTGCGTGGAAATCCAGAGTGGGCTGTTTAACCGACGGAGCCACCCAGGTGCCCCTGTCACAATTTTACAGTGTATCTGCGCTTAGGGTTTTCATCGTTATGACTCTGGGTAAATAGTCTTCAATGCTGACTCAAGTTCTAAGCTGGAGCTGTCCAGCAGAACTTTCTGGGGTGAGGGAAATGTTCTGGAACTGAGCTGTCTAATACAGAAGGCACTAGACATGTGTGCCTCTGAGCTTTTGTGACCCATGCGGCCGAGGAACTGAATTGTACTTATTCTAATTAATGAAAATTTAAGTAGCTGCTTGTGTCTCGTGGCTATCATCCTGGACAGAACAATAATCTGTACTATGATTGCATTTCCCTTCTTATATAACTTCTTTCTGTCAGCACAGAGCCCGATGTGGGGCTCGAACCCACGAACCGTGAGATCACGACCCGAGCCGAGATCAGGGCGCTCAACAGACTGAGCCGTCCGGCGCCCCTGGTGAGACCGTCAGTGACCCTGAACGCCTTTCTCTATCCTCACACGTAAGGAGTAGTTTGGTCGGACAGAGAGCACTAGATTCATCGTCTTGATGATTTTGAGGGTTTGATGAGTCTCGGACGTCCAATCCTTGTATACAGCCGTGTCCCTCCCCCAAGTCCAGAAACGTCCAGGATCTTCATCCCTAATGTCCAGAAATCTTCACACCATGTAGGCCATTCGTTATTCCTGGGGTATCGAACGGGCGCCCTCAACCTCTGCCTCCCCTTCCCGTTTGAGAAACGCTTCCTGAGCTCAGCCCGCGCCCAGCTCTTGTCTACACACAGGGTCTGGCGGTGACACGACAACCCAGGTGCTGGCTCCTGGGAGCTCTCCGGGCCCAGGACGCGTCAGACCCCGACCTGGGCCCGGAGGAAAATAGGACAGGGTGGTGTGACGCAGGCGGGAGGGGGGTGGAGGGCGACGGCTTAGGAAAGGTCAGGAAAGCCTTTCTGAGGAGGTAACTTGATGACACCCGAATGCTGGCAGGAATCAATGGGGAGGGGACTTGGAAGGAGAGTATCTGGGACCCAGGGAACAGCCTGGAAGGAAGGCCCCGAGGTCAGAGCAGGCGGGGTGTGTTGTGACCCCAAGGAACTCGGTGGGGCCAGAGCCCAGCGTGGAGAGAATGTTCTGGGAGACACGTGGGGGGGGCCCTGGAAGGCCATGACCAAGACAGTAAATTGACTTCCGGCTCCAGAAAGGGAGGCCCCGGGACGCCTCTGATGCCGGGCGGGCGGGTCCCCAGCTGGCCGCCAGGTGGCCCAGAGCTAGTCTTTCAACTGTAGGTTGAAAAGGTCAAGGAATTTTGGAATATCACTCGGCCTTGAAGAGGAAGGGGATAAACCTTGAGGACATTGTGTCACATAAAATAAGCCAGTCACAAAAGGACAAATTCTGTGTGATCCCACTTGNGTAGTGAGGGTAGAATGGGGACAGAATGAATGTGCTTAGTACCCCTGAGCTGTACGTGGTTAAGATGGTAAATTTTATGTTGTGTGTATTTTACCACAGTTAAAAAAAATAAAATAGAATTTTTAGAAAGCCAAGGAATTTGAAGGGCGTCTGAGAGTCGCCCACGGGAGGGGCTCTGGGAGAGGAGAGGCGAGCTCCCCACCTCCTGCACCCCGTCTCGGAGTGCGCTGGCTTCCTGCCTGTCGGCAGACGCCCCTTCTTTCCTGGCCCTGCTTGGAAATCTCCCTCAGGACCAGAGCGGGACACACCCCACGTCCCGCCACCGATTATCCCTGGGGGCACCGCTGCGGTTCCCTGTTACCCTTCTCCTTTTTGACCCCTCCCTGTCTTCTGCTCCTTCCTGGGGTCGGCCAGGGGCGAGGCTGACCTCACTCGGAGCTGGAGGGCCGAGTGGTCCTTGACCTTAGACTTGCCGGGAGGAGAGGAGCATCTCCCAGGGAGAAGGGGCCCCGATGAGGCCTGAGCCCAGCTGCTTTCAAGAGGAGCTCGGAAGTCCGGATGGGTGAGTGCGAGGCGGGGCCGTGGCGGGCTGGTCAGGAAATACGCAGCAGAGGGAGCCTCAGACGAGAAGCCTCCGCACGTCGAAGGACGGGCGACAGAACGGGAGAATGTTTACAAAGCATACATCTGATAGGGGTCGGTATCCAAAATATCTAAGGAACACATACAGATCAACAGCAAAAAGCAAACGGCTGATTAAAAAGTGGACAAAGGACCTGCACAGACATCTTTTTTAAAGGAGACGCACAGACGACTGACGGACACACGAAAAGATGCTCGACACCTCTCCTCATCACAGAAATGCAAATGAAAACCGCAAAGGGATGTCACCTCACCCCTGAGGTGGCAGCCGTCAAAAAGACAAGAGATGACGAATATCGGCGAGGCGTGGAGAGCAGGGGACCCGTGAGCTGAGAGTGACAATGTAATTAGCACAGCCATTATGGAAAACAGTATGCCGGTTCCTCAAAAAATTGAACATAGAAACTACCCTCTGATCCAGTAAATCCACTCCTGGGTGTACATTGTATCCAAAGGGTTTGAAATCGGAATTTGGAATAGACGTCGTCGGCTGCAACATTATTCACAGCAGCCAAGGTGCCGAGGTGTGGAAACAGCCCACGTGTCCGTCCACGGATGAATGGATGAAAAGATGTGGTCTCCATACCCAACAGAGTAGTATTTAGCCTCAAAAAGGAAGGAAATCTTGCCATTTGATTTTTTTTGTTGATTTTTTTGTTTTTTTTTTTTTAAATTTCTGAGAGGCAGAGACAAGTGATCAGGGGAGGGTCAGGGAGAGAGGGAGGTACAGAATCTGAAACAGGCTCCAGGCTACGAACTGTCAGCACAGAGACCGACGCGGGGCTTGAACCCACGAACCGTGAGATCATGACCTGAGCTGAAGTTGGACGCTTAACCGACTGAGCCCCCCAGGTGCCCTGGAAATCTTGCCATTTGAGACAAATACCGTGTGGTCTCACTCATATAGGTGGGTCTAGTGTGGTGAAGCCTCCAGAAACAGAGAGTGGAATGGCATTTGCTGGGGGGCGGGGTGCCGCTGGGGG
>NW_027527444.1:4535295-4544294 GCF_008692635.1 Crocuta crocuta | reverse complement strand
AGAGAGGAGTCGTTTGTGCCAACAGTTTCGGTTCTGTAAGACGCATCAGTTCCGGAGACCTAGCGTGCGGCGATGTGATGAGAGCGAACAATACCGCGCTGCGTCCTTGACATTTTCAGAGCCCAGAGGCGTTAGCTTAAAGCTCCGACTTCTACCTCCCCCGACACACACGTTGTAGGAGGTGATGAGCANGGACCCCCGCCCCCGCCGGCTGCTTCGGCTGCTGCGGTGACCGCAGGCCCCTGACACGTGACCAGCCACCGTCTGCGGCCCGCCGCCTGCAGACACGCTGCTCCAGCCAGTGCCGGGATGGAGCACGTAAAGATGAGGCGCATATTTTACTTGGCCAGTGGGCTTTTCAAGGTTTAAAGGAATAACTGAATTTTGAAGGAAGAGGGGGGCCTTGGACGCTCTATTGCTGCCGAGGCCGGAGGCTTCTTGAGCTACATGGTGAAGTTGGCGACCCTAAGAAGAAATTCATTTTCAGAAATTATTTTTAAAAGCCGCGAGCTTTTCCAGGACTCAAAGCATAAATCATGCCTTTCACGAAAACCCATAAAATATCCTCAACCTGCGAGATGAAATGAAATCAAGACAAACCTAATCTTCGCGGCGGCTGGTCCTGTCCCCGAGGTGAGACGGAAGGTCGTTGTCAGGGTTCTGTCTCCAGGCAGGCAATTCATAAACCAAAATAACCGTGTGGAGTTTTTCGTTCTAGAAATTGCCATCGCTGACGCATTTCAACGTGTGCCTGCCCTCCAGAACCTTCCTCTGCCTACACGGGCAGCATGCCCGCTTCTAAAGCAACTTTCATCTCGCTTCCTACGAGCCGCGAGGAACCGTTCAGACCCACCGCATGACAGTGCAGCCGGTGCTCTGTGACCGAGCCGCCTGTACCCCCCACGTCACAGCGCGACCCTCGGGCGAAGCGCAGTCTGGCTCCGTCCGGAGCGAGCCGTGTGTTGGGACCAGTACATGACGCGCGTGGGGACGGTCGCCCCGTACAAAAGCCACAAAACACGTCTGTCGTGCCTGGAGTGGCCCTGTGTCTCAGTTTGTGAAATCCCAGAACCTTCCCAGGAATTTGGAGCCTCGAAACAGTAAGCTGAGGAAATTCTTAAGATTCAAGTAATTTTTAACGCTTTTTGATTTAAAAGAAAGCACGGACATCACAGAATGTGGTTGAGTGAGGATACTGAGTCACTGTGAGGGTGTGTTACAGTGCAAACGTGGGGGTGCCTGGGGGGCTCTGCGGTTGGGCGTCCGGCTCCGGCTCAGGTCGCCATCTCACTGTTGGTGGGTTCGAGCCCCGCCTCGGGCTCCATGCTGACGGCTCACAGCTCGGAGCCCGGAGCTGCTTCGGATCCTGTCTCTTTCTGCCGGTCCCCTGCTCACGGTCTGTGTGTCTCTCTCTAATATTAAAAAAATAAACATTAAAAATGACAACGAAAAAGTATGGAATGTGAAAATCCAAAAGCAGAGAATGTGCCATCTCTGTGGCCAAAATGTATCATTATTTTGAATAAGTGACCGGTTATTAAGGGATGAGGCGACCCCAGACCTGATTCAGCCGGTCTTAGGGTAATAATCGAACACACCAACGGGTGCCAGGTGGGGCTTCCTGGGAACACGGACGTGGCGGTGACGTGGGTGAAGCGGCGACAGGCTCCCCTCAGGCGCTGGTGTCTGCGGGTGGGCGGGGCCCGGCTGAGCAGGGGGGTCCTGGCTTCCCAGAGATGCTGCTCAAAGCTTCCGGATTCTATTAAACTTTGCTCTTATGGAGCAAGGAAGGCTTGAGTTTTCCACTGCAGGAGATGAAAGTATAAGTGTCGCATCAGTTTCCTGTGGCAGCTGTTGCAAATGACCGTAAATTTAGTTGCTTAAAACAACACATGTGCTCTGAAGCTCGGAGGTCCGTTGTCGGCTGGGCTGGCTCCTTGCAGAGGTCTAGGAAAGAATGGCACTTCCTGGCTTCTAGAGGCTTCTAGAGGCTGCCACGTTCCCTGGCCCGTGGCCTCCTGGCCGTCACACCGCTCCCACTTCTGCTTGTCCTCACATCTCCGTCTCTGACCCACCCTCCTCTCAAAGGACCCTTGAGCTCCGGTGGGCCCACCAGGGTAATTCAGCGCCATCTCCCCCACATCAGCACCCTTAACACCATCACATCCGCGCATCTGTGGGGTGGGGTGTTCACAGGTTCCGGGACCGCCGTGTGGACCTCTGTGGGGGACATTACTCGGTCTGCTACAAGGGTACTTTTTATTTAAAATATGGGGGGGACAGGGCCACCTGGGTGGCTCAGTCAGTTAAAGGTCCGACTTCAGTTCAGGTCATGATCTCGTGGTCTGTGGGTTCGAGGCCCACATCGGGCTTTGTGCTGACAACTCAGAGCCTGGAGCTGCTTCCAATTCTGTCTCCCCCTCTCTCTCTCTCAAAAATAAATTCAAAAAAAAAAAAATTAAAGAACAAGTAAAATAAAATATGTGGGGGACCTTCATATTGAAGAAGAACCAAATTTTTTGAGGGCCTCCAGGGAGGAGACTTCGGTATTTGCAGAGCAGAGTAACCAGGATGGTGACACGGTTTAAGGATAATTCGCAGGGAGCCTATAACGTGGCCACAAGGTGGTAAATGATTCCGGGCACCACTCTGTACGCTGTCCCACAGCTTGCTGACGAGATTCCAAGGGTCCCTGAGACCAGTACCCGTCAGTAGAGTTCAACGAGGAGAGCACTTTTTTTTTAAATTTGTTTTTTAATGTTTATTTACTTTTGAGAGAGAGAGAGAGACAGAACACAAGTAGGGGAGGGGAGAGAGAGACACACACACAGAATCTGAAGCAGCTCCAGGCTCCGAGCTGTGAGCACAGAGCCCGACGCGGGGCTTGGACTCACAGAGTACAAGATCTGACCTGAGCTGAAGTCAGACACCCAAACGACTGAGCCACCCCAGCGTCCCAAGGAGAGAACTTGCTGTGTGCTGTGACTGGGGGGTACCCTGCCCCAAACAGGTTCGGGACTGTCTCATTCAGGAAACATGGTGCCTCGAAGACTACAGACTGGGGGCAGCTGGCCAGCCCGAGAGGAGGGACCGGGGAGGACCACATGGGGACGCTGGGGACGGTTGGGTGCAGTGGGGGCCTGGGTGGAGGGAGACATGGTCCTCGGGGTCTCGCCATCCACCCACTCGGCTTCCTGATCTCCCTCCGGGACAGCGTGGTCCCTCCTCCCCCACGTCCACACCAGGCTCCCCGACCTGCGCAGCCGGGTCAGCGGTCCCCATGCGCTTGTCCATCCGGACCCAGGTCTCCGGGGGGCATCTCCCTGCCCGAGGCCCAGTGGGGGCCAGTCCCAGCGCAGGGAGATGGCCCAGCCAGAGGAGCCCCTTTCTCTCGTGCCCCCGTGCCCTTCGGGTCAGCGACAGCCCCACTGGAGTCTGACCCCCTGGCCCGTCTTCCTCCTCCAGACAAACCCACGTCCGCTGGTTGGCAGCCAAGCCCTCCATCCCTCCCGCTCACCTCCCCTGGGCCAAAGTCAAAACTGATGCATCAACATGGCTGCCACCCGGAACAGTCAGAAAAAATGCCAAGCGCCATTAAAAATCTTTTATTTTAAAATAAATTTTCACCACGAGGGCACGAGGAAACCATGCTTCTTCCCTGTGAGCTCAAAGGCGCTGGGTGCCGCGGGGCGCCCGCCCCTCTCGCCTCTTCCTCCAGCCGTTCTGGTCCAGGTGCTAAGACACATATTTCACGGTCGGTTTCTAAACTGTCTGGAGCGAAATGATCTAGTGACCCTTTATCAGTGGGATTTTGGACGCATGCTCGCGGCCCTTCCTGTGCGAAATAAATCAAGATCCTCAATTAACAAAGACCGCGTGATTGCCAAAGCCATGAATTAGTTTGTGCGTTACCCGCAGGATCACAAAAGTACAGTAGTTACAATTAATGGATTTAATTTTAAATGCGAGGGCCTCTGCATCAAAGTGCTAAAGAAGTCCATTCTGGCATTCTTATTACTCTTTAATTATAATTGATGTACCCGGGAAAGATGTCAGTGGCATCCATTTTTACACAGGTGTTAGGCTCCCTTAACAGCTCCCCATTCTTGTTCTGATCGGCGGCGATAGGCAACATGGTTTTGATGAAATCCAAATTTATTAGGGTTATTAAAAGTCATTAATTATTTGGCACCCATCTAGATTTCATTTGCTTCATCCTTAATGAAAATTGACAGCTTTATATTTTTAGGTGTGAAAGTGGGATTTAGTCTCAAGAGCTTCCTGTCCTGTCCTAAGCCCAGCCGCCCCCATCTTTCCCCCATTCCTCCCCCACCTCCGCCCCCCCCGCCCCTCGCTCACCCAGTATTGATTTGTAGCCCTTTCCCTTTGAAACAAACGGGCAATTTGTCTTCCCTGCACTCCTTTTCATGGGCCCTGTGGAAACCCCATCACCAAAGCCAAGGACAATGTTTTCAGTCCAGAAGTGGGCAGTGAGGGCGTGATCCAGCCTCGGGGAGAAGATGCGCAGCTGCGAGTATCAAAGCCCGGCCCGTGCTGAAGGGAACACAGCCTTTCCATCTGACGCCCTCCCCCCGCCCCCCGCCTCGCTGGTCTGGGTGCTAAGCAGCTTGCCTGGCGTGGAAAAAACGAAGCCGTGTGTGGGGTCACTTGTACACACTAAAGCGGGGCAAGCCATCTGTCCTCGGCTCCCAGGGTGAGTTTGGCAAAGGAGGGCGTAAATATTGTCAGGGGCGCCCTGGTTGTAAGAGCCGGTCGCCCCGTACACGTGACCTACCCTGAGAGACCCGAGGTGACAAGCTGTGGCTCTGTGCTAATGTCTCCTCGATCCCCCCCTGGCCAGCGAGGTGACCGGCGCTGAGGCATGACGTCAACACCGGTGGCTACCCAGGAGGACCTGGCCGCGTCGCAGGCAGATGCTGCCTTTCACAGGCCAAGTGGGGCCCATCATCTGCTGGAGCCGATTCCTACACTGTGTGCTCCACACTCCCCACACCCATACGTACGTCGTTGTTTGGAAGGAGGGTTTGTGACTCACCGTGTCAAACGCAGATAGCTCGTCCTTCAAGAGCTGGGCGTTTCCCACTGTAATTAGAAGTTGATTTGGGGAGGGGCGCCTGGGTGGCTTAGTCGGTTAAGCGTCCGACTTTCGCTTAGGTCATGATCTCGCGGTTCGTGGGTTCGGGCCCCGCGTCGGGCTCTGTGCTGACTGCCAGCTCGGAGCCTGGAGCCTATTTCAGAGTCTGTGTCTCCCTCTCTCTCTGACCCTCCCCTGCTCACGCTGTCTCTCTCTCTCTCTCTCTCCTAGAAATAAATAAAAATATTAAAAAAAAAAAAAGAAGTTGATTTGGGGAGGAGGGAGCTGAATCAGGAAATGTCTTTTTCTTAATTTATTTTTTAATGTTTTATTTATTTCTGAGAAAGAGAGAGACAGACAGCGTGAGCAGGGGAGGGTCAGAAAGAGAGGGAGACACAGAATCTGAAGCAGCTCCAGGCTCTGAGCTGTCAGCACAGGGCGTGATGCGGGGCTCGAACCCACGGACTGTGAGATCATGACCTGAGCCGAAGTCGGAAGCTTAACCGACTGAGCCACCCAGGTGCCCCTGAATCTGGAAAAGTCTTGATAAAGTTTTGCAAATATTCATTCTCTTACTCAGAAACCGTAAAGCCACCTGCTAAAAGGCAGACTTAGTCACCATGTGCTGGCATATCGTTGCCCCTGGACGTAGGCAGATGCATCTATATGAGCAAGGACAAGAATACTTGCAAAGAAAACAGACTTTTCCCTCTGATTGTCTATGTAGAAAAAAGGGAAATGAATTAAAGGGACGATTTGTATCATTTTGGCAGAAAATACCGCGACCAAGGAAAGAGTTTGAATCTGAATGGTCACTGCTGCCCGGCCACACTGACTGAGCCCGGGGACCAGCAGGGCGACGTGTTCTCACCCCCCGGGGCCTCGGGGAGCCCTGTGACGCCCGTGATCGGAGGGACAGCCCCGGAGTCAGGGGAGCCGTCTCTCCGGGTTCTTACAACGCGCAACACTCAGGAGTGGGATCGCGGGTCGTGTAGGACACAAGATGTCTCAACCTCGGCACGAGTGGCATTTTGGAACAGTTATTTGCGGGGGGGGGGGCTGTTTCCCGTGGGGTGTCGGGCAGCACCCGGGCCTCTACCAGGCGGCCAGGAGCATGGGGCCTGGCTTCAGGGCTGCAGGGAACGAGGCATCTGGGGGCCTCCTCAGCAGAGGGTGCAGCCCGAGGACACCAGCCCCAGACGGGGAGGGGGCAAGGGCCCTTCCTCCTTCTTTTCACCAGGATTCTTGGGCTTACGCGTTAGGACACGGATCGGGGCTGGTCTGGGGAAGCAGAGATCAGTAAGGAACATCTTCCCGACCACAAGGAGCGCGGTCCGGCCGAGGCACATGCAGACCTGAGCATCTGTGTTGGTGCCGAAGTGTGGAGGGAATCGACCCCCGGGTCCTGGGCCCGGGGACAGAAAGCCCATGTCGCACACACGGGGGGCACAGGGCCTTCCGGCCTCGCCACCCAGATGCCAGACGGAGCTCCTCTCCCCCTCGGGTTTTCTTCTCGGATTTGACAGTGCATTTGTGTGTTCAGTCAGCGTCGCTAAGGTTTTGGTATCCTAGACCTGGTTAGAAAGCACAGCCAAGGGCCGGTCTGCGCACGCTCACTCTGACAAGGACATCGGCCCAGACAGCACCGCCTTCCGCCTCCCCTGGGACGCGGGCTGCAGTCACTCCATCAGGAAAGGGTGCCAAGTGGCGCTGTTCCCCCCGGACCAGGTCGGGGGTGCGGGGGGGGGGACGGGACCAGCAGCAGGGACAGCAGCGTGAGGGGGGCACGAGCTGGCTCTTAGCCCTGGGCCTGGTGGCGTCTGTGGCTCCGCCGACCGTCCTGAGCCCGTGAGCGGTGGGCCTCTCTCGCGGCGGAGCCAGGACAGGGCCGGGCTCTCCTCCCGCAGGCTGACCGTGCAGCCACCTTCCCCTCAGGGGGGTTGGGGGGGGGAGGCAAGAGCGGCTTCCCTGGGGAGGCCCCGCCGAACAGGCCAGGGCCACGCGGAGCCAGCTCGGAGGACACGGGCATGAGAACGGGTGTCGCATTTTCTGCCACGACGGATGCGCCCCGCGTCCACTTCGGGGAAGGAGGCCCGCCGTCAGCTGCCCGCCTCACGCGCCTCCCTTGAGGACATGTCAGCACTACTGTCATTTTGGGGAGTTCTCCTGGGGAGAACAGTCCCATCCAGTCACACCTCGGCCAGGGTATCTCAGACACCTCACGGCAAACTAAAGATTGTTTTCCTGAGAATCAGCAGGACTTAAGTGTGTCTTTTTTCTATGTCTAATCACTGTAATGGTGCAGACCCCCCAGACACAAATGGAAGAATCAAACTGAAAATGTTCCAGAACGTTCTGGGACATTCTTCAAGTCTGCAGCATGCTGGCCCACAGAAGAACACCTCTCGGGAGGCAAAGGCACAGCAAGGTATTTAATACCACAAAAGTTAGGATCCAGAGACCTCCCCACGGCCAGTGGGTCCTGGACACAGGCCACCATCCAACGTTGGGAGCAAAGAGCCTTGCGTTTTCCCTCGGTCTCCAGGCTCGGGACGTAGCCGGTCCTGGTCAGCAGAGCCCAGAACACCAGGACCGTCTCTGCTGAGCAGCAGGTCTCTGAAACCTCGGGCAAAACCAGAATGATTTCCACTCTCTGGCCACTGCCCTCTGCTCTTCAACCAAACGGATCCCACAACTGTAGAAAGTGCTTCCGATACGAAGCAAATCCATCCCCCAGTAATTTAAGGTCCTTCTGGGAATCTGGAGAAGGAAGCAAAAGCCTAGAGCAACTTCTAACATTATTTCTTTACTTATCCTCAGGTATATTTTTAAGTTATTACATCTTACGAGACTGAAGAAGAAAATTCAAATATGAATGTATATAAACTACCAGTTCCAGAATTCGCCGTGAGCAAACAGTTGGCCAAACCCAGGCCTCCAATGTGGTGCAGGTGACCCGCCCAGTGCTCATCGCCCCAAGATTTACTTTAAAAGTGTTCAAATCTGCAGAAAACTAAACACACAGTACAATGGACATTCACACATCCTCTGCCTGCAATCACTGAGTGTTAACATTTTGTCACATCTACCCTCTCTCCCTATGGACGGGTGTGTAGATGTGGGTTTGTGTCTGCCTGAGTGTGGACGTGTGTTCACACGTGTGCACGTAGATGGGGGTGCACTGTTTATGTGGGCGTGCGTGTATACACTGTTCGCTGGACCATCTGAAAGTAAAGTGCAAACACCATGACTTTTACATCTAAATATGTCAGCACAGGGGCGCCTGGGGCTCAGTCGGCTGAGTGTCCGACTTCGGCTCAGGTCATGATCTCGCGGTTCATGAGTTCTAGCCCCACCTCGGGCTCTGCGCTGACAGCTCAGAGCCTGGAACCTTCTTCGGATTCTGTCTCCCTCTCTCTCTGCCCCTCCCTTGCCTGCATCCTGTCCCTGTCTCTCTCAAAAATAAATATGTAAAAAATAATAAATAAATAAACACTACAGCATGCATGTCCCGCAGTGACGTCCATCTCCACGATAGTGGAGTCCGTCGACTCCGAAGACCGCAGACAACCCCGTAATGTCGTGCAACATACCCGCACGCTCAGAGTTCAGGGCAACCTGCAGTTGCCCGCTAAACGTCATTTAAAGCTGCATTTTGTACAAGTCTTGATCCCTTCGAGGTCCGTGCATGGCACTTGGCTCTTCCTCTGTGGGTCCCCTTTACACGAGAACCGCTTTGAGGATGATTTTCCACAGCCTTGAACTGTTGGCCGAGGCCCGGCCAGGTCTCCCCAACTCCGGCCCGCGGCCCCTCTCTGTGTCCTGTTTCCTGCTAAGCCCACGCGGCCTAGCGTCTCCGGGAAGAACACGACACGAGTGACGTTTCCTCTGAGGGTTTGTTCCC
>NW_027527444.1:4535049-4535248 GCF_008692635.1 Crocuta crocuta | reverse complement strand
GCCCCCTCGTGCCAGAGGCCCCTTTGATCCTCACCCGGGTCGGGAAGGCGACAGGTGACACCGGTCCCGCCTGATGGTTGGTCTCGACGTGTGGGGCGGGGCCACAGCAGGCGGCAGACCCTCTGGGGGCGCGAGGGACCCCAGACACCCGGGTCAGGTGCCCCGGGGCCAGGCGGCCCTGCGGCGGGGGGTGCAGAGA
>NW_027527444.1:4530214-4534984 GCF_008692635.1 Crocuta crocuta | reverse complement strand
TTCCGAGAAAAGCCCCGAGTCCCTCCAGACCCCCCAGAAACATCAAACACGTACCCCCTCGACGTGTAGAACGCGACACTCCTAACCTTTCCTCACACACCAGCCACTGCTCAAAACCCACCTGCCAAGGAGACAGCACTAGTCTCACCGCCGGGAAGCCCTCGGGGCCACGGTGGCCTCCGCCAGGCGGGAGCCCGGAGCCGGAAGCCAGGGACCCGCCTGAGGCCGCGGAGCCGGCTGTGTGGGCCTTGGGCGGGGTTCACACCGCAACCTCCTGCGACCACAAGAGACCGGAGAGAGGTCTTTCTGGATTGTTCCTCGGCCTGACTGTGTGGACGGTCCCTTAGTGGAGCCCCCGTCCCAGTCCCAAGATGCACGGACAAGCACCCGAAGAACACGGTGCGCGCCGGGAGGGGCCGGGGCTGTGCCCGTGGGGCGCCCAGGGCCTGGGGGGCACAGCTTGGGGTGCCTTCCCGCCGACTCGTTCACTCTCTAGCGGCCGCGGGAGGCGGCACGTCCACACTCGAGTTACGTGTGGGACCCTGTGTGGGACCTCGTGTGGGACCCTGGGTGGGACCCTGTCGCAGAGAGAGCGGCAGGGCAGGAGGCGGAGGGGCTGACGTGGAGCCCCCAGCCCGGCAGCAGGCGGCCCAGCTCGCGGCTACACACACACACACACACACACACACACACACACACGGCCCGCTTTACAGAGAAAATCCAAGCAGCCCTTCCCAAAGCTGGCGGGACGCCTCAACTGCTACCCTTCCGAGCCCCCGGGGTCCGGCCGAACGCGGGGTCTGGGGCCGCGGGACCAGGGCCCTGGGAAGCCCGGCGCCGAGACGGCGGGGAACGCGGTCACCACGTTTCCTGTGTTCGGCTGCGTCAAGAGGAAAGGAGAAGAAGAACACTTTGCCAGTGGTTTAGCTATAAATTTTGTGGTAAATAGGGCACCTATTAAATTAATTCTAAGTGATATTGAAGTGATTAGGTTTGCAAAAAAAAACACACAAAGAAGCCCATCAACCGCGATGTGCTGGTGGGTGGAGCCAGCGCCATGGCCCAGTTTCCCTCCCTCCACCTTGGTGTCCGGGCAGGGCTGGCACGGCTCCGCCAGGCTGGCTCCCAGGCTCTCCCGCGCCTCTCAATTAGGGAGAAATTTTAGGAGCAACAAAAATTATGGGACGAATGTAGCTTCATCAGTCATTTTCCCGCAGAACAGAGGCAATTTGAAGAGTTTGAGCACTCTGAAGGTCAGGATTAAAAACCGAGTAATTTATTACCACTGATTTAGAGATTAACATTGTGCCAATTAATCAATTACACAGCGTGACGAATTGACAATTAATTGACGTTTCAGTTCCAATCTGGCAAGGCTTTTTGATTTCCACAGTGAATAATAGAAAATCTCTAAATTGAAAGGCTATGAGCGTTTCTTCCAAGATCAAAATGAAAAGGAATAAAGCAGAGCGCATAAGCTTGACCATTCACACAATTTTTAATATAGTAAATATGTGCCATTGTCTTACCGGTGAGCAATGTCACCGATCGCTGGGGCTGAAGCAGTAGGGAAACGAGGACCCTTTCTTATTGGCGACTTGTGCGTCTCTGCTTTATTCTTTAGGCAAAGTTGATTCTCTTAACAGATGCTCGTGAATTCACTAGAACCTCTCGCTGCGGGGAGCAGTGAGGGTGAGCTCGTGGAGACAGCGCTCAAAGTCCTCAGCAGCCAGATTCAGTGTCTCCCTCTCTCTCTGATCCTTCCCTGCTTTCTCTCTCTCTCTCTCTCTCAGAAATAAATAAAAAACATTAAAAAAATTTTTTTAAACAAAAAAAAGTCCTCAGCAGCTGTTATAAACATGGGATGTTCTACGGGTGTTGCGGTGAGAGTTTAGGGCTCCTCCCTGGATCGTGGTGTTCGCTGGAGTCGGGGCCAGATCCAAGGTCAGGACGACATCATACTGTCCCTCTGGGGTGGGGTGCGACGTGCCCTGTGGCTGGCTGGCGAGAACGCAGCTAAGTCGCAGCACGGGGTCATGGTCGAGAGGTTCACTCTGAACTCAAGGAGCCACCAGACGCCTGGAGTTTGGCAGAGAAGCCAAGTACATCCAGGAAGGTCACGCGGGAAAGGGAGGGGCAGGGAAGCACTTGGAGTTGGGAAAGATCTTTGCTTTCTTCCTCGGCTACTAGCCTCCCTTCCGTCCTGGTCACCCTGTCCCCCCGGCTTGTCAAAGACTCTGACCTCTCGGGCTCCTGACCTTGACTTGGGCCGGGACCCCTCCACCACCGCATCTCAGCCAGCACCCACTTCTCTTTATCACAGAGACGAGAGCCCCCGAACTCTGCAGAGAGAAGCGGCGGAGCAGGGCCGGGGGCTGTCACAGGACAGCAGGCCCCCCCCGGGGACACGCCTCCCTCCGGAATAGAAGCGAAGGAGCGGAGATCAGTGAGGCCTTGGGCCAGAAGGCTGTCACACGGGAACCACACTGGAGGGACGTCCAGCTTCTAAGAATCCGAAGTCTAATTAGGCACAGGGGCCAGTAACTCCACTGCGGGGAAAACTGATTCTTGACAGAGGTAGCGGGAAGGTACCATGACAAGAGATGTTGGGGACGCGTGGCGCGGTTGACAGACACCCTCGCCCGTTGTAAGGAAGGCCCTCTGAGACCCCGCTGAGGCCACGGCCGCCAGGGGCCAACAGATGCTTTCTCCCCGAGGAACTCTGGCTTTGGAAGCCTCCCTCTTCTGTAATTATCTCAGAAAAGCAAGCTCAGATCCTAGATGGGGGGCTCAGAGAAGGGAGAAGACACAGGAAGTCTGCAAAATGTGTCCTGCTTGGCGAGGACAGCCTGGGCGTAGGTCCCCTCTCTGCAGCCGTCCGCGGTCTTTCTTATTCGCCCTCACCGTCCGCTCATTCTACAGCTNCCGGGGCTGGCCGCTGGGGCAGAGGTGGGGGCACCGGGTGGGGGGCTGGGGGAGGACAGGGCCCCAGCAGGGGTCGCGGGCAGGAAGGGGATCCCAGAGGTCAGCTCTCGCCGGGTACATTCAGGAGCAAGAGAGGCCAGCACAGGAGAAATGAGGCCTCGAGAGCCAAGTTTGGAGCAGAGGTGAGGCCGCGGGGGCCAGAGCGCCCCTGGCCGGGCCCCAGGCCTGTGACCACTGCTCGTCCCAGGTCTCTTCCCGGTGAGACCCCGTATCAGCGAGGACGACAACCAGCTGTACGAAACAGAAACCCNGATTCTGTGTCTCCCTCTCTCTCTGCCCCTCCCCTGATCATGCTCTTCTCTCTCTCTCTCAAAAATAAATAAACATTAAAAAAACTTTTTAATTAAAAAAAAAAACAGAAAACCTGTCCAACAGTGGCTATGCCTGGGGACCCTGTCACATTACAAGTCCCCAGGTAGGTGACCCACACCTGACCCTCATCAGTTAAAAAAATACCGCCAGAGACTCAGGCTGTTTTGTCTCTCTGCTCCATCCTTCCCGGCATGGGCGCTTCGGGACTCGGGCTTATCACCCAGTGGTTTCAAGGTGCAGGCTGCCTGTCCAGAGCACATCTGTCCTTCTGCCGGGCACAGAGGGGGGAAGGGAAGAGGAAGGAGTGCTGCTTCCTGTGTCAGGCTAGCTGAACTTTCTAGAAATTGTACCCATATTCTTCCATCTCATTGGTTAGAATTGTCACATGGTCACATGGCCTTTCCCAGCGTCTCCTCCATCCTTCTACTCACATCTCATTGGTCACGACTGGGTCACGTGGTCACCTGAACCTTCCCAGAAATCACACCCATACGTCTCCTTGCTTCTCATTGGTCAGGATTGTCACCTGGCCACATAGCCTTTCCCAGGAGTCTCTTCCATGCTTCTAGTCACATCTCACTGGTCGGAACTGGGTCGCAAGGCTGCCACGGCTACAAGAGAGGCTTTGCAGAGCCGGTGGTTGAGTTGGGCACATTTCCTCTCCTCCAAGGCCAGCGCTCTTTTCAAAAGTTAGGACCTGGGCCGCGGGTGTACGCATCAGGCTGGTAGGGAAGAGTCTGGGAGGTAGGTGGACAAGGAGGCGGAGCAGAGGCTTAGACACACGGCACGCGGCGCGTCACCCAGGTCTGCGCTGTGGGCCCGAAAGCCCGCCACCGGGCCCGCCGCAGACTGTGACCTGGAAATCCCACCTCCACAGGGACGCTCAGCCTCTAGACCAAACTGTTCTTGGAGCAAATTAGAGACAGAGGCCAACTGCATCGTTTCTGTTAATTAGCAAACCCATCTCCTTCAGAGGCCAGGAGCCCGAAAATGCCACCCGGCGTTGCAACGTCTCTTTCCGCTCACTCTGCGAGCAGAAAGGGGAAGGCGTGGACGTACCGCACCCCCGCCGAGCCTTCTTGTCGGAGCCCAAGGCGGAGACGGAGAGCGGGACGGAGCACCGGCGTTTCAGCAGCCCGTTCATGTCTGGAAGCCTAAACAGTCACAGAACAGCAATAAAGGAGCTCTTCAAACGCTGCTGGAGGATGTCCATAAAGAGGATATAATGAAAAGGACTCCCCAAATGTGCAGGGATAATATAGTTAATGTATTACTTCTTTTATTATTTTATCATCTTTCATTAATTGCTGGCAGCGTGCCTGCGGGAGTTGGTTCTATGGAAAGGGCTTTTAGTTAAATGTCTTAAATGAAACGACCACTTAGAACCTGCGAACAAGGTTGAACCAAGGTTCACTTGACTTCAGTAAATCTTGTCTGAAGCGGGTACAGAGGAGGGCAGAACGGATTCGTTCT
>NW_027527444.1:4530031-4530185 GCF_008692635.1 Crocuta crocuta | reverse complement strand
CATTTGCCCCACTCACCCGCTGTGTGGCTCTCAACAAGTGACTTAACCGTCTCCCAGCCTCAGTCGCCTCCTTCTGCAGCTCACTCAGCAAAGACTTCCCTGGCACCAACCGTGCTAATCGACTAGCTGTTGAAGGGTCCCTGTTAATTACTTT
>NW_027527444.1:4518311-4530019 GCF_008692635.1 Crocuta crocuta | reverse complement strand
GAACCCTAAGCAGGAAGACAGCCCGGAACACGGTGCCGCTTGCTCAGGACTGCTCCGAGGCCCCCGGACATGTTGCCTCTTCGAAGCCCCAGGCCGCCCTCTGTCTCGAGCGTGCTTCTCCATCTCCGTAGCTGGCAGAGCGCCAAGGTATTGGCCATGCCCTGGATGCCAAGGTGTTCCTGCCGCGCTGGCACTTTGTAACCCACCGGCCTCCTCTCCCTGCAAGCCCGAGGAAAAGCATGGAAGTGCTGCCAATGCCTAATATCAGCAACTTAGCGCTCCCCTCTCTTTTGCACGTCTCAGATCCGATCTCATTTCATCCCACAAGCGTTCGTGAAGCATCTCCGTGGGCCTCACACCGCGAGGGGAACAGGAGACCAGCTCAGAGAGGCAGGCTGGAGGGGTCGTGGGCCTGACTGTAGGCTGCGGCCACGGACGGGAGGGTGAGCACCTAGGCTGGGTTGTAAGGAGTTAGACGCCAGCCCTGGGTGGCCACGGGGTGAGGTGCAGGGGAGAAAGGAGCTGAGGATGCTTCTAGGTTGAAGCCTTGTTTTCAGGCTTCACCTCTGGGGCTGTGGATGTTACCACTCGGGTGTCCCGTTCATACCCCGAAACTACCAAATCCCAGACTGAGTGAGTCGACTTTCCCCCATAACTGACTCTCCTTCAGACATTCTGATTTCTTCCAAGGACACTACTATAACTGTCCTATGCACCAGGCTTTGGTGCTCCCCGGCCTCTGGCCTCCACTCAATCCCATAACTCCATTCAGGCCCCGAACCTGAGGCACAAGTATGAGTTCCATAATGGTGTGTGGATTTTAATTGGGCGGACTGGAGTCCTTCCCGAAATAAACTCGTCCTAATTATCACTTCCGTCCCCCCCACCCTGGGGCAGCCTTGGCTGGTCACGCATCTAAAGAAGACCCCCACCATCCCCAGAGACTGTTTATCTCACCATCTCATCTGGCTCCTTTTTAAAAGCAATCTCTATACCCAGTGTGGGGCTCGAACTCACAACCCGAGACCAAGAGTCACATACTCCACTGACTGAGTCGGCCAGATGCCTCTCATTCAGTTCCCTTAATAACACTTTTTGCCATGTGACGTTATCTCGTGCAGGTATTGACTTGTACATTATATGTCTTTCCCAAGGAGAATATAAATTTTGTGAAGGCAGAGACCGTGTCTATTCTGTCCCTTGCTATATTTCCAGGGCCAAGAACAGGGCCTGGTGTATAAGAGGAGCCCAATAAATACGTGTTGAATTCATGAACTCATCTCCTCTGCTTCAATATTCTTCTTCGATCCATACTACTCACACTGTCAGGTCAGACTTCACAACACGACACATTTACACTCGTCACCTGCCGTCAGAAGACTTCCCATTGCCAGAGAGATGAGGCTTCAGCTCAGCCCACCCCAGACCCCACATGGTCCATTTGAACTGGCCTTCCGCCTACAGCCTCTCGCACAGACTCGCCAAGCTCTCCATGATGTGCACCCGCCCCATACGGTTCTGCACGTCCTGGCCAGAACTCTAGCTGTGAGTCATAGAAACCAAGTGGAGCTGGTTAAAAAAATAGGCTCATCAAGTTTCCACTTTCCCAGATGAGAAGAGCTATGGAGACGGACGGCAGTGATGGCTACACGCCTTGCTCCCAAGCCACAGCATCTTTTCTATGAGCCTGTGGGTATCTAGGAATTCTGTGACCAAAGGCTGGTTGTCACCTGACTACTCTAGAGTGAATACCACCACTGAAGCGCCCTGTTTATGCACGCAGATGGTGGTGTACACGGTGTGTCACGCCGCCCCAAAACACAGTGTCTTAAAGCAACAATCATTGCTTTTCCTCACAGATCTTGAATGTAGACAGAACTCGTCAGAGACAGCTCACTTCTTCCCACAGTGGACTGGTTTCCAGAATGGCTCATTCCATGGCCGTCAGCTAGGAGCTCGGTCCCTGTTGGCCTCAGTTCTTCCCTACGTGAGCCCCTCTGCGGGGCTATTTGGGCTTCCTCACAGCATGGTGGCTGGCTTCCATGAGCAGGAATTCCAAGAAGCCTGGGCAGAAGCCACAAGGCTGCTGCTGAGCTGGCCTCGGAAGTCTCAGCACATAAATCAAGGAGAGGAGAAGAGAGCTCGTGGCCACCTTTCATCCATCACACCCAGAGAACCCCGGACAGCGTTTTAGTGCCTCGTTCCTAAAGGTGGACTGAGAGCCAAACATCCCCGGCCATTGGAGGAAAGCTTCCAATATAAAGACAAGGCTAAAAATAAGGAAAAATAGAAGACATTATAAAAAGCAAAGATGTTATAAAGAGCAAAAGAAAACTAATAAACAAATCTGGAATTAATAACCTCTTCAGAGAAACAAGGGATGACCGTGCATTCGCAAAACAACAGGACAGAACGTTAGTTTAAGCTGAGGGCACGTGACAGTGAGCGAGTGCTCTTACATGAAAAATAGCAGAAACTGAATAAAAACATTCAGTGTTGGGAAAAAGAAGTTTGAAGAAATCTGTCAGAAAAATGTATAGAGAGAAAAAGAGATAGAGTAGAAGGGAAAAGATAAGGAAATTAGAGGGGATCAGCTCCAAAAGTCCAACATTGGACAGATAGGCTTTCCAGAAAAGGAGAAGAGACAAAACAGGAGAGAAGAAATGATAACAAACGAGCAAACAGAATCCAGAACATTCCCCAGGACTAAGGGACAGGAATCTTTACATTGAAAGGGCTTAGTGGACACAGCACACATTACCGTTTTTGAAGGAAAATCCTTTATTTTTTTTTCACATTTTATTTATTTATTTTGAGAGAGCAAGAGCTAGCGCGCCCGCCCACGTGTAAGCAGGGGAGGGGAGAGAGAGAATCCCAAGCAGGCTCCCAGCTGTCAGCACACAGCCTAATGCGGGGCTGGATCTCATAAACTGAGATCATGAGCTGAGCCAAAGTCAAGAGTCGGATGCTTACCCGACTGAGCCAGCCAGGCGCCCCTGAAAGAAAGCTCTTAACTGAAGTATATTTGAGACGCCGTCCGTGCTGTGCTCTCACTGCTCGTGTGCTCTCACTGGACGAAAATTCTGCCACGTGGGCACCCGCTCTGCTGCTGAGGGATTTGGGCTGCTCCCCGCTTGGGGTTAGGACCAGGTGTGCTGCGACGACCATTCCTTTTGTGTCTTGGAGGAGACACAAGAAGTAAAAGGAGGGCCAGAGGCTAGAGAAGTGAGTGACCCGCTTTAATAGATAGTGTCCAACACTTTTCCAAAGTGGTTGGACCAATTTCCGTTACCACTGGCAGCTCAGGGGAGTTCCAGCCGCCTCGTTCTCGGCAGCCGTGGATCCCGTCTCGCCCGTAGCCATCCGGGCCAGCGTCGTGAGTTTTTACAAGACCTCCAGGGAGGGACCTCACCGCGCAACGTCAGAGAGCTTTAAGTCTCGCTCTGGGAAGAACGGGAGCAAGGAGGTGGCGAAGCGGCAGCAGTGGCAGGGGCCAGGCCACGCGCGGCTCTAGGGGCCACGTGCTGGGTTTCAGATTTGACTCTGTGCGCCGGGAGCTAGCGAGGAGCTTTCTGGGAACGTCTGGGGTGTCCTTGGATTGGAGCACGGATTAGAGAAAGCCGAGATAAAGGCACAGAGATCAGAAGCTAGTGCAGCAGATCCGGGAGGTGTGGATGAAGGCTTGGACTGGAGGGGGGGGTAGAGAGAGATGGATCAGGAGCTTTGGGTGGAAGACTCCAGGCATCCTGGCGACAGATGGGACGTGTGGAGTGAGGGGGAGGGGGAGCCCCACGGCGCTCCATGTGCCTGGCTCAGTCAGCGGACTGAGCGGGACCCGTGACTAACACTATACGGAGCAGGGTAAGGAGGAGACGGGCCCAGGCTTGGGGATGTTGAGCGAGCGGCACCTGGAGTCGCCTGAACGGAGACCCCAAACCAGAGCTGGGGTCTGCTGCTCTCCAGTCTGGGCCTCTCCCGAGGTTGACGACAAAGACAGAGTTGGGAGTCAGAACCATGGAATTAGACCAGTTGCGTAGGAAGCTGGCTTAAAATGGGAACAGAGCATGGGCCTGAACGCTGAGAAAATGCCGCGCTTGATAAACGCAGGAAAGCCAGGAAGCTACTGCAGAAATCGAGGGGCCGGACGAGGGAGGGGGGATAAAAAGAAAGAGATGCCCCAGCTCTTCAGGCGAGAGTCCGGGCATCCTGGTGAGGGGTGAGCCGTGGAGACCGAGGGTGGGCTCTGGAGGGGATGGATCTGGGCCAGCACAGGGGTCAGAGCAGGTGCAGTCAGGGAGAAAGGAGGAAAGTCAGGGACGGGAAGTCACGGATAGAACTGTCCTTTTAAAACATCTAGATCATCCACGTTTTTGTCCAGAATCATCAAGTGACTTCCGTCTCTGTACCCGTCTCCCACCGACCACACGTCTGCCCTAAGGACCCACCCTGCCCCCTGAAGGCCCCGGGTGATGATGAAATGCTTGTTCTAGACTGAAGATTGCTAATGGTGGCCCCAAGGTCAAATTCGCTCCGGATGCCGAATATCTGGGCCTGGAAGAGAACGTCCTGTTCTCTTTCACAGACGCACATCCCTGAGTCTCTGGGCTGCAGCCTGAGGCAGCTGTGCACCCGGGGTCTCGCTCTGAGAGAAGCGAGGACAGTTCAGGGAGCACGGAGAGGAGGGAGCACCCGAGTCCAGCACGCGGAGACTGTTCTGCCAGCCGCTGGGGTCTGAGGGGAGCAGAATTCCCAAACAGCCAGAGTTGGCCTCCTCATAGAATTAGCCCCTTCTAGAAGTGTCCTGGTCCCGGAGCGAATGTCCACACCACCCCCCTGTTTCTTTGCCGCAGATCGGGGGGGGCCAGCCGGCCAGCAGCGCCCCGAGTCACTTTCCGTAGCCATCACCCACTTGAGAGGACCCGATATGGGGCCAATAATCGAACAAAGACGCACGGAAGGAACCAGGCCAGACCCAAAAGCCAAGGTTAACGTCTGGGTTACCCGCGCCTGTTCCTCCCTGACCCAGAAACCCAAGCTGCGGCGTTTCTGAAGCGGCTAACTGATGAAGCCGGAAACTGGGGCAGCTCATTTGTTTGTGCGATGTTGATTGCCAACAGTTAATCACCAAGGGTAAGTGGAAGAAATCATTCCTGTTCATTTGCAAATGGAAATCAGATGGGGACTGGGCTGAACTGCATCAGCGTTTTCACTTCCAAATGAAAGGGTTTCAGAAAGACAGCTGACCTTGGGTTGCCTGGCAGGCACCTGCCCCTTCTCAGAGCGTCCTGTGCTTTTCCCAGACATTCTCAGGCCCTGCCGCTCCTCTGGCCTTGAAGGCAGCCCCTCTCCGTTTGGAAAGCAGAGAGCATTTCGGATGCTGTGAAATCATAGGCACATACAAACAGCCACGTCTCCCTCTTTATTGCTCTGCAGAGACTGAGGGATGCATTTCACCTCGCTTAAGGAGCCCGAGCAAATTATGCTGAAATCCTTCCAAGGGTTGAGATATGTTTATAAATTCTCCTTGCTGAACTGTTGGCCCCGAGAAATCTTACAATAATAAAGCACTTACGTGTTGGGTGGGCTCTTTCCCCTCCACCCCCTTAAACGTGCAATGTTTTCTGTTTACGGGGTGGTGTGTTAATGCTGCATTTTCATCCTGCATTTACCACCCTCAAGCCCTGAAGTAATAGCCCCATGTATCAGATGCGTAATGAATTTCTCCCGCCGCCGGTGGACTCGTTCCCGTGATTTATGGCTGGTTTAATGGACGCAGCCTTCCTAAACAACTTCCAGTCGATTGTTCTGGAACCAGGTCTGGGTCCCAGATAACTCCCTGGAGCGGTGCCATTGTTCGGGAGAGTTACTGGAGTCCCGGGCAGGTAAACAACCTTGGATCAAAGGCTTTGGGTTACCCACAAACGCCATCGACTGCAGTGGGAAGCCCGTGCACGGGGGAGGGCGCAGCTGTAATAGTCCCTCCCAAGACCCAGAGCGACAGGGAAGTGCGTCCGAGTCCCGGGCAGAACTGTGGCTCCCCGTGCAGGACCCGGCGACAGGTACCACCGCTGTGGAGGACGGATCGGGGTTACTTCATGCAGAAAGATGCCCCCTTTTTCCCACAAGAACCTTTGTGGTTTGCTTTTTAATACTTTTAACTTCGTGATCCTACAAATGGCTTTCACACGTTGTCCACTATTTTGACGTACACCAAGCACCTGCCGGCCGATTGGATATCACGGCAGGTGTTTCTCCAGAGGGTGGGAAACAGAAGCCTCGGAGCGAGAGTACCAAGTTTTGGAGGCGTGCAGGGGGGGCGGGATCCCCCGTTTTACATCAAATCACCAGGGACACCTGTTGGAAACCTCATCAAACAAAGAAAGAAGTTTCCAGAAGGGAGTGGGGGCTCTGCAGACAGAGGGTAACATTCTGAGAGGCACTGCCCGAGGTCGGTAGGAGGAAGGGGCGGTGCTGGTGCCCGGGAGAGACTCCCCACCCCCGCCAGGTGGGAGCCCTGGCCCCCAGGGCAAGTCCCCGGCGGGTGGGTGCTTCCTTCCACCCACCAGGGGAGCCCTCGGCTTCACCAGCTGCCCGTGTCCCTGTGTGAATGGGACCTGCCATTTCTAGCCCTGCTCATCGCATGGGGCCGAAACCTGCCAACTAAGAGGCGCTGAGTTTTCATTACTGTTGGGACAGAGTCCATGTCACACCATCCTGTGTCTTCTGGCTTGTTTTTCTGTGATTGTTTCATGTGCCCCTGGTCTCCGCCCCGGGCCCGACCGCCCGGGGACCACCATTTACGGAGCAGCGGTTTCTACCACATCTGATTCAAGTCACACCAGCCCGGGAGGTTCTCCTCATTACGGCCACTTATTTTACTGGTAAAAAAGCAGGGGCACCTGGTGGCTCAGTCGGTTAAGTGTCCAACTCGGCTCAGGTCATGATCTCACGGTTCATGAGTTGGAGCCCCACGTCGGGCTCTGTGCTGACAGCTCGGAGCCTGGAGCCTGTTTCAGATTCTGTGTCTCCCTCTCTTTATGACCCTCCCCTGCTCACACTGTCTCTCTCTCTCTCTCTCAGAAATAAATAAAACATTTAAAAAAAGGCAGATAGTCAAGAGGTCATCTAACTTGAAGGAATACAAGTAGTTTCAGGGCACCCGGGGGGCTCCATCGGTTGAGCGTCTGACTTCGACTCAGGTCATGATCTTGCAGTTTGCGGGTTCGAGCCCCACACTGGGCTCACTGCTGTCCACGCGGAGCCCACTGTGGATCCTCTGTCCCCCGTCTCTGCCCCTGCCCCACTTGTGCACGCACTCTCTCTCTCTCTCTCAAAAAATAAACATTAAAAAATTAAAAAAAGAAATACAAGTGGTTTCAAATATATGAAAAGATCCCCTTCCTCACTGATAACAACAACAAAATGCAAATCAAGTCCAGCTGACTGGCGAGGACGAAGTTCGGGGCTGCGGGGACTCGGGGGTGGGGAAGCCAGATCGGTCGCACACGGTCCGTGCGGGGTAAACGGACACAATCTCTTCGGCGGGCAATTTGGTATTATCTCTCGCAATTTTAAATGAACATACCCCTGACCCAGGAATTCCCCTGTAAACGTCCTTGTAAGTTTGCACACAGACATCTTTATGGGGATATCCATCACGGCATTGTGTTAAGTAGCATCTGGGGTCAAGGGCTCTGGTCTTTGCTTGGCATAAGAGACGCACTTGATAAATATTTAAGTTATGTGGCCTAATCACTGACTGTATCGGGCGGAGGGAAGGGTAAAAGCTAAGCGTGGGGACACTGAGGACGGTGCCCGGCTCCCTCACCGAGTTGCAAGCTTCGTCATTGCCCAACAGAATGACAAGCGGACCGCAGGGTCCCCTGCGCCTGGCCAGCCCCGCCCACTGGCACCGAGATACTGAGGGAGAAACGAGCTGTCAGGGGTGATCTGTGCTCCTTGAAACCCATGGCCAAGTTTCCCCTGCAGTCGTGGCCTCCATTACCTCACTCGCTTATGCAACAATCATCTCCTAGATGCCAGTGAGCCAGGGTTCTTGGCCACAAAGAACAGGAGCCTCGGTTAACTTAAGGAAAAAGGGAATGTACTGGAAATACATCGGTAGTTCTTGGGATGGACTGAAGGCTTGAGAAGAAGCTCGGAGAAGGGCCAGCAGCCGAGGCGTGGGGGCGGTTCCAGCCGGGGCAAGAGCAGAAACGGCCGGGGTTGCCTGCTGCCGAACGTGTATCGAGCGCCAACATCTATTGGGCCAGCCTGGGTACAGGCTGGGACTGGAGCCCGCTGGCTTCCGCGGGGGAGGGGAGCCCCTCCCCCACCTGCACGCAGGAAGGGGCTCAGACAGCAATTACCTGCCTCCTCACTTTGGGGATTCCTTTGTTCAGTCAATCAATAAACATTTCTGGAAATGCAAACGCAGGTGGCTCCCTGGGCGCCCTCCCACGCTCCTTCGTGGAGAGTTTGCTCCAGCCCTAGCTTCTGCCCTGGCTTTTGAAATGTTTTCTCCTAAATTCCTTCTACACCTGACTACACCAGGGATATACACCTCACCCAGAGAGGACCAGCCCGCGCCAGCGCAAGCCAGTCAATCTTTCCTCTCTCTCTAGACAATCTGAATTAAGAGACCAGGAGTCCGCAGTGGACGATGGGTCCTTAGGTGCAAGGTCAAGTAGAGCCAAACCAGTCAGTGCGGAGGCAGCCAAAGGAATGTGTGCACGTGTGCGTGTTCACGTGTGTGCGCGTGTGTGTGCGTGTGCGTGCAGGCCATGTTGTCCAGCTCTGGGAGCCGTATGGCTGGGCTCTGTTCTGCCCCTGCCTCGGGCGTCCGTGAGATGGCCTGGGAATTCCCTTGGCAGAGCCCATGTGCCCACGCCAGGCTGGGGGTGTCTATTCCCTGCACCCAGACAGCCGCTTCATAAGACAAATGTGTTGGGGGGCCTGGGCTGGGCTGACACCCGGCCGGCTCGGAGCGCACCTGGCAGGTGGCCCTGGGGCAGCCATGAAGACTGGAGGGGCCCCACCCTTGTGGGGCAGATGGGGACACTGAGGCCCCCGGGGGCCACAGGGCATCACCCTCATCACACTTCAGTCTGTTCGGACCCGGCCCTGGAGCTGACTGTGAACGGTAAAAATGAGCCGTGTGCAGAGTCTGTGCTCAGATCAGCGCTTCCTCCGCCGAAGGGCCGCCTTGAGGGTCGTCATGGAGAAGATCACGGCTGTGTTGCCACCTTCCCTTTGGGACCGGAATCTACCCCAGGCAACAAGGTAACCCGCCTGAACAGCAGGTGTTAATTGGCTGAACACGGTGACAGGCAGCGGACTGATGTGCTGGGGCCGAGCCGGGGCCACGATGCTCCGGGTAGACAGCTCACCGCCCGGGCCGTGACCGGAAGGAGCTTCTGGGACACGGACAAAGCTAGTCAAGAGCGTAGAGGGAAAGAGTCTATTTCAAGGCGCCACTGGTGCCGGCCTCCGCTGCTCCCATCGTGGCCGTGGGCCTGAGCCCGGTCCGAGGCGGCCGGGCCGGGCGAATCTGGCTCAGCTGTGTGACCGTCCTGAGCTGAGAAGCTTCCCACGTATTCAGAGGCGATATGCGTGATGAGCTGAATCATGTCCCCAAAGTCGCACGCGGGAGTCCTAGCCCCTGTGTCTCAGAACGACACCTCGCTGAAAAACAGGGTCTTTGCAGACGTGATCCCGTTACGACCGTTAGGGTGGCCCCGCTCCCATGTGACCGCTCGCATGGAGGCGGGAACGTGGCCACCGACCCACGGAACGCACGTGAAGGAGCAGCCGGAGATGCGGTGACAGTCCACGCGACAAGGGGCACCAGGATCGCGGCAAATCGCCGGACACCAGAGGAAGGCCAGGCCCGCGCCTCCCTCCCCACGGCTGAAGGAGCCGGCGCCGGCCACGCAGGGTGCCGCCACCCCGGACCCGGGAGGCAGCGCTCGCCGAGGGCAGGGCGCCGGGACCTCGCCGGCACACCGCGCGGCAAGCTGCGCAGCAGGGACCCAGGGCCCCGCGAGGAGAGCCGGCGACACGGTCCACACACGCCTGTCACGATGACCATTTTTCACCCGACCAATTTCATTAAAAGGGGGAGAAAGACACCCGAGCTGCACAACTGGTCCCACCGATGTTTACTTTTTGCCTCCTCAGCAGTCTGCGTGAGCCGGGCGCTCTTCCCGCCAAGGCCAGGGGCAGGGGCGGCCCGCACCCCGCACCGCCTCCCTGCACCCCTGCACTCAGACCCCCCGAGGAAACGTCTGCGTCCGACCCAGTTCAGAATCCCGACGAGGCCGAAGACACGCGCACAGGACTCCATTAGGAAAAGAGTCTGCTCGCGCCTCAACTGACTGATGGCTTGTTTGGGGCCAGGAAACTGTCTCCTGCGCAGAAATATATTATTCTATAATTTCCCTAAAATATTAGAAGTGGAGTCCAGCCTGTGCTCATTCACACCCCCACCCCCACCCCGAGGCAATGGGCCCGAAGAGCTTTGGGAGTTGAATGGAGGCTTTTGTGGTCTCAGAGGTGGGATTCTGCCAAGTCCGGCCGGTGTCCGGGCAGTGGGGCCCGCTGATGACGCCCAGTCTGACACCAAAGGACTTCAGCTCAATGAGGAGGCGGGGGAGGGGGGGTAAGGCCACGGCATGGCCGGACACCTGCGGGGACAGAGGAAGCATGGCCCCTTGGAAGCCCGGTAACCACGGAACGGCCAGCTGTGGGGGGAAGGCCCGAGCCTCAACCTGGAAGCCAAGGGCTGTTTGCCTGACCACGGCAAGGGCTGTCAGCTGCATTTCCTAGAGCCCTGGAAGACTGTGGATACAATTCAGGAGGCCACGAACTCGGATTAGAAATGTACTTATATCTTTATTTTCACTAACCTCCACCTAAACTTTGGGTGCCCTTTAATTATGTCACTGTCACCAATACAAAGCATGCTTTTTTAGAAAATTGAAATATAATTAACAGGGGCGCCTGGGTGGCTCAGTCAGTTGAGCCTCTGACTTCGGCTCAAGTCATGATCTCATGGTTTGTGGGTTCAAGCCCTATGTTGGGCTCTGTGCTGACAGCTCAGGACCTGGAGCTGCTTCAGATTCTATGTCTCCCCCTCTTTCTCTATCCCTGTTCATTCTCTCTTTCTCAAAAAAAATTTTTTAAGACATTTTAAAAATTGAATATAGCGAACACACAGTGTTATATTCGTTTCAGGTGTACCAAGGCCCCTCTGTGACGTGTGGACACGTCAGTAGGCACCACATTTGTGCAGAGAGCCCGGGACGTTGGGGAGAAACGTTACTCCTTCGGAAGGAGGGAGCCTCGCTGCGTAACGCACTGACAAAGAGGGGTGCTTACTTCTCTAGCATGTGTTCGCCTGAACGCTGGACAAGTATGTTCCAATACAATGGCCTTCCTTGGACGCCCACATATTTTTCATTACGCACAGAAAACCTTTCTTCCAAGACGCAGGCATGGGCTCCACTGAGTCGCAAAGCGATGCGTGGCACAGGAAAGATCGTGGACCCTGACCTGGGAGTGGGACCGGAGTCCGGCCCCGCCAGGGCCGCAGAAAACACTGGAAAGCATTTAAACGGAAGGAAGCGAAGAGGGCGGAAGGGCAGCTAAAGCAGGCGGGGCCCGAGGGGCACACGAGGAGCGACAAGGGGCCGGGAGCCACCACCCGT
>NW_027527444.1:4512830-4518193 GCF_008692635.1 Crocuta crocuta | reverse complement strand
CTCCTGCAGACATTTTCCCAGGGGCGCCCCCGCCTCCCGGGCGCTGCGCGGCCGCCCGGCTGCATCAGTCACGTTTCCGACGGCTGTCGGGCGGCAGACGCACAGAAGGTCACTAGTTTCTGTCGCTTCGTGATGCTAATCCCTCCGCGGGCAGCGCAGGCTCCGAGTGGCCCGCGGTGTTCACACTGCGCCTGCACCTCCCNTCCTCTGACGCTTTGCTGCGCGACCACCGCCCAGCCCGGCCGCGTTCCACGCGCTCTCCTGCGGTTCTGCCTCCCGCACATTAGACGTGCATCCTCAACACGCTTAAGCTCCTTACGGAGGGTGTATGGGATGAATTGTGCCCCCAAAAGACATAGGCTGAGGGCCTCACCTCCAAGACTTCAGAATGTGACCTTATCTGAAAAGGCGGTTGTTGCGATGGAATTCATGAAGAGGAAGTTGTGCCGAGCGGGGTGGCCCCGAGCCGAGATGACTGACGCCCTCCCGGGGAGAGGAAGGGACGCAGCCCCACAGCAGAGACCACGGGACAGTGGGGGCACAACTTGGAGGGGCTGACGCCACCCCCCGAAGTCGGGGCAGCAAGGATCCTCTGCTCGGCCTTGTGACCGCAGCCCCGGGAGACCCACGGAGCCGGAGTGTGAGGGTCGGTCTCCTAACGTTCATCTTGCTGGCTCTTCAAGGTGGCCGCCTCCGCAACGACATTTACTACATTCTGAGGGGGCAGCACTTGTCCTGCCCCCCCATCTCGTGTCCTGGGATAACGGGGTGCCCACATGCAAAACGATGGATTCGGAGCCCTTCCTCACACCGTACAAAACACTAACTCACAGTGGATCACACACCTAAACTTAAGAGCTGAAATTTGAAGATTCTTAGACTGAAACACAGGAGCAAGACTTCGTGACCTGGGATAGGTCCCTACTTCTAAGACACGACACTAAAAGCACAAGTGACAAAAGAAAAATAAATCTGAAATTTGTCCTCATCAAAACGAAACACTTTTGTGCTTCCAAGGACGCCCTCAAGAGAGTGAGACGGCAGCTGCGCAGAACATATTTGCAAATTGCTCATCTGAAAAAGGAATTTGTCTGTAGAATATGTAAACAGCTCGTATAATCCAACAACAGGAAGACAGATTACCTATTAAAAGTGAACACAGTTGGGGCACCTGGGTGGCTCAGTCGGTTGGGTGTCCGACTTCGGCTCCGGTCACAATCTCTCAGTTCCTGGGTTCAAGCCCCGTGTCGGGCTCTGTGCTGACAGCCTGGAGCCTGGAGCTGCTTCGGATTCTGTGTCTCCCTCTCTCTCTGCCCCTCCCCTGCTCATTCTCTCTCTCTCTCCTCTCTCAAAAATAAAATAAATTTTTTAAAAAATGAGCAAAGCATCTGAACATTCTCCAGAGAAGATCTACAGATGACCCAAAAAGATGTTCGAGATTATTAGCAATTAGGAAAACGAAATCAAAACCGCGACGAGACCCGGTGTGACCCTAGGATGGCCAGGACGGAACGACAGGGAGTGAGTGTTGGAAGGCAAGGGGGAGCCTCACGCACTGGACGTGGGAATGGAAGATGGTGGAGCCACTTTGAAAGACGGTCTCGACTCTGTATTCATTGGCATGGTGGCCCTAACACGACACCATCAACTGCCTGGATTAAGGACAGAATTGCACTTCTAGCAGATGGGACGTCTACGATCGATCCAGGTACCAGCACACCCAGCCCCCGGCTCGTGGACCAGCACCTTCTCCACATGGCGGAGAGGGCGCCCTCTGGTGTCTCTTTCACAAGGGCACTAACTCTACCATGAGGGTCTGCAGTGGAGTTGTTGGAAACAGAAGCATAGGGGGTGTGCGTGTGCGTGTGCACACGTGTGTGAAGACACTCGTGGGAAGGAATCGGCCCACACGGGTTTGGAGGCTGAGCTGGAGACCCGGGGAGCCGGTGCGTGGTTCTAGCCGAGTCGACGGCCTCAGAAGCAGAGGGCAGACGGTGTAAGTGCCCGTCCGAGCCACAGGCCTGACACCTGAGAGGGCCCGACACTCCATGCCAAGTCCAACACCCCCCACCCCCCGTCAGTCAGGGGGCAGAACCCCCTCTGTCTGGGCTTCCAAACGACCGGACGCGCCCCTCCCCCCAGGGCAGGGAGGGCCGTCCGCTGGGCCCGCTGCACTTACCAGGAGCAGCCTCATGAACGACCGAGCGGCGTGTGGCTGTCATCTGGACGGGCCAGTCGGGCTGGTGCGTGCACTTAAGCATCACACAAAACGCCACACGCAGAGTCACCCCAGGGAATTAAAACACACTTCCACACAAGAACTTGTACACAATTGTTCAAAGCAACATTTTTCATAAGAGCCAAAAGATGGAAACAACCCAAATGTTCATCAAGTGAACATCCACTCAATGGAATATTATTTGACAATAAAAAGAAGGGAAGCACTATGGGGGGCGCCTGGGCAACTCAGGCGGTTGAGCGTCCAAGTCTTGATTGTGGCTCAGGTGGTGAGCTCTCAGTTTGTGGTTCAAGCCCTGCATCAGGCTTTGTGCTGACAGCACGGAGCCTGCTTGGGATTCTCTCTGCCCCTCCCCCACCCGTGCACACTCTCTCAAAAAAAATTAAAAATAAATAAATACATAAATAAACTTTGAAAAAAAAAGAAAAGAGGGGAGCCTCAGTCAGCTAAGCATCTGATTTTCACTCAGGTCATGATCTTGCAGTCTGTGGGTTCGAGCCCCGTGTCGGGCTCTGTGCTGACAGCTCGGAGCCTGGAGCCTGTTTCAGATTCTGTGTCTCCCTCTCTCTCTGTTCTTCCCCTGCTCATGCTCTGTGTGTGTATGTGTTTCTATCTCTCAGAAATAAATAAAGCATTATTTATTTATTTAATGTTATTAATTTAATTATTTATTTAAATAAACATTAAATAATGTTTTATTTATTTCTGAGAGAGAGAGAGAGAGAGAGAGAGCGTGAGCAGAGGAGGATCAGAGAGACAGAGAGAGGGAGACACAGAATCTGAAACAGGCTCCAGGCTCTGAGCTGTCAGCACAGAGCCTGACGTGGGGCTCGAACTCACTAACTGTGAGACCATGACCTGAGCTGAAGTCGGATGCTTAACTGACTGAGCCACCCAGGCGCCCCTAAAAATGTTTTAAAAAGAAAAGAAACTGTCAGAAGCACTTTACAATGATAGATAGACAGACAGACAGACAGAAAAGACAGAAGCTGAGCATCTCGTGGGCTTACATGAGGAGCGTGAGAAGCTCTGGGTCGGTGATGGGTGTGTTTGTGACCTTAACTGTGGTCATGTTTCATGACACGTGTATACCCAGGTCAAAACTTACCGAGTTGTACATTTTGTTTTATTTATTTATCTTAAGTAAACTCCGCACCCGATGTGGGGCTCGAACTCACGACCCGGCAGCCAAGAGCCCAACGTTCCGGCGACTGAGGCAGCCAGGGGCCCCGGCACGCAGGCGTGCATATCTCCTGAGCGAAGCTGTTCCCCACGGAAGGGAGACGACGTCATCTGCGGGGTGTAAGGACTCACAGTGCGTGTAGTTTGGAGGCTGAGCCCCGAGAGAAAACGACGAGCTCTGCGTCTCGCCCACCCCGCTGGCGCAGCTGCTGTGACAGGCCCTGTGGGCTTCAAGGAGGATTCTGGGCAGCAGGCGAGCTCCGCGCCCAAGCCGGCCTCTCCGGGCGTCGCACTGGCCGAGCTGCAGGGCGCTGGGGGTCGCCTTCCCGCGGGGCTTCCGAGCGCCAGGCCAGGTGCTGACGCAGCCGCAGACCCGGCCTGGAGCCAGGCCGTCGCGGTCCTCCGTGGCTGCGGCTGCCCCTCTGTGAGGGGTGAGGCCTGCTGCCGTGCGCTGGCCCCAGAGTAAGACAGAGGTCACCGTCGCTGGCCCCTGAGAGCTCGGGGTCCGGCCCCCCAGACACAGAGCGTGCACGTGTGATCTGAGGCCACTGGCGTCACATTCCACCGCCCCGCACCCCGGGCCTGCCGTCGGAGACGCGGCGGAACAGGCCTCCCAGACCGGGGCCCGGACCCCCATCAGCGTCTAGGCCCGTGGGATCTGGAGCCCCCAGGTCACGGCAGAGCCGACGGGACACGCCTCCACAACCCGGACCCGAGTCCCGCATGTGGAGGGGACACAGGAGAGGACCTCACGATCTGGAAACGGGAAGTCAGTCTTGGAAGGCGCCAGAACACACGTTTATCTTCCCGCAGTCCTGGAGGCCAGGGGTCTGAGATGGAGGCCACCCTCCTCCCAAGGTGCCTCGGAAGGGCGTGTTCCAGCCCCGGGTGGCCCTCGACTCCCGGCAGCAAAGCTCCGGTCTGCACACAGCGTCGTCCCTGCGTCCACGGCTCTGGCCGGACCTCCGCGTTTCATGAGGATCCGGGTCATGGGGGACGGCGCCCCCGTGACCTCTTCTCCGCCCCGTCATCTGTGAAGTCCCGTCTCTAAACCAGCTCATCATCCGAGGTGCCAGCGGTGAGGACTTCAGCGTCTGCATTTTGTGGGGACGCAACTCAACCCACGCCACGGGGGGGAAGCGGGCCCACGTCAGGAACGGGTGTGAATCGCAGCCTTTTGCAAAAGAAATGCAGATAAATACAGACAAACACGCCAGGGATGAATAAGCTCTCGTATTTACGCACAAGGCTGACCCAGGTGGGCAGGCTGCACAGAAATGCACAGTGCACGCCTCGAACGCCCACACCCGTCTACTGGGAGTGCACGGACAGATTTACCTCCTTCTTTCCCCCAGTTTCGCTCACACAATTGAGGCAATCGATTGGATATACAGCTTCAGGAAAGCTCAGTATTAAACTGTCATTTTGTCAATAAAATGTCATTTCATCAATATGACGTCTGTGTGCTTGAATGTTTCTGCATAATTAATTCCGCTGATGCATTAGGGAATGTTATACACAATATTAATCAAAAAGTAGTGTCAATAGAAGGGTAATATATAAACCTAGATAGAAAGATTACAAACCCCTCTGAAAGCTGAATTCCCACTGAGACATTTCTCATCTAGAAATATTTGGATTTTTTTTTCATAAAACTGCTATTTAAAAAATTAGTCAGTCAAGGAAAAGCAATTAGAGTAATATAGAGGAACCTCCTGGGAAATTAATTTTTTACAAAACATTTTTTAATAAATTGTATGTAGTGTTTGGAAAGTCCTCAAAGTCGAGAAGACCCCGGGCCCCTGACGCCGGTGCCCACAGACACGGGGACCCTTCTCTGCCCGCGGCTGTTTCAATAAACAGCAGGGTCGCACCTTCAGACAGGCCCGGAGGGGCCCCCCGTCCCCGGGGCCCCGGCCGGGGGGCAGGGCAGAAGGGGGAG
>NW_027527444.1:4506610-4512540 GCF_008692635.1 Crocuta crocuta | reverse complement strand
GCTCCGGCCCTGGCCGCACCCCCTCAGCCCCCCTCCCTGCCCTGCTCGCCGTGGCCACAGCCCTGCAAGCCCTGTCTCCCCACCAGATGCTCATCACACCGGTCACGGCTCTTGGTGACCACACACAGGACCGGGCCGTCCTCGCCTGGCCGCACGCTGGGCAGGGAGGGGGTGGAGGGGCGCCCAGCAGGTGAGCGGGAGGGCTCGGAGCCCCGAGGCGCCTCTGCTCTTGGTTGGTGCCTGCGAGCCCGCTGGGCGGCAGAACGGACGCCAGCCGGGCCCGGAGCCCACAGTGACGTCATCGAGAGGACCCTCGAGCCCTTCCCAGCCTTCCTGTCACCCGCACCCGGGGCCCTGCCGGGGTGACGGGGCTTCTGCCTCCGACTCCGGCCGCAGCCCGGCCCCCGCCCCGGGACCGGGCCAAAGACGCCCGTCGGAGTGTTGCAGGGGACGGCCTGGGCTCGACCCCAGCCTTACCACCGCGCGGCTCTGTCGCTTTGCGCAAGTTCCTTTCCTCAGTTTTCCATTCTGAAAACCAGACTTCTGTTGTCATGAGCGTCGGACGAGAGAGGCGCTACCCAGCGCTTCCGGCAGTGCTGGGCCCGCGGTGTGACGCTCCCGCGTGCCAGCCGCCATCTGGGTGGGGGCTCGGACACCCTGGTCTCCTTCTGGCTGCTGCCTTGTGCGGGGGACCCGGAGCCCTGGAGACCGTGATGCTCACAGACGTCCGCGTGTGGTCCCGGCCCCGCCGTCCACCAGCTCTGTGGCCGCACCAGTCGCCTCTCCGAGCCACGTGGCTGGCAGAGCCCCGCTCTGCCCTGCTTCCCGGGACCCTCAGTGCCTGGAAGATGCCTGAGCTGCGGCGCCGGGGGCTCAGTCGGCAGAGCGTCCGACTCTGGATTTCGGCTCCGGTCATGACCTCACACTTCGTGGGTTCGAGCCCCGCATCGGGCTCTGTGCTGGCAGCACGGAGCCTGCTTGGGATCCTCTCTCTCTCTCGCCCCTCCCAGGACCCGGGACAATATCCTCGCCCACCAGACGGGCGAGAGCCAGGGACCTCTCGCAGCCAGAGAGCCGCAGCCTCCTGCGAGCTGGACCCCCACCTCCACCCCGGCCTCTCCAGGGCATCGGCATCTCCGAGACGCAGCCCGATCCCGACTGACAATCAGCCGCGAGGCACCGGACGCCGGCAGCAAATCGGGCCCGACACGTCGGGGAGGGCGTCACCCTCCGAGTGTGAACCAGAGTACCAGCTAGCGGATTTCAGGCAGGTTACCGACCCTCTCTGAGCCCCCGCTTCTTGATCTGTGAAATGGGACAACAGGCTCCATCTCAGAGACCAGGGGAACACGTGAGCTCACGTGCAGGCCGCAGGCTGCCAGGCCACAGGCCCTCAGCTTCGGCGCTGGGGACTTTCTCAGCTCCGGCTGCCATCACAGTTACGGGGACTCGCGCAACAGGCACGTCTTTCTCACGGAAGTCCGGTGGCGCCGGCCGATCCCGCTCCTGGTGAGAGCTCCCTGGCTTGCCGACCGCTGCCCCCTCCCTGGGTCTTCACGCGGCAGGAGGGACCGCTCTGGTCTCTTCTTGTAGGGGCATGAATGCCGCCATAAGGACCCTACCCCACAACCTCATCTAAACCGAATCGCCTCCAAAGCCCACGTCCGGGTACCATCCCACGGGGGGGCTGGGGCTTCAAGTGCGAGTTGCGGGGGGACACAAATACACAGTCCGTATAGGAACTCACAGCAGTCCCTGTCCCCACGAGCACTGCTGGTCACAGTCACTTGATAGCAAATGGCGCACATGCCACAGAGAGGCCGAGTGGACCGGCATGTATTATGCACTTACTGTGTGCCAGACGCTCGACACGTGTATTCTCATTAACGTTCCCCACATCCCTGTTAGGACGGACAGATGTTTCTATCCGCAGTCGACAGATGAGACATGGCCACAAAGGACCTGCTCACTCGTCCAGGGTCACATGACAGCAAGCAGGAGGGAGCCGCCGGCCCCTTCCCACGAGCTGCTGCCTCCCCCACACCAACTACCACACCACACGTTACCTACAAATTACAGATATGTGCTTTCTGAACTTCCCACGGGCTTGTAAGGTCCTGTTGGGAAATGCGTTAACAAGGTGTAGGTATTTTTACCTCCATTGTGCGATGGATTTCCAGAAAATCAAGTAACATTAAGAAAAAATGTTTATTTATTTTTGAGGAGAGAAAGAGAGCACAAGTAGGGGAGGGTCAAAGAGAGAGGGAGAGAGAATCCCAAGCAGGCTGCACCTCCCCGACGCAGGGCTCAATCTCACGAACCACGAGATCATGACCTGAGCCAAAGTCAAGAGTCGGACCCTCAACCAACCAAGCCACCCAGTTGCCCCAGTAACATTTTGTATTCACGACAGTAAAATAAGGATATTGTTATGAACTATATTATATTTGTTTTTTTCCTTAGTATTTTCAGAGCCTGCGCTTAAATGCATTTTAATATAAAGGTTAATGTTGCATTAATAAAGGGGCAGCAAGGCGCTGTAACCGTAGATGGCCCGATTCAGTATTTTAAAGCCTCTTTAGCTGCAAGAGGGATATTATTAGCTCTGTATATCATTAAAAGGCCCATGTTTGAATCAAGTAGTTCTTATTAATTTAAATAATTAAATTAAATTTGCAATCATTACAACCCCTTTGAAAAGAAAAATTGTATTATCAATATATTTCCCATCAAGTATTCCTAGGAACTTACAATTATCTTATAGATATATTCATGCTCTGAACGAGGTCCTGAATGCTAAATATTTTATCTTCTTCATCTGATATCCTTTCTCATCGAGAGATGTTTCGTAATAGTTTGGGAAAACCGAATTCTCTTTATCTCAAGTTATAGGGCATCGGTTCACAGGAAGGCTATTTTGAGGTCTTAAGGCATGTCGATAATTCCCATGCAGACTTTTTCTGGCCTGTGTAAGAGCCCAAGCAGACGCTTCCCCCCCGTGGTAACGTTAAGCGTGAAAGATTCACTAACTAAAAATAAGCGTGGCTCGGTGATCATCGAGAATGATGTGGTAAAAGCGGGAAAGGTTAGGGGATAGTGATGCTGATGAGGAAGATATTAATAAAATGTGTCCTAAATTGCTCTTTAACTAAATCAATAAATCCCAACCTCGCATATCCAGGCACCGAGGAAGGTAGTCATGGGGAGGGGAAGATAGCGTCCCTCATATCATTTCAATATATTACAAGCTTAATAGAAATCTTGCATTTTTCTCCCCACGAGGCTGCCTTTACTCAAGCCCGCAGCGTGTGTCTGGCGGGGGCGGAATTGGCTCCGGCCGCAGGTGTCACCCCTCTCCTGTGGGCCGGAAGTCAGGCATCTGACTACCTTTAAAAAAAAAAAAAAAGCAATGTATTATTTTTAATATGGTCAAGAATGCAAGTGTGAGGTTTATAGAGTAAAATGAGAGGGACATTTCCTGCTGTGAAGTTTAAGAAGCAATGGACTAAAGAGGGGCGCCTGGGCGGCTCAGTCGGCTGAGTGTCCGACTTCAGCTCAGGCCCTGATCTTGTGGTTCGTGAGTTCGAGCCCCGCTTCGGGCTTGCCGCTGCCAGCCTGTCAGCACAGAGCCCGCTTTGGACCCTCTGCCCCCCTCTCTCTGCGCCTCCCCCACTTACGCTCTCTCAAAAATAAATAGACTTAAAAAAAAAGGGGACTAAATAAATTATAGGAAGATTATAAACAGATAAATCTATTAAAATAGATTCATCAGGAACACCAAAATGCTTAGTTACAAATTCTCACGACTAGATATTTGGTCAGGAACCAGAGGACAAGAATATACACTTTCAAAAACGCCAAGTCACACTGACAGCTGGTAGTGTGGACATTTTAGTAGGGTCCCTGTTCGCACAATTCACCACTCACCTTTGAGAAAATGCTGGCCTGCACCCTAGAGACTATGAGAGTAAGAGTATTACCTTGTTCTATTTTATTCTAGAAGAATAAGATGGATCCTGGTTGTTTGAGAACTAATATGATCTTTGCTCCCAACCTCGAAGGACCCATCGCTGTGCCCTCTCTTCTTCGGTGCCTTAAACATCAAGAGCCACCAGAGACACTAAAAATTGCCCGTGAAGGGCGCCTGATGGCTCAGTCGGTTAAGCACAGACTTCGGCTCAGGTCATGATCTCGCGGTTGGGGGGTTCGAGCCCCGCGTCGGGCTCTGTGCTGGCAGCTCGGAGCCTGGAGCCTGCTTGCTTTCATGCGTCTCCCTCTCTCTCTGCCCCTCCCCGACTCGCACTCTTGCTGTCGCTCTCTCCCTCCAGAAATAGGTAAACATTAAAAAAATTTTTAAGCTGCCTGTGGATATTGAAAGCCTTCAAAGTTGAGCCTGTGTCCACCAAAACGTCAAAACTGAGGGGAACATTCACGATGAATGAGAAACAATGGCTGCAAGAATCTCCTGTGCGATTTGGCCAGCGGGACTCGGCCCGGACACGTGGCGTCTCAGCACAGGTGCTAAGGAAGTCGGCCCCAGCGTCAGCCTCCCGCTAGGATAAGCCTTCCAGCTGGTTCTACCGCAAAACCAGAAAACCTGAAGAAAATGCATGTCCGTAAAGAGCTACCGGATTGTTTAACGGCCTAGGAGGTTTCCATGTAATTCTTCACTTTTGAATCCCAGAAGCTGGAGACAAAACCCCTCCAAGCATTTACTCAGCTGTCTTTCCAGGGCAGTTTCTATGCTCTGGACTCTCTGGAACCCCCAACACCAGGACTTGGGGGCCTGATGGCTTTAGGTGAAATGCAAGGTCGTGCTAGGTTGATTTAGTGTATTATTAGCTGTTTATACAGTACCGAAGCGGCACATGACGTATGAAAAATGACTTTCCGATCTCAGCGAATAAATCAGGGCCAGCAAGTGATTCCACTTAATACTTAACTTTAGCCAGTAAAATATTACACCTGTTATTATTCAGGGCAAACACAGCCCCTTCCATTTGTTTATTGAGGAAACAATTTATTTGAGGACATTTAATTGCAATAGTGAAGCCTGACTTGGGGGTTAATCCCAGTTTATCGATGCAATTAAAAGCAGTGTGCGCTGTGTCTCATATTTATTATCTAGAGCTAGAATGTTGACAGAACCCGGGTGTCGAGCCCGCGTGCTTGAGCGTATCTGTGTTGCGTGAGGGGCCCGGTTGGGGCCGCCGGCTTGCGCCCCTCGGACCTCAGTCTTTGTTCTTTCCGTAAGCGTTTGTGTAACCTAATTGGGGGAAAGGCTCTAATTTGATTTTACTTGGAGTAATATGGCTTCGAATTGTTATATAGATCAGCACTGTTTGGTTTCTTGTCAATGATTCATGGTATTTTAACGCCCACCGGACAAACCTGAGAGCTCCTTCCTCCCCACACGCTGGCGGCATTCCACAGCGACCCCGGCCCCGATCCACTCCCCCTCCTTCCCCAGCGGCTGGATGCCTGACCCCCGCCGTCTCCGACTTCACCAGCTCTTGCCTGAGTCAGCATCTGGCGACAGCCCCCCACCCCCCACAGCTCAGACAGCCCTGCCTCCTGGGAGGTGTGCAGAGCGGGAAACAGAAAGTCCGGAGCCTCAACCACGCACCCCGTTCGGGGGCCCGTCATGAGACGTGGCGAGATGCGCAGTCTCGGGGCAAACCATCCAAACCCTCTGTTTCCCCACCTGCCAGATGCATATAAGACAGTTCGTGGCGGCTGTTGTACTAGGTTTCCAAGGATCTAAATTTACCCTTTCTCCACCGAGCTTCTACCATGTTAAAAAAAAAAACCCAAAAGTTTAAAAATTCCCCTTATCATTGAAATATAATTTTCACAGGTGATGAAATGGGACCCAAGGAAATGAAGCAAACCCCCCAGGAAACAGCTAATTAAGCGATGAGCCGAGGCTA
>NW_027527444.1:4504525-4506585 GCF_008692635.1 Crocuta crocuta | reverse complement strand
AAAAAAAAAAACCCAAAAGTTTAAAAATTCCCTTATCATTGAAATATAATTTTCACAGGTGATGAAATGGAGACCCAAGGAAATGAAGCAAACCCCCCAGGAAACAGCTAATTAAGCGATGAGCCGAGGCTATAACGGGACCGGTCGCCCCTCTGTGGTGCAGCGCAGAGAAAAACAGGATGCAGGTACTGTCTCCCACGTGGCCGGATGGCCTCTTCCTCTGGGGGATTCTGGGAAAGGCGGTCCACGGTGCATCCAATTAGATAAATACAGGCTGTAAGTCTAATTCCCACAAAGCGTTATATTCTTCCTCACTAATTTTTAAAATTTTTCAATGTTTTATTTATTTTGAGAGAGCGTGCACACGCACACATATGAGCAGGGATGGGGAAGCGAGAATCCCAAGCAGGCTCCGTGCTGCCAGTGCAGAGCCCGATGCGGGGCTCGAGCTCACAAACCGGGACGTCATGACCTGAGCTGAAACCAAGAATCAGACACTTAACCAACTGAGCCACCCAGGCGCCCCTCTTCCTCATTCTTACACATCGTTATATATGATTTGATGGTGTTTTCTAATTGGTTCACATGCCCACTTTTTTCTCTTCCAAGAAGGATTTGAGCACAGAAAGGATATTTGTGAGAGAGCAAGAGAGAGCGCGAGAATCCCAGGCAGGCTCCCCAGTGTCAGTGTGGAGCCTCACAAAGAGGGGCTTGATCCAAGGAGCCAGGAGATCATGACCTGAGCCGAAATTCAGAGTTGGGTCCTTAACCGACTGAGCCACCCGGATGCCCCGGAAAGGGCATTTTAAACTACCCCGTCGTCCCTCAGTATCAAGCTGGTCACACAAAGGGGGTACCTGCTGCTTCGGATCCTGCTAGATTAGCCCACGTGGGGCGGAGACGCGAGGAGACCGCAGGCGTCACCCCACGCAGGGAAGGGGCATGGAGTTCCCAGTCCCCAAGCACGGGGAGACCCCCCCACACAGGTGGTGCTCCGGGGAGCACAGCCTGGGTGAGCTCCCACTCCTCTGTGCAGACACACTCCGGGGCTGCGGGTCTTAGGCCGCTGCTCTGACCACCTTCAGCCTGAGCGGCGCAGGCAAAGACCAAGTGCGTGCATTTTGCTGCAGGTGCAGCCCCAACCCAGGGCCACGGAGCCAGTCCGACCCTCTGCAGAGGCCGCTTCCCCCGCTAACCGCTCAGTGGACAACCTTAGCACCTTAGCGAATAACCAGAAAGACGAGCTGCGCAGGTTTTGAGTTTAGCCAGACGAAGGCCTGAAGGCTTCGGGGTGAGCGAAAGGCAGTGACCTGCCCTTTGCAGCCCAGAGCAAGGCTGATCGCGTGGGGGCTGGAGTTCGAGAGGCTTTAGAAGCTGCTAGAATCACTCAGGTTGCAGGCTCCTCCCACCTCCGGCCTCACCTGCTCTAAAATCCTCCTCTCCCCTCAAAAAATGCCACCGCATTGAAGACCCACCTGCTCCCTTCTTTACTCACCGCATTAAAGGCCCAGCTGCCTTCTTCCCGGAGAGCAGGGGCGCTGGGCAGGGCAGAAGGAGCCGAGGAGGAAGGGGTTCAAGCCCGGCTCCCTGCACAGCTCTTAAGATCCAGACTCGAGATGCTCGATTTCCCGCCCTCCCCAAGCCGGCTCCACCCGCAGTGAGCAGGGCCCCCCTGGTTTGGTGGAGCAGAACCCGACTCGGAGGGGAGGGGCTGGGTGGGTCTCCTGTGTTCACTCTCAGGACACGGGGGTCTCTCTGCTCTGGGGGAGAAGCCCGACGTGACTCAGAACCACGTGGAAGGCACCGAATCGTTTCCTGCCTCCTCCGCGTTGGAAGGAGGGAGCCCCTCGGCCTGCGGGCCCTGCGCGCTGGCCAGAGCCGAGGGGAGGGGAGGGGAGGGGAGCCGAGGGGCGCGCAGGGCGCCGCTGCCCCGCCCTTGGCGACCGCACCGTGGAGTCCGAATCCGGTTACCGGTCCCTCGCCCCCTGCGGGACGAGCCCACGACTCTCAGGGCGGCGGCGCGGGCCGCGGGGACCCGGTGCCCACGGGGGGGGGCTGGG
>NW_027527444.1:4500129-4503640 GCF_008692635.1 Crocuta crocuta | reverse complement strand
GGGGGCTCCCCTGCAGGGTGAGCCCAGGGGCGGCTGAGGGAAGGTCCCTGCGCGGCTGCCGCAGCGAGGGCACTGCGCCCTGGCACAGGCCGAGGGCGCCCTGGGGAGAAACCTGCGCCAAGGCCACCTTTTCGAAAAGTGATTTAAAGTCTTGTAACACAGCGAGTGTGGGGGGCGGGGGCGCAGTGGAAAACAAGGTGCCAGAGACCCCGGCCTGGAGGCTTTGGCTCGGCCAGCAAGGCGCTGGGCCCCGGGGTGCGCAGGGGCGTCCGGGGGGCGCACCCTCGCTGCGCCCCAGGATCCCGGGGGGGCACCCAGGGGAGGACAGCCCTCTAGCCCCGTGAACCCCGCGGGGACGCCGGCTCCCCTGCGCGGTGCCCTCACCCTCCGAGGCTGGGACTAGAGATCAAACAGCAAGAACCCCAAGCCAGCGCCCCGATGTCAGTCGCCGCAGGCGCCGCGCGCGGGACTCGGCGGGCAGGGGGCGCGTCCCGGCCAGATATTTAAGACGGATGAGGAGCGAGTAGTTAAAACCCACATTACATAGTTCTGTCGGGTATAAAACTGCATGTGCTGACCCATATATTCCAACTGGAAACGGACTCGAGTCACTTAAAATATTGCAACGTCGATAGGACTAATTAATTGGAAATAAGAAACGAAAGATACAATTAAACGAGGAGAGAATCATTTTCTAATTTAATAGAGGGACATTTATAAAGATCACAAGCTAAAAGGCATCGAATGATTCTATCGACATTCTATTAAATCAGCCCCCGCGGCCCCTGGCGGCAGGAGGGGGCGCCCGGCGAGCGGCTNCCCAAATCCGGGCCCTGTGACCTGCCGCCACCCGCCCTGCGCGCACACCTGCCGCCTCCTCCGCGCCGCCGCCCTGGCCAGAGCATCCCGCCTCCAGGCAGCGAGTCCGGGCTCGCCGAGATATTACAACAAAACTACTAATTGGAAAATGAAATTGTCAATAAAGCATCCCCCCCTCGCGTATACAATATCCTTAAATATTAAGATATTTTATTAGACCCATTTCCTAACAATAATTTATTGCAATAAAACAGACACCACAGGCCCCCTTAAATTGTCTTTTCATAATGAATAAATTTAAGCAGGCTAATTAATATATAAACTAGCCCAATTTGTCAAGTTGATTTGTATTTTAGTTAATTGTGAAAGTAATTACCACACGGTCAAATTAACAGCTTTCTGGAAATGACCAAGCCTGAGGTTTTATTTCCTTCCTGGGTGAAGAAAATTCATTTTTCCAAGCTCTTGATGTGATGAATAAAAGTCATAAATCTGGGTGATTGGTGCAGGCAGAGTCTAAATGGCTTCATATTTCATTTTAGGTTTAATAGAAATATTCATGCTCTGTTTTAATGAAATTAAATTGAGGGGGGATGGGGTCGGGAGGCGACAGTGGCCCAGGGCTTAAAGGGACAGCACACGTTTTCGGCCCCCCCTCCCCGCCCACCCAGGCCTGGGCTCGGAGGTCACCTCCACGGGTCGGGCTGGTCTGCGGCTCCTGCCTGCAGGGAAAGGCCAGGCGGCCGGCAGTTCTGCAGCAGCTCATCTGGGGCACAGGTGGGGGCTGTGACCATGATCCCCCCCCCAGGTGCGCTCCCAGGCAGCCCAGCGCCCTAGCCCACGTGCTTGTGGAGGTAACTAGGAAAGATCAGGGTCAGGGCCAGCCTTGGTTGTAGGTGTAAACCCCCCCCAATAGCACCCTTCCGCGTACTGTCAGCTCTCGGTCCCCTGCACAGTCGGGAATCTGCACTCTTGTCCGTTCTGTTACCTTGGAGGGGATGCATTGAGGCCCCCCAGGCCCCCCAGTTATACTCTGCTCCCTCCCTGCCGCCTGCAACAGCCCACTGGGCCCCGCTGCCTCGGGCCACCTCACCTGGCCTGGCAGGTGACAGGCGTCACTGGGACACCGACTCGAAGCACTGGGCTGCAGAGGCCTCTCCACAGAAAGAGGAAGTCTTCAGACCCAGCAATTTGGCGGAATGCATTTGTGCTGGTGCTTGGAGGCTAGGAGGCCATGCTGTCAGCTGCTCTGGGGGGCGTGAGGTCACTGGGGCGTCCCTAGGCCCCCCGGACCGTCCTGGCCCAGCAGCCCCTTAATGGAGCTGATCTGTGACTTGTTGATTTCCCCTGAGCAAATAAGGCTTTGATGCAGTTCCAGCGGGAGTGGTGAGCTGATGGATTGACAAAAACTAATCAGCTTTATTGGGAAACAGGTTAAGGGCACGGGCGTGTCAATAATTCTCAGCCTGACCCCCTCATGCATTAACCGAGGCAGGCTGATTAGAGTAAGAAGACCCGCTCGCATTTTGCACTGAAATTGCTTTCATAAACTCACCATTATTAGCAGTCGATGCGAGCAGCTAATTTAGAGAAGACATCCCAGGCATGTCACATCTATCATCCGGGTTTATGTATCATTATCTCATTTACAGAATGTCGCAGTGTAATATGTGTTTTTGGCAATAGGCTTGGCCCCGNCCCTGCGCCGGCGGCGGCTCCCCAGCCCAGATGCTCCCGGCGCCCGGAGTGGGCCACCTGTTCCGCCGCGTAATTATTTTAATGTAAGGGCCCAGCTCGTCGCCGGGTTCGCGCCTCCCGCGGCGACAGACGGCGGAGGCCGGGAGGCTCTCAGCCTTTCAATGGAATTTCCCAGATGGGCCGAGGGGAGGCCGGGGCGGGTCACCAGGGGCCCTTTAACGAGTTCATTAGCCAAATTATCCTGCCGGCCCCTCCGAGCCGGGTGGCTGGGGGAAGGGGGCGGGAGCAGGCCGACGGGGCTTTCTGCACCCCCGGCCTCGGCCTCGGCGGACAGGGGCCGCACTCCCGCCTCCCTGGTGTCGGGAAGCAGGGACCCCAGACCCAGCGCGGCCAGCAGCACACATTCCGCCTCTCTGCCACCCCATGTTCCACGGGCAGGAGCCCAGCCGGTCAAAGGCCAAGTGGGAAAAGCTTATTAGACTCCGGGAGCGAGGAGATTATAACACAGTAAGTGACGTGGCTGACCGGGTGAAGCGCAAGGCCCCACACGGGCCTGGCAGCCAGAGCGCCTCTTTGCTGTGCTCTAGGGAGCAAAGCGCCTTGATTTCTCAGAGCCTTAGTTTGTCCATCTGTACGAGGGGACACCACTGTGCTTGCTTGCAGTTATCACTATTGGACGGGACCACGCCAGAAGGTACACTGAGGCACAGCACGGGCTTCCAGTGCTCCGGGCGGCGCCCGCAGAGTTGGGTTCAAATCTGGCTCCCCAGGCGGCACCCCCTGGGTAAAACATCCCCTGTTCACCGGGTGGGGTAGGAGTGGGTGCTTGCCTTACGGACTGGGCACTGCCGCCCAGGCCCTTGGGAAATGCGGGTGGGGTGTGCTGGGAGGGAGGGAGGGAGGCCGCTTGAGGGAAGGCACTGTGGATGGTGTCCTGGGTAAGCCAGCCGTGTCCTACTTGCACACAGCACACCCCCCCCCGCAGCTCTCCCCA
>NW_027527444.1:4495421-4500121 GCF_008692635.1 Crocuta crocuta | reverse complement strand
GCCCACAGCCCCCCCCCCCCCGCAAGTCTCCCCAAGCCTGGGACCCTCCCTTGTGTCTTGAGTGTGCACCTGTGAGAAGATGCAGGGGCAGCCTGGGACGCGGAGAACTTGACCCCAGACACCTGGGAACCCCCCCACCCAGCTCTGGGAAATGAGAAGGAATTCACTCTCCTCTGTCTCGCTCACTCTCTCAGCAGCCAGCAGCTACAGCTTCTGCTACCTCAGCACTACTAAACAGACCAATTAGCAACGACTTCCTGCCATTATCCGCCGTGGACGTGGCCGTGGCCATCACCAGGCTGCTCTCCAGCCATCACGTGGAGTCAGATGCACTCAACAGTTCAGATCCCTAGCAGCATCTGTGCTCATCTGCGCGTCTCCCCCGTTCCTCCCCGCCCCCCCAGGTCGGTGGTGACAGTCCGGGCCAGGGTGGACACGGCTGTGTGGCTGTGACCTTCCCACTGGCAGAGTTGCCGGTGTGAGCTCAGCGACCCTCTCCTTCAGCTGGGTGGGGGAGGGCCTGGGGCCACTCGGTCCCCACAGTGTGGAGCCTTCAGAAAGCCAGCAACTAGACGGGCTTTATAGGGAGCCCGGAAAGCAGGGGTGCGCTGTGCCCCACCCTGAAATAAGAGGCGCCCAGGCCAAGGCTCACTCACTGCGAAGTGCAGGCCGGGTGGCGGCTTATGTGAGAGGGGTCGCTCCGGAAAAGCTGACTTCACGGGAAAAGCTGACTTCGCGGGATGTGCGTTCTCTCCTGGTTCCCAACGACAGTGAGAGAGTGAGCCTGCAAGACAATTAGATTAAAATCCTCTAGCAAAAATATCGGCTACTCGGGGGTCGGGGGGAGTTCTTCATCTCTGTCGAAGACTGTTGGCCCCCAGCTTGATTAGAGGGGCTCGGGCGAGCTTCCCCACGCTCCCCCATTTCCCCGGAGGGATTTGTTTCCCTTTGTAACCCAGAGCTTTGAATCTGTGCAATAGAGAGGCTCGCAACGCTTTCAGTGTTCTGGGCCAGAAGGAAGCCTGCAGTGGACGAGGCCTGCCTCCGCAGGGACCAGCGCTTAGCCCTGCCCCCCACCTCACCCCTACCCCCAGCACCCCCGCGGCCAAGCCCGTCCTGTGCCCAAGGTCTGAGGATAAAGCAGATATCTTTGTATCTGGAGGAAATTTCCCAAAATAGAGGGCCCTTAGGTTGCTGGAGTTTTAGGCATTGAAATCCTGTAGCACCCACCTGACTGCTCAGCAGGAGCCCAGCAGTGAGCCCCGTGGGGCCGGCTGTTTGCATCTAGGGCCGGGCCCTGCGGTCAGGGTCAGACCTGTACCTGGGCCACTGGGAGTTGGGCTTGGCCAGGCTCAGGCCTGAAGCAGGCGGTGATCTCTAAAGGGGCACGTGCATTCGGGGAGGGGACTCCGGAAAAGGCAGCGAGCGAGCCTCTGACAAGCCCCACCTCTGGTTGGAGAGGCTGGACTGCGGGGTCCCACGCTTTCCAGACTCCTTTAAAGGTGGAGTCCCCGGGTCCGGAAGGCGGTCAGCAGATCAAAGGGCCCCGTTTTAACGTGATACCTTTGGCCCTCAGGGCTCTGCTTGGGGCGGGGGCGGTAGGGGACACCTGTAGAGACCCATCCCCGCTCGCCTTCCCGTGACCCCAGCCACCCCCCACCCCAGGCTCCGCCAACCCCTGTGCGAGGGGCCCCCTTGATTGACCCCAGGCCTGGCGCACTCCCCGAGGCGGTCTGGGCGCTGTGCACCTCCCATGGCTGGGGGGCGGGGTGCGCACAGGGACCACAGGGCAAGTCCGATTGCACCCTGTGCTCCTGCTGAAGGTGGTATTCTGTGCTTGGCCCACTTCAGGGGAAGGAGCAATGTGTAATGACAATGATGCCTGCCCCCCAACCTCTGAATATGTGCAGAGACAGGTTTATTTCCCAACCTCATATGTGTTTAATTCCAGACATGAGCAGACATGGATTACAAACGCCTTTTTCTTTTGCAACTGATGACTGAAGCCACCAGTCCTTTCTACGGAGTGGGGAAGGACAGCGTTCGGCATCTTAAAGGGAGACCGTGTGGAGACTGGGGTGTCGTGCGGGCAGGGCAGGGGCTGAGAGGGGACACAGCCGTGGATGGAGCAGCAGGCAGGCCGTGGCCACTCGCAGAACGGAGGGTTCCCCCAGGTGTCGGGGGGGCCCCACCCCCACCCCCACTCCCACCCCGTGGCCACTGGAGAGGGAGCCTGGGGTCCACTGGGTTTGGGAGTGCTGCTGGGGCCAGACCTTTGATCTGTCCTAGGGCCCTTCATGGGGCGCAAGCCCTGCTCGGCCGGCTGCCCCAAACCCCCAAACCGTCTTCAAAGCCAGCTGGGCTGGACCCACACACGTGCTGGAAACAGGAAGAGCCCCAGCGGGCTCAGCTCACACCTCATAAACCACACAAAGCCCCCAAGCTTCCGAGGCCTCTCCCCTCTCCCTGTCCCCCTCTTTCCATACAACTGCGCGGAAAACCTCCGGTATGTATTCACTTTTTCTTAACATTCACAGAATATAGGATAATTTTAAAGCCCTTTAGCCCCTCAGAGACCTAACCCAGACTTTGCTAAACAAAGAAACAGAGTCTATAAAAGTAAAAGAGCACCGCCCTCCAGAGTCACACTGCAGAGGGACCAGCAGCCGGGACCAGGACCCTCAGCAGGCGTAGTGCCACGCGGATGCCTCCCCAGAGGGGTGTGGGCTCGGGGGTAGAGCTGGGTGAACCTGTGCCCGCGGGGGGGGGGGTGTTTCCCCCCACATTCCGGCCCAGTCTGGGCTCCCAGGAAGTGCTCTCAGCGGCTCTCGGGGCGGACAGGACGGGAAGGCCTGGGATTTTGAGGGGTTTCGGAGCGTGGTCAGTGCAGAACAAAGACGGGTGAAATGAATTCCTGGGGAGTTCTAATCACCAGAATGACCTTGTTGAGGGAAACGGGGAGATTTATTGTGTGTAGACCGCACACCTGTCCCCAACGAAAGCAGCCCTTGTGGTGGGCATTTCAGGGAGAAGGGAGGCCGGCAGGCTCTCCAGGATCAACCTTGGGGAGTTGCATTAGTTTGTCACTCCTCACCCCCAGCCTCCTAAGTCACTGCCCCGCCCAGCCCAGGAGTCCTGCCCCGGCAGATGGAGGAGGGGAGAGGCAGGCAAAGGCGAGTCAGCCTTAGAGCGAACCGCGAACCACGGTCAGCAGTGGGGGCCACGACGGGAGGCACAGGGCCGGCCAAGCTAGCGTTACTCTCCCTCCAAGGGCGAAGGGCTTCCTGCGCAGAGCAGATGGCTGAGAATCTCGTCTCCTCCGTAGACCCTCCTCCCCCAAGGGGAACAGAGAGGCACAGAAACGGGCGAGGGTCCCCGGGAGCCTGGAGGGCGGCAGTGAGAGCTGCGTGTCCCTCTGGCAGACTTCGTCGCATCCAGACAATGAGGCTTAACGGCTCGCAGGGGACAGGATTCTCAACTTCTTTGACCCTGAGTGTCCCCTCTCTCCACATCGCCGGGACTGCGTTTCCATCACCCAAAGAGACATCATCTGCAGACGAGGCACACGCCACGTACTTGCTGTCATCTCTGTTTACAGGTCATGATCGGTGTTGGCAAAGCCGTGTAACATTTAGCTCCGTTGCCGTCCTCCCAATTTCGAGCTAGTCTGTGTGTCTGGGAACTACCCTGTTTTAATGAAAAAGAAACTCGCCCCTTTGCCAAGGCAAAAAGCCTTTTGAAGGGAAACTAAGTGATCCCTATACTTACCTTTTCTAAAAAAGCAAACAAACCTTCTTGTAGCAACCTGATCTGCCAATTTTAAAGTTTACCTGCCCTGATTTTTCCTTCCTCCTCTGCCCTTCCCGCAGCCCCCACCCTGTCCCGTACCGCCCTCTCACCTGCTTGGGAAGCAGGCTTCTAGAATCCGCCCCCCATTCTCTCCCAGCTGGGGCCGGAGAGCTATGTCTCTTGGAGTTACTGACAAAGCCTCTCGCGGGTGGCCGCTGGACTCCCCGACCTGCCTGTTGATTCTCTCGGCTGCAGAAAAGGCCTTGGAAGTGCTTTTACTGTAAATATTTGAAGTGTGTGTGGGGACAAGGGGGTAGGTGTGAAGTCTGGATTCTCACTCCACTACCTTGCTCAGCCAGGGGGCGCAGGCTTCGGCACGACCCCGCAGGCTGCAGGCAGCCGGGGGAGAGAGGCTGCATCTTCCGCCTGGACCAGGCAGGGTCGGGGCCCCGGCCTCGGAGGCCTCTGCGCTCCCGCCGGCTTTCCGGGGAGGGTGCTGCCTCTCGCACGCCCGAGGGTCACCTTCGCAGAGAAGAGGGGCGCTGTCACTGAGGGTCGTCTCAAGGGCAGGTGGGCAAGGTCTCCCTTCGGATCCGGGTCTGGCAGGCCGCGGGCTCGCGGATTCAGCCTATTCCGCCTCGACGGGGCAGGCGCTCAAGGCCAGGACTAGTGGAAGGCGCACGCGCGCGCGCGCACACACACGCACGCACGCACACACACAGCACCTGAGACGCACAGAGTAGAGGAGAAGGTTCCACCTTCAGAGAGTTGGCGACAGGGACACGGGCCGCTCCTGGGTACCCTGGAGACCCGGGAGCTGGGCTTGGGGACCCGTATGGTCTTCGCTGTGCTGCGGTCACGGAGCAAAGCAGCTGATCTGCGAGCAACGTGCGCTCCCGACGCAGGAGTGC
>NW_027527444.1:4494949-4495413 GCF_008692635.1 Crocuta crocuta | reverse complement strand
GGCGCGGGCCACTGCCCCAGGCGACGCCGAGCCCAGAGCGGGACAGCGTGTCTCGGGAGCTGGACTCGGGCAGCGGGGCCCACACCCGGACCGGGGGTGCCCGCGCCCGCAGCCCCTCTCTGTGTTGGCAGGAGGGCGAGCGGGGTCCCCGGGTTGAGGCTCCGGGTCTGGCAAGCCCGGGCGCAGTCCCCGCCCCGCCATCGCGGCTCCGCGCCCCGGTTGTTTAGGACCCCGCGGCGCAGGGGCGGGGCGGCAGGCGGCCGGACGNCACAGGTGCAGGGCGCGCACCCCGCGCACCCCGCCGACCCCATCAAGCTGGGCGCCGGCACCTTCCAGCTGGACCAGTGGCTGCGTGCGTCCACTGCGGGCATGATCCTGCCCAAGATGCCCGACTTTAACTGTGAGTACCGCGCAGCCCCGGGCCTGCAGGGGAAGCAGGGGCAGATGGGGGAGGAGCGTCCCGG
>NW_027527444.1:4491413-4494917 GCF_008692635.1 Crocuta crocuta | reverse complement strand
ACACGTGCGGGCTTCGCGCGGTGGAATCGGTAGCGAGTTACTAAAATGGCCACGCGCGGGCCCTGCTTTCTCTTCCTCTCCTAACGGGAAGGGGCAGCTGGAGGTGTGAGACTCCGATCTAATGATTAACCGGCAGCCTAGAGGAGGAAGTGGGGAGGGACGGCGAGCCGAGCCGGAGAGCACCGAGGTAGGCTGGCCCGGGGACGGGGCCGCCGGGACCGGGCTTCTCTCCAGGGACCCGGACTTGACTCCGGTACCGGTTCTGGGCTCCCAGGAGGCCCCCGGCCCCTTCTGGGCGGAGAGAGCGGGCGCCGAGAACACGGACTGGGCTTCAAGAGGCCGGGGCCGCAAGGCCAGGTCCCTGGCGAGGCTCCGGCCCCGGGGCTGTGCCTGCCTCGCTAAGGACCCTGCGCCGCCCTGCGATGCCCAGGAGGCAGGTGGCCTGACCTAAACTGAGCGTGGACGCTGTGCTCCCGGGAAGGGGAGATGTGCCTCTTTCGGGAACCCCATCTCGGGGACTCTCAGTACAGCAGCAGGTGCCCGCCCAGAATTGGAGGCACCCCCTCCAGAGTGAGCCCCTCCCCAAGGTAGGAGGTAGGGAGGGCTCCCCCGCCCCCGCCCGGAGGAGAGCAGCTGGACTGTGGGCAGAGGTGGAACTCCTCCCGCTGGCCTGGGCCCACTCAGCTCTCCTGGCCCGGGGGCAGGCACCCTGGGCAGGCACCCTGGGCAGGCACCCTGGGCTGGCCCTCTGGGGAGCCTGGGTCCCGGCCCACCCCGATTCCGGAACAGGCCGATGCTGAAGACTTGACGCTTTCAGCTGCAGGAGACCGGAACAAAGAGACCCCATTGTTTCCCTCCGAGTGGGTGTGTTTGGACTGGGGAGAGGCAGGCATAGGAGGGGAAGAAAGCAAAAAAGAAAACAAAAATAAACACTTGGCAGAATTGAGATCCCTCTGCTAGAGGCCGTGGTTGTGACTAAACAGAGAAAAGCCGAGACCCTGAGGCTGGAGAAGTCACAGCCAGGTGAGAAAATCCCTGCGTGCGCACTGCCGGCCTGCAGCGCAGCCCTGACTGCTGCCAGCTCAGCTCCCACGAGACCCTCACGGCCACCACCGGCCTGCCCGGCCTGCCCCCGAGCAGGGGAACCTCCTCCTCGCCTCTCCGTGTGGCGGCCGCAGCCTCAGATGTGTCAGAAGCTGCTGATCCCGGGTCAGCCAAACGCAGGGCTTGCTTCCTGGCTTCGATGCCAGAGCCTCACAAACCCCTGCTCGTGTGAAGCCCCCCTATGGATTTCCCCTTATGATCTGCATTTCCCAGAGCCTGGGATGCTTAGTCTCCCTGGGACGGGGCTGCTGGTCCCCTGGGCACTGGGTCCCCTGCCCCCCCGGGGATGGGTGCTCTCCTGGGCCCTCGCAGAGCTCAAGATCGTTCGGGAGATCGGTGAAAGCCAAAATCCTTCGCCAGCACACTTTGCCCATCCCCGATTCCTAATCCTGACCTAGAGGGAGCAGAGGTAAAACCCGGCCAGCTTTAAGTTTAGACCGGGAACCTGAACGCCAAATCCTAAAGGGCAGTAATAAAGCGGCCAGGGTGCCGGCATCTGTTCTCAGAGTTCCTCCTCTGGCCGCTGGTGAACCTGTTTGGCTTCCTTTAATAGGTTGTCTCTGCTGTTGGATGGCATGTCCCAAATGGTCCCTTTGGAGCCAGTGTTTTAATTAAAGTTCTAATGTATTGTCAAGTTGGGAACTGGGGCCTCATTTAACTAAAGCTGGGGGCGTGGGCCTTCCTGTAGAGCACATTGCCCACCGGGGCCTGAGCTCAGCCGCTCGCTGGCCTCTTTTCTTCCCTTCCCTTTATTGTCTGACACTTCTCAGGCTCCTGGGAAATCAAGGCAAGTCTCATTTTGAGGTCATAAAATTCTCTGTGATGTAACCGTGTGNGAGAGGCTCCCAGTCTCCCTGGGCTCTGCCCCTCCCCGCCCTGGGCGCAGGGCCGCTTTCAGTGGGGGAGCCTGACGAAATCGCAGGTTCGGGCCCAGGATCTGGCCCTTCTCCGTCCTTCCTTTCCCTTCCCCCGTCCCCTCTTAGGTCCTGAAGGAGGTGGTGGTGGGAATCCCACAGCGGTCCCGCGCCGGCTGGGACCTGTCTGGATTTGAGCCTGAGCTGGGGGAGGACTCAGTGAGGAGTGGGCAGGAGGAGTGCCCCTCCGGCCTTTGCTTCCTGCCTGTCCACCTTCGTCTGCGCCCCCACCCGGGTGCACGGGGCTGCCATGGGCGGTGAGGGGCCAGAGCGCCTCTAATCAGAATGCCCAGCTCTGGGTTAAAAAAAAAAACTTGGTCCCATTAAACCTACATTCGTAAGGCTCCACCTGGCATCGGGGCCTGGGCACCCAGGCGCCCCTGGGGAGAGGGCGCCCACGTTGAAGAAAGGGCGGCGGTGCTGTGGGCTGCCGGCTGGGCGGCCCGGGTCGCGTTGGGTGGCAGTGGGGGCCGGAGGCCTCACGCCCCTCTCTGTCCCCAGCCCAGGCGCAGTCGAACCTCCTGGGGAAGTGCCGTCGGCCGCGCACCGCCTTCACCAGCCAGCAGCTGCTCGAGCTGGAGCACCAGTTCAAGCTCAACAAGTACCTGTCCCGGCCCAAGCGCTTTGAGGTGGCCACCTCGCTGATGCTCACCGAGACCCAGGTGTGTGGTCCCTCACGCCCGCCCCCTGGGGCCGTGTCTCCCGTGCACCCCTGGCCCTTGGCAGGCCTGAGTCCCCCAGAGGGCTCGCAGGCGCCCCGCCAGGGCTCATACACCAGGCCCAGAGGCCCCGCTCAGGGGCTGAGACCCAGAACTCTGCATTTGAAGGACACTCGCCCGCCTCCATTCTGAAGCAGTGGTTTCCCAGGCCACATGTGAGGAATTATATTCCGGAAAGAGAGGCGGGGACGTCGGGAGATTTACAGATATCTACTCCCGCTGCCCGGGTCCCATCTGGTCGATGCCAGAGACCCCTGGAAAAAGACGGGAGTCCTGCAGCCGAGGTCCGGCTCTGAGCTTCCTTGGAGACCCCAGCCCCACCCTGGGGGTTGCTGATGTCTGGGGGGGGCAGCCCTTCCCCTGACCCCACTCCTGCCCCCTGAGGGCCAGTGAGCGAGGTGCGGGTGGGACTCCAGAGAGAGGTGGGGTGGGGACGGGGTGGCCAGTTTCTCACGCCCTCTGGTGCCCTCAGGTGAAGATCTGGTTCCAGAACCGGCGGATGAAGTGGAAACGCAGCAAAAAGGCCAAGGAGCAGGCGGCGCAGGAGGCTGAGAAGCAGAAGGGCGGCGGGGGCGCCAGCAAAGGGGGCCTCGCGGAGGACAAGGGGGACGAGGAGCTGCTGGGGCCGCCCGCGGCCGGGGACAAAGGCAGCGGTCGCCGCCTGCGGGACTTGAGGGACAGTGATCCCGAGGACGACGACGACGACGACGACGACGAGGACCCCTTTCCCTACAGCAACGGAGCGAGCGCGCACGCTGTCTCCTCCC
>NW_027527444.1:4488101-4491394 GCF_008692635.1 Crocuta crocuta | reverse complement strand
CTTCCCCGGCGTGAGGCCCCGCGACCTGGGCTGGTTCAGGCACCCGTCTGCTCTCCAAGGGACACCCGGCGGGTGCACACGTGAACTCCTGTCCTTTTTAATTTAATTTTGGTTAGTGTTGGGGGTGCCGTTTGTGAGAAGCCCTGAGCACCGCCAGGGGAAGCCCCCACCGCCCCCCACTTCCTGAACGGAGAAGGCCGGGACCTGCAGTGTTGGACGACCTGGAAAACTTGAGTATTGAAAACGGGAAGATGTTTTGTGCTTACCTACCTAGGGGCGACTTGATGTCATGCGCTTTCAAACTGCTGGAAATCTCAAAACTGTACCGTCTTTATTTTTGTATATTGTATTTATATATATATAAAGAAACGTCTACGTATGCATGCTAAATTATTATTCAGCTTCTCCCGTCGCCCATGATGGAATGTAAAATAAATTGGTTTTTTACTGCATGAGCGTGCAGGTCTTTGGGGGTGAGTTAGGAAAGAGGACTTGACAATTTTTGTCGTTGCAGTGAACGGGGGGGTCCCTCCTCTGACAGCAGAGGGTGCAAATCAGAATCGCAAGTCCGTGTGAGGGTTAGGGTTAGCCGCACGTGCGGGATGTTGGCACAAATCCCTGCGGCCGGGACCGCGCGCGTCCGGACGCGGGGTCCCCGGAGGGCCGCTCTCGAGTCCGCGCATTTATTTCCCCATTTCCGTGAGGGTCTTGCTTCACTGGCGCTCGGGAGTGAAAACACGATTTGAACGTTTCGGNGGCTCCGAAGGAGGGGCGGGGGCAGAGAGGGCTGGAGTCAAGAGAAAGACAGATGCTTTGGGGGGTTCCGCGCGCGCACACGCGCCCCCTCTGCAGTCTGTGGACATGGCGTTTTAATTCCTAACACATGGCTGAGGTTTCGCCTGGAGCGGTCTCTTCCCCGGCTGGCTGCCTTCAGTCTGGGGCGGCAGCGGGGCCTGGGGTTCGGGGGGCCTCCCCACGAGGGGCTGAGTNGCCCGGCCGGCTCCGCCCGGCTCGCGGGCGCGCCCCCCACCGGGCTGGCCGCGCGAGGGGGGGGAGGCTGTGCAACACCCCCCTCCCGGGACCCCCTTTCCAGGACCCACAGCCCAGGGGCAGACGAAGGCATTGTCTTCAGACAAGCCCGGGCCTATCGCGCTGGCCTCCCCGCTTTCCACCGGGAGTGGGCGCGCCGCCCGGTCCTGTAGCCCCCGGGGCTCCACCCAAAGGGCCCCACTGGGAACCCCAGTCCGAACCCCTGCTTGCCGAGGGCCGATCTTGCCTGTGCTTCTCCCCATCCTAGTGGGAGGTTTCCCTTCGATCTCAGAAAAGGGGCATCTGCCCTGCGGAGCTGCACGAAAGGATGTGATAAACGCCTTTTCTGTGACAAAGAATCCAATCTGCACACATCCTCCCGGGGCGCCCCACGGTCTCCTGCCCACGGCAGAGCTGTGGCCCAGGGTCCCAGGTCTCTACAGAAGCTTCCATAGCCGGCGTCTGAGACGTGCAGAACGCACTAGAACCTAGAAGGGGAAGGCCTGCTCCTTCGGAGGGGCGCCTTCCACAGCCCATCCCCAGAGGGCGGTCAGCTCCGCAGGAGCGGCTTCAAAGACCTTCTAGGACACCAGAAGCACCCGCCACAAAAGCAAAAATAGACAAACGGGAGCACATCAAACTCGAAAGCTTTCGCACAGCAAACAGTCAACAGAATGACAAGACAGCCCGGAACGGGAGAAGATGCTTGTAAATCATGTGTCTGGTAAAGGGCTAATATTCCCGTAGGTAAGAACTCCTACAACCCAACGATGACAAAAACCTGAAGCCCACCTAAAAACAGGCAAAGGACTCGAGACATTTGTCTGAAGTAGACACAGGAGTGACCCGCAGCCCATGGAAAGAGGCTCGACCTCACTGGTCACTGGGGAAGGACACATCAAGACCATCACCAGATACTGCCTCACAGCCCCTGGGATGGCGGTTATAAAAACAAAACCAGAAAATAACAAGTGTTGGCGACGATGCGGAGAAACTGGAAGCTGTGTGCCCAGCTGGTTAAGAATGTAGAACAGGGCAGCCACCCTGCAAAACGGTTCGGAGCTTCCTTGAAAACAAACAAAACGAAAACAAAGAACGAAACAAAGAACGAAACAAAACCAAAAAACCCTAGAATTACCACAGGACCCAGCAGTCTTGCTTCTGGCTGTGTACCCTAGAGACCCGAAAACCGGGTCTGGAAGAGAGACTTTGCACACCCGTGACCATCGCAGAGCGAGTCTCAATACCCAGGAGGTGGAAGCAATGTGTCTGCGGACAGACGGACAGAGAAAGAGGGATGTGTACACACAGGACGGACGTTGCTCAGCCTCTGGGAAGGGAGGCCTGTCCCTGCACAGCTGGATGAACCTGGAGGGCATTATGCCACGTGAAATAAACCGGTCACAAAGTCTTAGATGTGCCATCCGGGTCAGTCAAACTCTTAGAAACAGAGTAGAGTGGTAGTTGCGTGGACCTGGGAGGAAGGGGGAAAGGGAGTTTTTCAAGGGGTACAGGGTTTCAGTTTTGCAAGACGGAAAGATTCTGGGGATCTTTTCCCAACGCCAGTAGGGAGCGGCCCCTGGAGACGGTTAAGACGAAGCGGGGCCTGCCTTCCCCCCTCTCCCTCCTTCCCTCCTGAAGACGGTGACTTGCTGTGGAAAATCCAGAGCGCAGAGAGGGCACAGGAGGGGAGCCCCCGGACCGGAGCAAGAGGGCGTCTGGATGACCCCTCCCCCCCTCCGTTGTGCCCAAGGCCCCGAGCTCCTCCCGGGTTTGCGGGTTAGCTCAGCCCTGCGGCCCGGCCCCCGCCCCCTGCCCCGGGGGAGACTGCGCTCCCAGGGTGGGGTGGGAGGGGGCTGGCAGGAGGGGGCCGTGAGGGTTGTGGGCGACCTGGGGGCGTGCTCCCCGCAGAGGTGCGCCCCCCCCCCCGTATCAAAGTCCCGCGGTGCCTTGCGTCTCCCTCAATAAAACTAATCCCGCGGGAGGTGTGACCTCGCCAGGGACGTGCACCGGGCCCGACTACAAGCGCAAATATGTTTTTCAGATTTGGTTTTTATGGTCGGATTAAAGTTTATTTTCCGTAATAGGGCACCTAATAAAACTCATAAAGCCGGGTCGGGCCTCCAGCTGGCGGCCTCGTTTAACACTTTCACTTCGTAAATCACCTTAAGACGCGCCAGGTGTGTCCCCAACTGGACGCCGAGGAGAAACACCCCCTCCCCCCTCCAGCGAGCGGGGAGGGGTCCCGGGGGCCAGGGCGGGGG
>NW_027527444.1:4487649-4487842 GCF_008692635.1 Crocuta crocuta | reverse complement strand
TGTCGGGTCTCCCCGGCCCCCTCCCCTTCCCTCTCCTCCGTCCAGCCTACACTTCCGGTTGTGGGAGAAGCTAGACCTGGAAAAAGGGAGAACAAACACGAATAAGGGGCGCCTGCGGGGGAGGCCGGAGAGCACAGACGGACGCCCTTTCCTCCGGAGCCGGTCCTGCGTCCTGGGGCGGCGCGGGGGCCTT
>NW_027527444.1:4485257-4487564 GCF_008692635.1 Crocuta crocuta | reverse complement strand
AACCCGAGTCCCCACACCGGGCGCTGGGTGGCTCTGCTCGTGCAACAGAGAGGCCAAGGCTGGGGCAGGAAACTTGTGGTTTATTGTTAAAAATAGATGATCTGTGAAGGAAACGCACACTGTTTTTTCCCCTGGGTCCGCAACATGTCCGTAGCCCCTTTGCCGCCCTGGTGGATTTATCCTGGTGACATTTTTTCCAGCGCGTGTCATCAGGGTCTCGTACACCCCAGATTAGGTGCCTGTGTGACACTGCGGCCTTTCTGTCCACAAAATCGATCACAATAGCCAAGTCACACAGTCCTGCCTGCAAGCAGACGTTGCAGAAAACCTCCTCTAGCCAGACACCGTTCGGGGCACCGAATACACGGGTGAGCGATAAGCCAGCCCCCGCAGGGCGAGGAGAAGCCCCTGCACGGGAAACACACACACGCCGGGTGGTGTGAAGGCGCGGGGACGCGAGGTCCTATGCAGGCTCGGGCATCCCTGTAAAGTAGGGCCGGGGCAGGTCTGGGGCGAGCGGCACAGTCCCCCGAGGGTGGCCCTCCCTTGGGCCGTCATCCCAGATGGGGGCCGTGCTGGCGTCATGGGGTGTGCGGAGCGGGCTGCATCCCTCTCAGTGCCGGGGCGGAAGGACGGAGGCCTTCGGAATTGTGCAGGGCACTGACCCGCCACACGCTCACCTGACTCTCGGTCTTCTTAGTCCTTCTGCTGGAGTGACTGTCGCAGAACCCAGGGTAGAGAGGCGGCGGCTGGTCCCCCAGGACTTTGGGGAGAGAAGTAGGTGACTGGTTTCTTTCTCTTTCTTCTGTGGAGATATAAGCGACACAGAACATTGCATTCATTTTAGGTACATAATGTCTTAATATTAATAATTCATTCACACATTTAATTTTTTTAACATTTATTTATTTTTGAGAGACACACAGAGAGAGGGAGACACAGAATCTGAAGCAGCTCCAGGCTCCCAGCTGTCGGCCCTGATTGGGCTCGAACCCACGAACCGTGACATCATGACCTGAGCTGAAGTCGGACGCTTAACCGACTGAGGCCCCCCAGGCACCCCTAATTCACACATTTAATACCACTCTAGACAATAAAAGAGAAAAATGAAATTTTCACATGAGCGATTCAGGGCCACTTTTAGCGACGCGGAAAGACCCCTGGAGGAGGGAGCTCAGGAGCAGGACGCCGGTGCCAGGCCCGGGCTCATGTGTCGCTGGGAGTGGGCCACCCTCGCCGCACATTCAGTGACCACGGACCCCCTTTGCACCTGCCTGGCGTCCGCCCAGCACGCCCTTCGCACGGTGTGTCTGCGGCCGCACGTTTGCACGCGTGGCCCTTCCTGCTTTCCTTACTGTCCCTTCTACCGGATGGGAGGCAAGCCCGTCCCCCCCCAGGGAGTCGCTGAGCCCAGAGCGAGGGCCGTGGAGAAGGGCGGGGACCCCACGGCCCGGCCGCCTGGGCCTGTGTCCTGCCTCACCTGGACGACAGCCGGGACGACTTCCTCACGCCCTGTGCCCAAGTGTCCCCGGCTATAAATAAGGACCCTCTCAGTTCCCATCTCACAGGGCGCTGTGAGGGCTGGACAGCTGCACATTTGTAGCCTGCCAGGCACCACGTGCCTGCTCCGGGGGTCCTTAAACCAAGAGTCCCCCCCCCGTATGTACCTCTCCGCCCGAGGTCTCCGTGCCGCAGGCAGACAGGACGCACTCACGGGCCTGCTGGAGCCGCTGTAGGGCAGCGAGTCTGGGGAGAGGCGCTGTGGGTGGGGTAGGAGTGCGGTAGGAGAGGGAGGGTAGGCATGTGGCGGGGAGCCGGCGGCCGAGGTGTGGGTGGGATCCTGGCCCCGGCACACGGGCACTCACCGACTGGGTGGCCTTGGAAAAGTGACTTGACTTCTCTGAGCCCCAGGGTCCTCCTTGGTCATGTGGGGACAGCCGTGGCCGCGTCACAGAGCAGCCGTGAGGAAGGGCTGGTCCCCAAGAAAGCAGCCCCGCACACCCGCCCTCCTGCGTCTCCCGCAGGGTCTCAGGTCCCCTGCTGGCCTGTCTCCCTGCTCCACTCGCTGCCTCGGGGCTCGCCCGTCAGGTGGCATCTCTGCCTGGGGCCACCCCAGCCCTGACCCCGAACCGGTCAGCAGGCAGACAGGGACGGCGGGGGACGGGGGGCGTTGGGTCAGCCCCTGGCTCAGCCCGGGCGCCCCGGTTGGCCGCTCCCGCCTTGCCCGGCAGGGGGACACGGATCCTGCCCGGCCCACGGGACGTCTGCAGATGGGATGCGGCCAGAGCCTTGAACGATGCTTGCGCG
>NW_027527444.1:4483857-4485197 GCF_008692635.1 Crocuta crocuta | reverse complement strand
GCAGCCATTCTAGCCGCCAGGATTAGATGACCCGAGAGCCCTCAATGCAGCGGGTTGCGTAGACAGGAGTCTGTTTCTCCCTCCTATGCGCCGAGGCTGCCCGGGGCTGGGCTGGGGGCCCCGCTGTCACCGCTGACCTGGGCCCGCCATCCCGGGGCTCGTGGTAATCACGTGGCCTTTCCTCCACAGGCCAAGATGGCGCTGGGGCCCACAAGCCAGCGAATGGGGCGAAGGACAAAGGGCAAATAAGTGTGTTTCCTTCCGAGGAGTTCAGAAACGGGCACTTTCACTTCTAGTCACCTGGCTAGCGCCCTTCACACGGCCGCGGCACCTCCCCGGCCACGGGGAAATCGGTGTTTCCAGCGGGCCGCGGGCCTGGCTGAAGATCGGGCCTCTCCCCGGTGGGCAAAGGGGGTGAGTGGATACTGGGGGACAAGAACTCTGCCTCAGGTGTGTGTTTTGGTTATTTTTATTGTGGCAAAACGTACATAACAACATGTAGCCATTTGTGAGTGTGCAATTCATGACATTAAATCCACTCACAGCGTCGTGTACCCGTCAGTACCATCGACCCCAGACTCTTCCCAGTAGAAGCTCTGTCCCCACTAAACAATACCCCCTCCCTCAGGCCTACTCTACCTCTGTGAGTTTGCCTATAGGTATGGTTGGGTGTCTTCTAAACCCCCATGGTACCCAGTGTAGAGATGAACACAGAAAAAGGACCCATACGTTGGTCGGTTCCCCCCCGAATTCAGCAAAGTTGACTCCACCCACCAACCCTCAGTCCCCAGTGCGATGCGGCACCCACGTCCGTAGTCCACGTTTCCCTGTACGGGGGTGAGCGTCTCTGCACGGAGCTCAAGTAAGCGAATCCCGACCAGACGTCCCCCAGGAGCCCGGGGGGTGGGGAGTGGGGGGCCGTGGTTCACGGGGTCAGGAGGGGCTGGAAATGATCATCCCTGACCAAACATTCCACTCTGCAAAATAAGGCCAGTGCATCAAAAAACCCAAGTCTTCTGCTAAATTTAAGACCAGCCGATTTTGTAGCTCTCAGAAATCCTTTCCTCGATTTCACAGGTGAAGGACACAGCGGTGGTGCCTGTGGGTCACTCCGGGCAGCTTTCAGAACTGCTGGAAAAATCCAGTTTTCCAGGAAGCCGCCAGGGGAGCTCACGACCTGCTCCAATGTCTGGTGGCCGTCTGTGAGCCTTTCCCTCCAGCCCCGCCCCCCCGGGTCTGCTGGGCCCCCGTGTGTCCCTCCGAGTGTGTCCCTCCGACCCCCCTGCAGGGTCCCCTGTGTGTCCCTCCAACCCCCCTCTGCTGGGCCCCCGTGTGTCCCT
>NW_027527444.1:4483027-4483719 GCF_008692635.1 Crocuta crocuta | reverse complement strand
CCCCCGCAATGGCGAGGCTTTGGAGGCCTCTATCTTCAAAACACAAAGTAATTCACTTTTAATGACCGCCAGTGTTTTCCTTCCCAGTCCTATTTGAGCAGATAATGCGTCTGAGGCCTTCCCGACAGGGTTAAACCACCGTGACCTTCATAATCAGAGAACAGAAATAAATTATATTTACCCATAAATGTTACTCAGTCCCCAGTGCCAGCTGCCTCCTAATCACAGGTGGTGTGACACTATTTCACTTGTACCAGGCCCCACACTCACAGGTGACAAAGTGCTGTATTTTCCCGCCCGGCAAGCTGCGAGCCCTGGGGCCGGCCGGGCGTTTCCGAGGACGGTCCCCGCCTGGCGGGCACACGTGGCGCCCCGAGTCCCGGACGCCTTCAGAAAGGTTGAAGGGAGGGTGAGGTGCACCAGAGACCCCGCAGGGCCCCCCAGGATCCTGGCACTGTGTGGGGACACGAAACCCTCTGGCCACCATCAGCAGGCCCCTCCCTCCAGGCCTCTGGCCTCTGGTGGGGAAGTGGGGGGTGACCCACTAGGGGTCTCGGCGAGATTGCCGCCGAACACACACCTTTCCTCACGGCGAGGGGCCGCTTCTATGTGGCTACGCGGTTCCCAGGGGCTCGGCCGGGTGGCCCTGGCACCGTGGTCGCCCAGCTGGGCAGGGGCGGGGACCGGGCTGG
>NW_027527444.1:4454327-4483006 GCF_008692635.1 Crocuta crocuta | reverse complement strand
ATGAATTGCACCCGAGGGGAGTGGCTCTGAGGTCCCCCCCTCCCGCAGCGGGGCTCACGCAGACTCCGCCATGGGAACAGAGCCGGGGCCACCGGCCGGAAGGGGCACAGATCCGCCGGCGCACGCGTGGGGGCGGGAACGGCGAGCGCACCTCCCAGCCCCCGCCTGTCATCTGGGCTTCTCTCCGCACGGCTCGGGGCGGATTTACAGGGTGTGCGAGGCGTGCGGGGACAGCGGCCGGGCAGCCCCGGCGTCCGCAGCCTCGCCCAGGCCCGGCCTCGGCTGCCAGAGGCGGCCTCCAGCTGGGCCTCAGCGTTGGTCCCTCAGGTGCCCAAGTAGAAAAGCAGACTCTGTCGGCCCCGTGAGACCTGATTTAGAAAACAGAGGCTTTAACACTCTCACTGTCCACGTGAGTCAAAAGTGCAAGGGCGCTAATGAGGGTTCTATGGATTTCACCTGCTGCTCTGGGGCCGGCTCGGAAGGCACTTCCTTCACTAATCAGAAGTCTGAGGGCAAGGCTAAAATAAATCTCAAATAATCACGTCGTATTTTCGAGGCGTTAAATAAGCGGCTCTATGCCCTAAACACGGGAAGCCGCTTTCCCGCACGCGGCAAGCGCTGGGCGAGGCTCTCCAGGCCCCTCGCGCGGTCATGCACCGCTTCTGCGTCTTGTCTGTAATGACTGACGCCCTGGGGCACGTCTGCTCAGAGTCAGCTTCTCTCTAGGAAATCAGAGGTTTGGGGGCGCNGTAGGGTATTCCGGGTGGGGGGGCTGGGATGGCTTTCAGCACCTGCTCTCTCTCATCCTGTACTTTTCTGCAAGCTTTACTTTTCACCTCCATTGAGGATGATTTTCCAGAGACTGGGAAAATGTCCTGCGTCATCCACCAGCTTTGAGGAAGCGTGACAGTGAGACAGGCCTTCGGGGTGATTTTATTGGGAAGCCGGGGACTGAGAAGGAGGCCTGATTCTCGAGGCCGTCCTCTCTGCCCTGGGAAGTGGTACTGGTCTTGGTCAACAGGCCCCTCCTGGGGCCAGATAAGAGGTGCCTGGAGACGAACGCAGCGCTGGATGCTCTGAAGGACACGAAACTCGTGACAGGTCGTAAAATCAGACTCCAAGAGTTAGAAGCGCCCTCATCCCTGCCCGTGTCAGGCGGTCAGCAAAACTGATACGCACACTTTCTATCTCAGGAGGCGCTGGCGTGGCGGCGGGCACCACAGGCGAGGCCAGCAGAGAGCTCCCGAGTCCGGCTGCCTCGCGCCGTCCCCCCCGGACCCGACCCCTCGGTCCCCTCGGCTTCTCTGCGGCTGCACACTGGCTCCTGCACGTAGGGGACGGTCCCCATCACAGTCTTCTGGGACTTTCCCAGTCCTAGCACCAAAAGTGCTCCAGCCTGAGAACTGCCCGGATTCCTGGACCAGGCAGGACAGCGGGTCACCGCAACGGACAGGAGTAAGGATCAGTGCGAAGCAGACACGACAGCAGGTTGCCTTAACGGGCGGCTAGTGAACCCATCCCGAGTCCCAGAGGTCCCACTGACGTGGCCACAGGTGCCCACAAACCCACCTGGACATTAGGGAAACACAAGTAGCAGGCACAGCAGTTCCGAGAAGGGGCGACCTCTGGGGGCTGATGCTCGGCGGGGGAGGCTGGCCGTGGGCCGGGCCTGACACTCCCGGTCCCTTCTGCACCTCAGGACCCACCAAGCGGCACCTCTGCCGAGTCGTCATTGCCTCGTTAAAATGGGATTGCATACTGTGATGCCCAGGCTTTTCCTGTCTTAATTTTTCTAAAAGTTTACTTATTTTTGAGAGACAGAGAGACAGAGAGTGGGGGAGGAGCAGAGAGAGAGGGAGACACAGAATCGGAAGCAGGTTCCAGGTTCTGAGCTGTCAGCACAGAGCCCGACGCGGGTCTTGAACCCACGAACGGCGAGATCATGACCTGAGCTGACGACGGATGCTCAACCGACTGAGCCACCCAGGGGCCCCCCAAAGTTTGTTCTCAACAGCACACAAAGTGACAAAACAGCACCCCAGGCCCAGACCCAGGGCCGGGAAGGGTAATCTCGCTGGGACTCCAGGCCGGGCAGCTGGGGGTTCCGGAAGCTTGGTCGCCCACGACGGCTCCCTTCCACCCGGCAGGCCTCACTCCCGACAGGTCCCTGCCTCCAAGCTGGGCACCCTGCCCCCCTCCGGCTGACGGCCTCTGCAGGTCTTGCCCTGGCCACAGCCCGTTACAGTGCGTTCGGGCACAACCAGAGCCTTGCGTCACACGTCAGCCGACTAGAGGTGGGTGGAGTCTCATCTCCGCCGGGGAAAGGGGAGAGGACTATACGAAGGTTCGTTTTACGTGCTCTTTTTTTAAAAAGTTTATTTAAGTGATCTCTGCATTCAGTGTGGGGCTTGAACTCACAACCCCGAGACCAAGAGTCGCGTGCTCCGCTGAGCCCCCCGGGCACCCCTTGAGGAAGACTCATTTGAAGCAAGAATGGCAGCTGATCATGTAGGAGGAATGACAGCTAGAAAACGACCGTTCTGCACGTCCGTGGCCTTGAGCCTGATGTTGGGACGCACTTAGCACCGGCGGTCACCAGCGGCGAGCTGCCCTGAGGCCCCCGTGCGACCCCAAAGCGTTTGCCCCCAGGCTCGCAGGCACACCCGGACTCCCCCAAGCACCGGCCAGGACTCTCCAAACGCCCAGCGTCCAGGGCTTTCTGAAGGAGCAGGGAGGACGGGTTCTGTTACAGAAGTGAAAAGGCGACGCAGCGTTGGGCCCTGGTCGTGTTCCTGGGTGCAGGGCAAACAGCTCTGGAGGGTCCGCTTCAGAACGGGCGGCTCGCACGCCGGCTGGTGCGGACTCTGGCGCCGCCCCCGCGCCCAATGCGCTGCGGGCACCGCGGCTGCTGGAGAGGGTGCCCGCTCTCACGAGGTGCCTGGCGCCTGAGGCGTCGGGTGTCCCGATGTCTGTTTCCAAACGCTGCCGGCACGACGCGCCGAGCGTACAAAGGCACGTGGGCGTGTGTACGAAGAGGAGAAAAGGCGAACACGGCAGACGTTAACGGGCAAACCCCACACACAAGGGGAAGAATTCGCCCTCGTCTTCACAGACCCTTCGACAGAGCAGAATGAGGGGAAGGGTCCGTCACAAACGACCTTCTAGAGGGAATAAAATGCCCTTAATCGGTTTCACTTCCGCACGGTCCGGCTTTGTGCCTCCTGCTGCCTGCGAGGGGCGCTCTCCAGGGCAGGGCGCGGCCCCCTGGCTGGGCTGCAGGCGGGGGAGGGCCCTGCCGGGGCAGGGGTGGGGGGCGTGGGAGAGGCAGAGCACAGGGCAGGGGGTGTCTTCGGGGGAAGGGGTGGGAAAGCATTGCCTTGATAAGCCTCGAAGGTCAGTGGCCCATACATCCTTGTTTGGACAGACTCAAGGTCAAAACCGCTCGGCCCGGGTAGCCCGTGGGCACACACAGGGCATTGTTTTCCGAGCCCGCGCAGCCCTCCCTGCTCCTGACGTCACCCCTGCACCCTCAGAGCACTGGACGCTGGGTCCGATTTCCCTTTCATCATCTTATCGCGCAAACAGAACTTTTCATCATTTATCCTGCTGTGCTCAAGATAAATGTCACCTCCTCGTGACCTCGACCCGCAGCGCGGCGTAGGGCACAAAACCTCCCCAGTGGGAAGAAGGACAGCGCAGATCCCTGCGCCCGATGACCTTCCTGAGAAAACCCAAGTCCCCCGACCTTCGGTGTCACCGTCCGTCATGGGGTGCACGAGCATCACACGCGCACCTGTGCGTGGCCTTCAACCCTTCACGCTCAGGGACGCGTCAGGAGGGCCTCACGGGGGCTTCCGGCGTGTTGTGACTGCGCAGTCTTTGCGCGAAGCTGCCTCTGCGGTTAGCGAGCTCCGCCTCTGGGATGTCTTTGAACCGTTCTAGACAATCCCAAAGCCAAGTCCGCGGCCCCTGGCCGCCCCTTCTCTCTGCTCAGTGGCAGTGTTCTGTGCGCGGGTCCCCGGGCTCCCTGCCGTGGCTCCCGCCTCCGGGTGGTGTGTCTGCACGCCCCCACCCCGCTCCTGCCCTCTGTGGGGTCCAGGGCGCCAAGGTCAAACTCCCCCCTCTCCCAAGTGTCTGCAGAAGGGCCCCTGGCTGCTGCCACCCCGACCCTGGTGCGGCGCGCCTTGCTGGGCAGGTCACAGGAACTGGCTCCCTGGCCGGTCACCAGCTCAGCCACTTGCCCGTCCAGAGCCCGTCCAAGGTCCTGCTTGGTCAGGACCTTGCTGTCACTGAGCAACCCCCTGCCTCCCCAGCGCAGACACAGGGTTTCACCATCAGGCTGCAAGCACACCTGTGGCGTTGCTGCCTTGTCCTCAGCCAGGCCATGGCAGGGACCTGCGCCCAGGGACCCATGCCCGGAGGCCCTGAGTGTCCCCAGGGTGGCCGTCTCAGCTGCTCCCTGTGGAAAGCTCTGGGTCCCTGTCCCTGTGGGCATCGCTGGCTGCCCCCCTCACACATCTGGCGCACTTTCACGACCGAGGCCAGCTGGTCACACTTCAGTCTTGGAACCCAGGCTACAGCTGGAAGGGTGGCACCGGGCAGGCCCCCAGGAAGCGCTGGGCGGAATCGACAGTTCCGATCTCACGCGCACCTCAGAAGAGGCTTTGCGCAGAAGCAGGTCAGAGACCGCACAGCCCGCGAACAAACGTGTCCACGCACACCGCACGGAGCAGGCAGCGAGCTGGGGGGAGGGGCGCGGTCCGAGAGGAGTCGCACCTGCTGCGGGGCCTGCATCCCGGATCGCGCTGTGGGCCCTCCTGTGGTCGGGACGCTCTCTGTGCTCACGGGATGGGACACGGCATGCGCTCTGGTACCAGGGACGGGGCAGCCGGACGAGGAACAAGCCCACGCAAAGGCCTTCAGGGCCCGTGGGGAGGCCGAGCGCCAGGCAGGCTACCCGGAAACATCCAGCAGCTTGCCGGGCTCTCAGCCGTTAGTGCGGGGAACAGAAGCCACTCTGGCTATTCCGGCCGAGACGTGTGGCCCAGAGGCGTGGCGGGAGCCCCGAGGGCTGGCAGGGCACGTGGCAGCAGGCCCGTCTCGCCAGGCCCGGAGCAGCCCAGCTGCTCGTGGACGCGACCCAGAGAGCCCCAGACAGCCCGGGGGGCGACTGGGCATGTGCAGCGCTAGGTTAACTGGGTTCCTCCGCTCTACTTGCACACGGTCATGGCCGGTGTGGACCCCAGCCCACGTGGCCTGCACCAGCTCCAGTGAACCGCGTCAGTGGGACAGACTGCCGTCACGGGGCTCCTGACAGAAGGGAAGGGCAGTGTGGGCCGGATCCTGAGTAGCAGCAGGAAGGCCCACACGGAGGGGCAGTGCTGGCACCCCGTCCACATGGAGGCTGTTCCGTCCACACTCGCGCCCTGACTCCGGGGCCGGGACAGCACTCTCAGGAAACACACACAGAGCCCTTCGGGGTAACAGGGCGTGACACCGCCTTCAGAAAATGACGCGGGCCTGGCACCCAGCCCACCACGGAGAGGAAGCACGAGCCGGCCGCTCCTGCGTGCAGGGTGGGAAGGGGGCCCGAGTCCCGGCCCACGTGCAGGCTCCGAGCTGTGACCAGGAATGACCCCGGCCACCCCCCCACCCCGGGGCCATGTCGAGCGCAAATGACATACGCTCGTCACTCTTGTACACAGTAAGGCCCAGCTAGTCAGCGAAGGAGGCAAAGGTGATTTCAGCTGGCTGAATTATTTTTGTGAAAAATCACGAGTATTTTATCACTTTGAAGGCTGGGTTCTGCATTACGAACGCCTTACCAAAATTCTTTTGTTTTGAAGTAATTTAAACTCATGGAGAACGTAAAGCTAGAATACTTTGTCTGCACAGACTTCACCCGGATCCACTAATGGTTAGCATCTTGCCTCCTTTGCTCTATCTCATCTTTGGGCGCAGACTTGTGTGTGTGTGTCTGTGTGTGTGTGTTTCAGGTGCGTCTAAGCCCTATGCTCACCAGCACAGACCTCCCCTTTCAAAATAAACCTTCACGAGCACTGTATATATAAAAAATATTTTTATTTGTACATTTTAACATGTTAAAAAGTTTGTTCCTTAGGTCTCTATTTTGGAGATGAAATCCCATATGGGCACCTGACCGGCTCAATCAGCAGAGCAGGCAGCTCTTGATCCTGGGGTTGTGAGTTCAAGCCTCAGGTTGGTTGTAGAGATTGTTTAAAAAAAAAAAAAAAAAACTCCTTAAAAGACACCTTTTCATAAATCCCGTCAATACGATAGCAGTTCTTAACCTGCATCACAAGAACTCACAGACACCCAGCACTGACTGCAGTATTTTTCAGATGCAGATTATCATAGTGCATTTTAAAAACCTATGTATGTAAAAGCAAATCTGAAATCACAATAGCTTTGGTCAAGATATATTTACGTAAAGCACACGGACACGTGATAACCTATGATACTGTGTTAAAAGGGGCGCTTACACTTAAAGAAGGACGGATTTGCGGAAAAGTTGGCATGTAACAAATGGGACAACTCGGCCATTAGGAATTAAGTCACCAACATAGTCACTCCTGCTGTTGTAATAATACAGGACAACGTAAAAGTGGGACACGGCTCGCATGAGTTTATCTCCTAGGAAGCGGCAGCCTGGGCTCGTCCACACCTCCGGGGTCTGGTGCGCGTGTCATGGATGCGGGAGGACCGTTGCGCTGCACGGAAGTTTCTCTCGGTCTCAGCAGCTGTCCCCACAGAGAATGGGCTCCGGTCAGTTACGGGCGACCCGGGGAGACAGGAAGGAGCGGGCTCTGGAATGTAGGCTGACTGGGTCATTAAGCTCACGGTTTACTTCGAGGAACACGTTTCTCTCCAGAGCAGGACATTCTGGACGCAGGCAGCTGCGCGCAGACAGGTCGGGCACGAGCAGCAGTGGCCCGTCCGGCCTGATCGCCGCCCAGCACGTTCTGTGAAGGGCCCTTGACAGAGCGGAGGCTCTGGGCGCGCTCCTGACACAGGCTTTTCTCTGTGGTGCAAGTTCAGGACTGGGGTGGCTCCTGGCCGTGGGGTTAACAAGCACGAGAAAGGCCAGATGGCACCGAGTGTCCCAGGCCCCTGACGCATTACAAAACTGACACCTGCGGTGAGGGACGCCCACGGAGACTCAGCACTTCCCATGGGTGGTTTCTAGGCACCAACCGCTGTCGCGTCACGTGAAAGTCTGTGACAAGAGGCGGTTTGCACAGGAGCGAGGCTGCACTCAGGCCAGTGCCACTTCCCAGGGGGACCACTCTGACGGACAGCAGACGCGTGCGTTTAGTGTGCAGAAAATACTAATTTATAAACTCATTTTGAGGACTTTTCAACAACTGAAAGTGACACGTAAGTCAGGTTTGCAGCATTTACGACAGAGGAGCAGGTCCGAGGAGCTGCAGAGACGACAGACACTTGCCGGCCCGGGAGGACACGCACTCCTGCACAGAATCAGCCGCAGCTCGCCGTACAAGCAGGGCTGCGTCTCGCTGCGAGACGCCCCTTCCTCACGCAACGCTCCTCCTGGGACAGGCTCAGCGGCCGCACCGGGGAAGTGTCCGCTACCTGCTGCCGTCAAGCTGGTTGGCGAAGTGCTTTACAATCTGGAGCTGATGAGTGTAAGTGACAGATGCAAACAGGAAGGGTGTCTTCCACCATGTCCCAGTTTTAGGCCAGTGCTGGAGGGCGGCTCCACGCACCTCGCCGTGCAGGCATCTGCAAGGCTCAGGTCAGCTGCTGACGTTCCCAGATTTCCATTCCCGATACTCGACACAGTCAATTACATATCAGGTACCACACCTGACAGACGGTTTGTGAACTTTTAACCAATATATTAAAAAAGATTAAGAAACGCATCAACTTCTTTGTAACTGTGCCCCCTAGTGGCCTACTTTGTCTATGAAAGACGACCAGCGCCCCCACACACGCCAACCCGCCCCCGACGCAGTCTCCCGGCTCGGCTCGGGAGAACACGTCCAGGGTCTGTCTGAACTTCCCTCCCCGTCTTCTCCCAACTCCACCACGTACACAGATACGTGAAAACAGATGATTACATAAATACAGCATAACCTTAAATTAAAACATCATCTGAAATACAGTATCTTAAATACAGCAAGCCGTGGCATAGGCCCGTGAGGCGTTTACACATGGTCAGCGGAAAATCGAGCCTCGTGGGTTTGAAAAGGATGTTTTCAGACAAATGACCACTCACGTGCTGTCCCTCTGCAGACTACATTCGCAGGGAAGCCTTGCCTTGCAAACACTTGGTGGCGACATCGGCCCTCTCTCTCAGCACGCCGGCCTCCTCCGCACTCGCGTGCGCCTGCTCGCGCTTCAACAGGAAGTGGCTGATGAAGAGCTTCAGGCCCTCTCTCAGCACGCCCAGCTTTGGGCTGTCGGCCACCCTGGGAAGGGCGTGAGGAGCTGCGTGTCAGTGACAGCCACAGCCCCAGGGTCTCCAATTGGGAGACGCAGCCTAACTGCTTTCAAAGCAGGTTCTGAATCAAGAGCTTAACAACCTACGCTACACACTAGACATTGTTGGTCTGCACTCCAGCAGGTGGGGTGCTCCCCAAATCTAACGTATATCAAGCAAATAACTTCTTACGCTGCATGTAATCCGTAACAACCTATGTGAGTGGAAATAACTCTCCTTATCTCTTTTCCGTGTTAGAACAAAGCAAGATGGGCACTTACCTTGCAAAAATTGAAGCAAGGTCTTCAACTTCAGTTTCCATCAACAGCATATACAGCACTTTCCGTAAAAAGTGGACTCTGGGTTTATCTAACTCACTGAATTCAACTACCTAATTAGAGTCAGGACAGAGAAAAAGTTACATGGATTTAGTCAACTTTCTCGTTGACTTCTAATTAGAGTAAAAAATTACCTGCCCCCTTTAAGTAAACTATTTCCAGTTTTATAGAATGAAGGGCTGTTGGCAAGGAGGGGCCGTGGGCAGGGGAGTGCAAGCCACTGCCGGGGGCGCGCTGCTGCTGGGAGTTTATGGGGGCGAGAAGTCAGGAATCAGGAGTTCTAGAACTGAAGCACACATAGGCGCAGGCCTTCAAGAAACCACAGCCAAATCACCCCATAGACACAGAGTTTAGATCTGGGGGGAGTCCCTCTTATTTGCGTACATACATACGCTCCCTGAGAAACATACGTAACCTTCGGTACACTTACACCACGGAACACTGTGCGGGAGGAAACCAGAAAACACAATTAAAGATATAAACGTGGATATACTTCAAACTCATGCTGACCTAACCACAAGGAACTGTAAAAGGATACTCAACACAGGGGCAGGACAGTACTGTCCACGTGGAGGACACGGTACGTGAGATGACATGACGTGTCACCTGTAGACACACAGGCCCAGTCAGAGTTCAACGGCTTCCTGAGAACCAGAGAGGACCCAGCGAATGGGGCTGGCGGAGGACCCCGGACACGTTTCAAGGACATCTCTAGGTTCCACGGAACCCAGGGAAACATCGCATCCTCCTCCAATCTGAACTCAAAACTTGAGGGAACCGAAGGCAAGGTCTAGTCCAGCAATGAGAAGGCACATCCTCACCATCTGTCACAACACTGCCATTTCCGGAATGTGGCAGAAGGCTCAGTGCCTGGTTCTCAGTACAGTGACCGGAACCCAATACCACACCCAACCTAACATCAGGGCCCTGGTGGCTGGACATGTCAGGAAGCCAGGAAACCGCAGAGGCCACCAGTCTGCACGTCAGGGAGCAGGAGGCACCGGAGTCCAGGCCCCGAACACCCTCTCTGCCCGCAGGCTCCCTGTCCACGTTTCCAGGACGCCCAGGCCCGGCGGCCACCTCAAACGCCACGTCCTCTATCTAGGGTCCCCTGTCCACTCCACACATCGGGGCACCTGCACATCACTGGCTCGGATGTGACCTGGAGGCAGGGCAGGGCGGGGGCGCCCTTCGCTTTAAGAGACGCCGTCCATCCCAAGGGGAGAAAACGCAGAAGCCCTGCATGGCGGCCCGCCAGCTCCCCCCCCCGCCCCGACGCAGCGGCAGCCAGCGCGGGTCAGGCTGTATCATCAGGGCCTGTACGGGAACCTCGACTCCAGACAAGAGCCTCCAAGATGAGCAGAGCCTCACAGCGCCTTCCTTTACTGAGCACATGCACACTGCAAGCCACCCCGGCTACTTTTCATGGTGCGATGATGTTATAAACACAATTCTCAGGGCCGCTAGGGAGGTGGGGGTGGGGGCTCAGTTGAGTGACTCTTGATTTCGGTTCAGGTCATGATCTCACGGTTTGTGAGTTCGAGCTCCACATCTGGCTCTGTACTGATGGTGCAGAGCCTGCTTGGGATTCTCTCTCTCTGCCCCTCCTCTGCTCATGCTCTCTCTCAAAAATAAATTATTAAAAACAAACAAAAACCAAACTAGGGTGCCTGGATGGCTCTGGTTGAGCATATGACTCTTGATTTCGGCTCAGGTCATGACCTCACGGCTGTGGGATGGGGGCCCCACACTGGGCTCTGCACTGATGAGAAGCCTGCTTAGGATTCTCTCTCCCTGCGCCTCCCCTGCTCATACACACGCGCTTTCTCTCAAGATAAAATTAAACACGTTTCAGGTATGTCAGAACTTAAGGAAACAAATTTTCTTAAGGGACCAAACGTAAGCAATTGTTTATCATTTTCATTGCTCTCAGCAACTCCGTCTGTGATACAAACCTTTAAAATGGAGAGTGGAAGTGACTTTGTCTTCAACAAGTGGGCCACCAGGTGAACCAAATTAGAGAAGTTAGTGGCTGGCAAGTTTTCTAGGTCCCGGAATTTATCCCATATGCTGAACTGGAAAGTCATCTGATTGATTGAAGAAAAAGAGGAAGTCAAAATGCAGGAAACTGGTAGGACACGCCGCTAGAACAGACTCTAAAGCCACGCTGCTACTCATGCGTCTGCGGCATTTGAGTCAGGTCCTCCCGTCCCACATATGGTTTGAACCGCGTTTTCCCTCGAAGTGGCAGAAACATCAAAGAGAAGAGGCTGGAGCAGTACAGCAGCCAGGGACCCTCCTGGTGACGTGGGCCGCCAGGTGCCCTCATCCGCGGCAGGAAAAGGTGGCGCAGCAACCCTTTCCCTGCCACTCCGCCTCGCTGATGCCCCCGCCCCGCCCCGGGCTCTCCCCGAGAGGCCTGGCCTCGGCCCCGGCTGGGCCACTGACTCCGGGTGCTCGAGGCCGCTGGGCTGAGCCACACGGAAGGCCCAGGAAGACGGCGCGGGGCAGGGGTGGGGGCGGCCTGCTGACAGAGCTACCTGGAACTTCCTCTCGTGCTCACAGAACTTGCCAGCCAGGAACGCGTAGAAGGGGTTGAAGCTTTTCTCCTGAAGGCAGCAATCCAGGAGAACGTGGACGATCTCCCTCTCCTGCTCGTCCTTGAGCCCAAGCCTGCGACAGAGACGGCGATGAGCGAATCTTCCAGAGGGGCACAGCCTGCCAGGCAGGCCGGGCAGAGGGGAGCCGAGGAGAGGAGGCGTGGCTCACAAGACGGGTGCCACGGTGGGTGTCCTCGCGCCCGGGAGTTTCATTCCATGGGAAGCAAACAGAGGAAAATGAACTACCCCCTTCCTGAGAAGGCTGTTGTGAGGGCACACAGGGGCCTGAAAAATCTCACAATTGCAGCAACTGCACCAGGACGCTTTTAACTTGGAAGTAATTGGAAAGGCAAGCTCCTACGAAGATTCTAAGCGACTTATGACAATGAACAGTTGCTGAAAATGACCGTGCATCGAACACGGTCCACTCCGGACCCCAGCGGCCAGCCGGCAGCAGACGCCGGGAACGCAGAGCTCGACGCGCAGACTCTGGCCGCAACGTCCCAGCAAACCGCAGCCCCAGGCGCTCACACACTCACTTCAGAAGCTTTTCAAACGCGTCCAAAAAGTCTTCACTCGTCATTATTGTACAGAACACATTTCTCCTGACATCGGTGTTCATTCTCTGCTTCCTGGCGAGTTCTAGTATCTTCCCGCTAACCTGAAAGAGAGACAAGTCAGACAGACCACACAGATGTTTCAGGCGAAAGTTAATTTCGTTCACTGTCGTTACTAAGTTTCTAAAAGATAATGTGTGTGCTTTTATGGCTTTCCGGAAGGTTAGCTACGAATTCTACGTCAATTTATACGTGTGAGTGCTAAAGCCGCATCCCTGGGGAGCCCCCAAGAGAACACAGCGCAGGGGACAAAGCGGCCGCAGGAGGAGAACACCGCCTGATTCGGGAGGCTTCTCGGGAGCAGCACCATCAGTCTAGACGGTAACGACTTGAATTAGAAGTGGCCGCAGCCAGAAGAGCCGGGACAACAATGTAGGACATAGGATCTTGGGACAAAAAAAAGGATGTCCTAGGAAAGTGAGGAAAATTAGAATAACATATGGACTTTAGTTAATAATAAAATACAAAGAAATACAACGATTCCGACCACCTGAAACCCGAGCCTAACGGACCACAGGCACCTCCTGGGAAACACCTGTCTGCACTAAGCCTGGTACCTGCAGTGTGAGTGCTCGGCCTTCGTGTTTCCCTCCTTCAACTTCTAAGTCCTTCATGCAATGTGTTCAGGAACTTAAACAACAGAAACGGAGTTAAGTTTCATCACTGAACAGTAAGCTTCTGAATGCGCCCTCGTGTGTACATGTCGAACACTGTCCAGGGAGCCAGGTGGCCGCTGCAGGGAGGGACGCAGCAAGACCTCAGGGGGCCCACAGGGAACACGGATGGCGTGCCCAACGGGGGCCCGGGGGTCTCGTACCGTCCCCGCCGGCTGCTTCTCCGGGATCTTCTGCTGACCGCTATCAATCATAGGTGCCCCGCTCCACGCAGACCCCACAATCCACCAGCGCCCGGTCTGCTCCGCGTTCAGGATGCTGTCCCAGGAGACGCGGAGCTGAGTCTCTGTCCCTGAGCCGGTGCCGCGCACCTGGAGAGAAGGAGCTCGTGAAACACTGCAGGTGCTTCACAGTCTGCATCTCGTCACCCTTGGGCTTCTTCTGTTTTTGATAATGGAATTTCTGGTTTGTGAATACTTTTTTTTTTAAATGTTTATTTTTGATAGAGGCAGTGCAAGTGAGGGAGGGGCAGAAAGAGAGGGAGACCAGAATCCGAAGCAGCTCCAGGTTCTGAGCTGTCAGCAGTGAGCCTGACACGGGGCTCAAACCCACGAACCGTGAGATCATGACCTGAGCTGACTGAGCCCCCAGGCGCCCCTGGTTTGTGAATGCTGCGATGAGTCACCGACCACTGGGACAGTTAGCCAGTTTGGAATGACGCCAGAGTTAGGCATAAACTCTCACTGCTGTGTTTGGAGAGCGGCCACACCAGGGAGAGGCTCATACTTCGGCCCCGAGGACAGCTGCACCGAGCTGGCGGTGAGAACTTTCCAGAGGCACCTGGGGGCTGGAGTCAGCAATTCTGGACCTGCCCAGAGTCGGGGCCAAAGGACCCCTGACTGGGGATGTTGTGGGCCCCAGCTGTGGCCCCACATCTGGGGAACTTTTAGGGAGCTAAGGGGTGGCCCCCCACCCCCATAGTGACCTCATTGGTCTGGGCGGAGCCATGGCCTGAGCCCCCTTACAGAGCGGAGAATTCTATAGTGCGGCCAAGCCGGGCACCATGGGCTAAGTGCTGGGGACCCTCGACACAGACCAGTCAGAGGTCTCTCCACAGAAATGTGATGCTGCCCTCCAGGACCCTGAGCTCGTACTACCGGGACGTGGCGCCTCACTAACAGGTCCACTTCCTTCCAGACCTCCACCGAAGGGCCTCACCAGGGCTCTCTGGAGCTTTCGCAGCTTCTCCACGGGCTCCGGGTCGTAGCCGGGGATCTTACGCAGGTCGTTGTTCCTCAGCGCTAGCATGGTCTCCAGCATAAACCGAACCTTTAAGGAAAAGGACAAAAGAAAGCGTCATTTCTTGCAGTGTAAGCGCCTTGAGATGGAAGGGACTAGACCAGCGTGGTCCACAGGTGCACGGTCCCCACTAACCTGACCCTCCGGCTCAGGGTTACGTGTGAATACGCGTCTGTCACCCGACGTCCTCTGGGGCCCGAGATCTGACGGTTTCTCCTCCGTCTCCATGGCCTCTGTCCCTGCCCCCCGGCGCCCCCCAAACCCTCGGTCTTAGCTGTCTTCTCTCTCCATTACGTTTTAAAGTCTCCCCATTCCTGGTCCTATTTTTCTAACTTTTAAATTGGAAATAATGTCATAATTAGAGAAACTTGCAAGAATAAAATCATTTTTCCCATGCCTCCAAGATTTCCCCAAATGTTACCCTTATATTGAGGTAATTCACATGCTATGAAACTCACCCAGGTAACACCCTACAATGAGCAGGGGGGTGCGGCTGTCCTGATCAGTCAGGACATGGTCATCACCCCCAGAAAGAGGCTCCAAATGCATATGAGCACCGCCGAAACCCCGCCCCAGGCAACCGAGCCTACTTCCCCCCTCCATAGACTTTTGTTTTAAACCTGGCCTCTAGGCATTCCACCCAGGGCCAAGTGCTTCCTGGGGACACTCTGGGGGCCCCCGGCAGAGGAGACACTCCCGCTCCGAAACCATCAGCTCCGCCCCCGGGACGCCAGCACCTCTCCAGAGCTGGCCCCAGCACCTTCATTCAGGACTCTCCTCTCCTGCTATCCACCGGCGGTGACCCCCTTCCATTCCTTCACACTCGCCTTCCCCTCCAACCCACTTCTAACCCTAAAGCCACATCTGGTGTGAGCGAGCCGAGCGGACACTCCCCTTCCCGCCAGACCCCTGCAGCGCTACTTCCCTGCCTGCCCACCTCCCCCTTTCTACGGTAGTCAACGTGGGATTAGCATGAAAGCACCCGTCCTTTACCTGCTCAGAGCCCCTCAGGTGCCTCTAGGGTAAGGTCCTAAGTGCCTGAAGGGCCACCAAGCCTCCCAACGCGCCCTCTGCCCTCTCCTCCTGCCCCTGGCTCCCAGGCACGCTCCCCACACGAACCCTTCTCCTGTCCCTGAGGCGGCAGTGCCAGGAGCCCACACCCGAGCCCCGTGGCCTCCCTCAGGAAGCGTTCCCTCCCTGCATAAACGTGGAATACACCGACGCTTAAATTCACAAAATGCCTGAGTTCTTAGTAGGAAAAAGGTGCGTTCACCTATCGAAGGTACACCACAAAACCTGACAAGGCAGAGGACATCGGGGGCCAGGGACCGCTAAGAAATTAAATGTGATTTTGCCCCAGACACTTGATTTTGAGCCCTGGTCGGTGCGAATTAGGCACCCAGGAAGCGGGTCAGGTGACGCACTCATACCCTCGTCTGGTCGCGGAACTTGCCACCCGCCTCGCTGGCCTTGGCCTGGGCCTCCATGATCAGTTCCTTAAGTGACAACGCATCATCTTTTCTCAACGAAAAGCCCACGTTTTTCAGCATCAACAGGATGAGTTCAATATCTTTTTCTGTGAAAGTCCCAACGAGTTTTTTCAGGATGTCAAAGACGAGGAGCGACTGCACCACGTGGAAGTTATACAAGTGCGCGATGATGGTGAACAGGTTTTCACACTCGTCTTTGCCTCCGCTCTTGTAGACGGCGTCAAACCTCCTCACCACGGCCTCCACAAAGTGAGCCCCGACCTGGACAAAGAGCAGAAAAAAAAATCACCACAAACAGGCAAAACTCAGGGTCAACAAGCTCTTCTCAGGGATCCTTCTTCCTCTTGCAACAAACCTAAATGTCTAGCGCTTTTTAAGTTAACACATAAAACACACAGCTGCTAAGTTACAGGCTCTTAACGCGGCCTGAGCTTGGCTCCAGCTAAGGCCGGAGGGGGGCGAGAGGAGGGCTCAGAGCCCGCATCGAGGTGTGTCCACAAAGCCTGAGACTTTGACGGGGACTCTGAAGGGCGCCCCCTGTGGTGACCGCTACATCATGGTCAAATATAACCTGAGAGAGAAGGTAGAATTCTGCAGACATCAAGAAAAACCCAGGCATGAAACATACTTAGGTACGTTTTCAATCACATGAACGAATTACATCGTTAGTCAAAATTTTAAATTCCTGTTAATATCTTCAGAATAAAGTACAACTTTAGTAGCAAATTTAAAAATATGAGTAACTTTCATGTTCCTAAAGTTATTTTACAATACACCTTAATTCTGACGTGGAGATTTAAAGAAAACAATTTTTTAATGTTTGTTTATTTCTGAGACAGAGACAGAGAGACTGTGAGCAGGGGAGGGACAGACAGAGGGAGACACAGAATTGGAAGCAGGCTCCAGGCTCTGAGCTGTCAGCACAGAGCTGGACGTGGGGCTTGAACTTGTGAACTGCGAGATCATGACTTCGAATGTGCAACCACTAAGCCACCCAGGAGCCCCTGATTCAGAGAGCTGAAAGCAAAGCTGTGCAGACCTGATTTCACTTTTAGTAACTGACAAGCAGGGGGTCTGTGACAGACTCTTCCCCTCCCATGAATTCCTGTGGGGAGGCCTTTCTCACAGAACTGACAGACTGACGGACCCATCCGGACAGGGGGTCATCTTCTGGCAGAGGTGGACGTCGCCCGCTAAGCACCACTCCCCGGGGACAAGTCATTCGGGTGTCCTTCATGCTGTGAGTGGGGGTGTGATGACAGGTGGGACCCGCCACCTCATGCCCTCCAGTCCCGCGGGTCCTCTGTGCTGGGGGTGCTGGCGTCCACAGCTGTTGTTGGAACTCGACACGCCATCTACGGTCAGTCCTCTTGACTACAAAGTACCCGGTGTGACCCTGGGAGGGCGGGGGAGCACTCGGAACCCCCCAGGGCACTCGGGAGAGGCGTCCAGTGACTCCGTCACACCTCACAGGAAAGGGAAGGGACTCGCGGTGTGTCATGTGAAAACGAGGACAGCTCTTACAGACAAAACAATTACTTCAAGGGGCTGGCGCAGATGTAGCTGAGGACAGTCCCGCTGCCCAGAACCCTCGGGCCTAGGCCTCTCTGTCCCCACCTCCTGATGCCCAGAAGGTTCTACAATCTGCCTCTTCCAAACTCCCTTGCCGGGGCGCTGCTGGATGGGAGCGCCTGGCTCCAAAGGCTGTGTAGGGAGAGCGACGAAGCCGGTGGTGGCAGGGAAGCCGGTGAGGAGACTTTCAACCTCAAAACACCGTCTCACACGGAGCACGAATCAGCGTGAGGGACCTCTGCTGAGCACGCCCCGTGGGCAAGGCCCCCGAATACCCTCAGCGTGTATACAACTCGCTAGCCCAAGCCCACTGTCAAGTGACGGACGCAGCCAATGATTTCCCCACGTGCCACGCTGCGCCCGCCACCGAACCCCCAGCACACATAGGAGAGCTTGTCTGGCAAGTTCGCGGCCTTTCTGGGGAGCCCGGGCCAGGCCTGCTTGGAAGGTGCCAGTGAGTTGTGAGAGCAAAGAACAGACGAGCGAGGGGAAAAAGCACGCTGACCTACATGCTGGAGACTTTCCCGGGCCTGGCTGTCCCCGCACTCGCCCCTCGGGTCCCAGGGGACCAGGTGTAAGGGATACGCCAGGGCGCAGACCCGCCCCAGGGTCAGGCTGTCAGGGGAGGCTCATTCCTGGGAGGAGGGAGATCAGAAGGCAAAGAAACCAACCACACACGTACTGTCTCACAGGAGGACCCGCCACCCGGGGAGATGAAGCCCTGGTCCCTACTCGGCCGTCGGCTCCCGTGTCTCAGCATAAACTTCTGGGATCGGGAGTCCTCTGCTAAGCCCGGGACAGGCCACGCCGTGGACATGAATGCCCCGGGAAGGTCGTGGCTTCACCGTAGGAGGTGACCCAAGAGGACTTATCAGAGCGGGAGGGGTCACCGCACGGCCTCGCCGAGGCTAACGCAGAGGGCCGGGAGCAAGGAAGAGCCTGCGGGCGGCCCGCAGGTGACCTGGGGACTCCAAGCCTTGGCCCCATCACACGTCTCCGCACTTAATCAAACCCACGGTCACTCCCAGCGTGGTGGCCTCACGGAAAAGTGACCTCGCAGCCAGTGCGAACACCTGAGCAGAAAGACCACGTGGACCGCTGTACTCCAGCACCTGCTGCGAGTCCCCGGGGGAGCCGGGAGCATCACTCCCAAGCGAACCACCAGTGACGAAGGCACCGCAACGGGCTGGACGCAGAGCCCTGTATTCGGGGACGTGGTTCTGACGTGGTAGACACACAGCAGCACCCTTCCGCTGAGCCGACTGTGACTTTGAGTGCTGGGCGGACCAGACCTGGCGCGGGGAGGGGGCCCTACCTCCACACCGACCGTGTGGTGGAGGACGCTGAGCAGCAGCACGTGCTCCATCACCAGCCTGCCCGGCATGGCTGCGCCCGGGGCGCAGGCGCTCAGCAGGACGCCCGTCACCGTGTCGTTCATGTCCTTCCTGCTGTGGGCCAGGTACAGCTCCTCCAGCTGCCCGCTGATGGAGGCCACGCTCGGCTCGCTCAACCTGCGGACAGTTGTGAAGACAGAGCAGCATGACACCTCACATCAGGGATTCTTTCCTAGGGCCGCTTAGAAAGATCAGAGTCATGGACACCCAATGCCCAGGTCTCACACGAACGTCTGACCCACCGCCAGCTTTGGGGGGCCCCGATGACTCACGCGCACCGCACATGGCACGCGGTCCTCTGGGGTCCTGCAATGACCCAGCCGCTGTTCCGTCTGCGGGGGGCACTCACGGGACCCGCTTTAAGACCCGGGACCCTGCAATGAGGGCGCTCCACCGCTGTGCTGACCCAGCATCCCAGGCACAGACAGGGACCTGCCCTGACTTGGCATGTCCGTACGCGCCGTTGGGAGGAAGTCTGACATTTCCGCTTTTGGGCCAGAGGCCGGCATAAAACCTTGCAGCTCCTGCACGGAGAAAAGGCTGCTCCGCGTACTGGGTGGGGGGGAGGGCTGGGTGTGCACATGGAAGATGATGCACGGTGCCTTTGCCGACATGGGCATGAAACTGGCATGCTTGGCAGAATTCCAGAATGTACCATGGAAAATGTTTTATTTTTTTGTTTTAATTAAAAACAAAGCAATGGGGGCCCCTGGGTGGCTTAGTCTGTTAAGTGTCCAACTCTTGACTTTGGCTCAGGTTATGATCTCACGACAGCATGGAGCCTGCCTGGGATTCTGTGCCTCCCTCTCCCTCTGCCCCTCCCCTGCTCTTTCTTTTGCTCTCAAAATAAATAAGTAAAGTTCAAAACAAAACAAAGCAAGACGATGGGTGTGGGGGAGGACTGGGTGCGACCACACAGGCCAGCATGCCAGGAAGGTCCCACCGTCACTGTGGGCAGGTACCTGGGGCCCCTGCGTGAGACCCTGTGGAGAACGCACACACATACAACTATGAGTAACGGACAAGGGGACTGAGGCCCGCACCCCAGACCCAGAGCACCTGCGCAGGGGAAGTCCGTGCCCAGACCTCTCAGAACCACCACGTGGCGCCTGAGTGGCTCTCAAACTCCGAAGGCTTCAAAGTACCAGACAGAAAAGGCGAGCGTCCTGCTTTCTGAGGCACAGAGCTGGCACGAAGGAGCTGATCAACCACGATGGGCCCGCCCCTGTGGCTTACGGTCTGTGCTGGGAAAGTCCCTATATCCTCAGACCACAACATCTTTCTGTGGCACAGGGTGACGGTGTCGCCAGCTTACCTGTTAATGAGACCTTGGACGTGTCTCTTCAGTCTTTCAAGTGCCTCCTTTTTCTCACCGCTCACGGTCTCCTCAGCCTGCCTCACGTGAGGCGGGACGTACTTTCCGTTGCTCCCACAAAGCCTCTGCTTAAAAGGACAGAAATAAATGACAAAAGTTTTACGTTGGACAAGTTCCACTCTTCTGCCTGCTGCGTTCATGTTTCCACGTTACAGTCCTACGGACCCGCAGGTGCTGGACCACTGACCACTGTCGCTTAACGATCAGTAGAAACGTACTCTGAGCCACGGGGAGCCCTGAGCCCCGTTCACCGGCCTGGTGGCGTCAGCACTGACGTCACTGTCGGCACGTCTGGTCTACTCGTTTTCCCTGTGACTCTTCAGAACTGGCCGTGCCCCCCTGGCATCCGCCCACCAGAGCCCCACATTCTATGCCTCCTTGGGGTGAATTTTCGGCAGGAACGTCAGTTCACAAACACGGAAATTACGTGCACTGCCGGTTTTGGTGGGAGGCTCTTCTAAGATAACTTCAAAAATAAAAGAAAAGAACTTCAAACCGGTTCAAAACCTGCATCTACACATATATGACCAAATCAAAATCAGTCCATTGCTCACTATGTCCCAGATCGTCAACTGGGAAGGTTACAGATCACCACCGTTGACCAACACTGTCCGGGCACCTAAGTGAGGGCTTCAGGGGACAAACGTGTGTAAGGCGTGACCCCTGCTGTCAGGGGGCTCAAACTCGGTTGGAGAAGACACTTTAACATCCGTGGAAACTGTTACCCTCCAGACACCCATCCTCAGACGTGTCAACCCTGCCTCCACAAGCCGTGAGAGAACAGTTAGGGAACTTTGGTCCAAAAGTCAAGTCCGGAGAGAGGAACGGACAGCGGTTACAGACCATTCACAGAACGCCAGGTGCTACAGTTCCGGGGACAGACACCAAAGAGTCAGTGCCTGCACTTACGATGGGGAAGAACACCCAGGAAGTCTACGTGGACGGACAGACAGCCACGGTGAGAAGCCGAGGAAAGGCTGTGCTAACAGGAGGGAGAAATGCATTTATGGACAGAACGTGGTAACAGCGACATGTGGGAAGGAGTGCACACTCGTTTGCCTGCCTTCAAAGTGCGCGTGGAAGTGCCCCCCCCCCGCCCCCCCAAGAAGGCGGCTGCTGAACGTGATCTTCAGCGCAGGACTTTGTGGAAGCGGGTGTTACAGATCGGCGTTACGTTTTAGAGATTCACTCCAGGAGCCGAGGGACAGGAAAAGGCCTAGGTGAGGGCAGAGGCGAGTCGGGGGTGATGCAGCCGTCCCCCCTCCCCCCCAGAACACCAGCGGCCAACCTGGAACAGAGCAAGGGGGGAGGGGATTCAAGGTCAGGTCTGGAGGCTGAGGCAGTAAGCACCGGGTGGAGGAGGTGTCGCCTTAGGGCACCCGGTGGGAACGGCCATTGAGCTTCTGGGATTAAAGCTCTCCAGAGAGGTTTCCTCCCTGAGTCTTCACTGCGGAAATGGAAAAACGTAACAGACATAATAACCCGATTTACCCACACTTGGCTCCACACCCACCAATACATCAATATGCCACGTCTGTCCCACTCTGGCCCCTAGGCGTGATTTCCGGGAAGATTTCGGGGAAAATCCCGGAGAACTTAGGTTGGTCACACGATACCTGGTCTGCTGCGTCTGCGTCCGCGTCCTCACAGGGAGTCTCACTCGTTTCTTCTGCAAAACGGACTCTCTTTCTGTCCCTTCCCGACTTCGCTCTCCCTTCGGCCGCTTTTTTTGGCTTCTTCTCTTCCCCGTCGGCCTCCTCACTCTGCGCTCCCGCTTCCACCTTGCTCTGTTCTTTTTCTTCTTCTTCTTCTTCTTCTTCTTCTTCTTCTTCCTCTTCTTCCTCCTCCTCCCCCTCCCNGCCCTCCGTCCGAGCCGCTGGGTCTCCCAGAGCCCAGGGCCCCCAGAACGTAGTCGAGCCCGTCGCGAGCAAAGCTGCGCGGCACGGAGCCAGCGTCGCCCTTCCTCCGGCGCTTGTTCAAGCCGAGGCGCCGCTCCAGCTTTCGGATCTCCCGGTCCTCCTCCTCGTTGGCCGCCAGAAGGGCCCGTTTCCGGGCGGCGGCGGNGCTCCCGGCCGCCGCCATTTTTCCTGGATGCTCCTACTCCAACTTCCGGCCGGGCGGGACTTCCGGGCAGGGCCGGCGCTGCGCCGGACGGGGCGGCGTCCCCTGCTGGCGGGAGGGCGGCAGCGCAGGGAACGGCGCGGCCGCAAAGGGCGCCTGCTCTGCAAACGCTGTAAAGTCAGTGCGCTGAGCACACAAGTGCGTTCTCATTTAACGAAGGAAGCCGTACAGCCTGTGCCACAGGAGTAAGTGTGGTTGTCTGGGTGGCGCGGCTCTTCAGAGGCGCTTGCCTCTCACAGATCCGTAGGGAAAATGTTAATGTTGTTTTCAGTGGCGTTTTACTGGCGGAACTTATCCAAGCTTATGATTCTGACACTTACTAGTTTCCCTCAGGCTCAGGCCTGCGGTCCCTCCACTACAGTGTTATGTCTCACCTCCGTATTTATTAGGGTTGCCTGGTATTTGCAGGGCGATGTTCCATTATTTCTCTATCATAGCCGTGTCCCGGGATGGAAGTATTCGTGGGAATTCCCAGAGCCTGGGAATGTGAGCTTAAAACTAATATAACACTGGTTGTTAATTGTACTTCAGTCAAAGGCAAGGTAGAGGGGGCTTCCTGGGTTCCCCAGCGTTCGGGCTCCGCGGGGAGAGGGCCACCACCCCTCCGCCGGCCTCCACCAGCAGCTGGGAGAGGCCTGAGCTTCTCTCTGGGAGCCCTGAAGGAAGTCACCCCACCCACACCCGGATTTCCGACTTCCAGCTTTAGCCCTGAGCCTATGCATTTCTCTTGTTTTCGGCTGCCTTCGTTACTAGGTAGTTTATCGTAGGCAGCTAGCGCAGCAGAGGGGAGCCCGGAGGTAGAAGCAAATCCTAGTCGTGGCTCAGAGGTGAAGAGAAAAGAGAAACTTCAGGAAGGACCAGAGACAACCAAACAAAAGTTCAAAACTCAGAGCGTTTAACAGCCGGGGCTCTGGGGCTTGGGTTCACATCCTACCTCACACTTCCTAGCTGTGTGACCGTGCTCAGCCTCACTGAGGCCGAGTCTCAGTTTCTCTGTCTGCAAAATGGGATGATGATCGTGCCCATCCCACGGGGCTGTTATAAAAATAATGGGGCTTTTGGGGCGCCTGGGTGGCTTAGTCGGTTAAGCGTCCGACTTTCGCTTAGGTCATGATCTCGCGGTAGTGGGTTCGAGCCCCGCGTCGGGCTCTGTGCTGACTGCCAGCTCAGAGCCTGGAGGCTGTTTCAGTCTGTGACTCCCTCTCTCTCTGACCCTCCCCTGCTCACGCTGTCTCTCTCTCTCTCTCCTAGAAATAAATAAAACATTAAAAAAAAAATAATGGGGCTTTTTAAAAACACCTGCTGTCTTTGGTTTTGTGGTGGAATGTATGCGCTTCTCTCTCGCTCTCCCTCAGTGGCTCTGCTGGGCGGCTGCGGGCTCCTGGACCTCACACCCTCACTCTGTGTCCCATGCAGCTAGTTGTCCCCCCTGATCGGTGTTTGGGGCTGGGGGGAGGGCTTGTTCGCCGGGGCTACGAACACTCCTGAAGGAATGAGTGGCTCAGAGGCTGAAGGTCAGAGCCGGTCTGATGAACAACTTGCAGCGTGGAGAGATCAGGCATCGGCTCCCCGTCCACACCACTAAGGGCCCGGAGAGGAGCGTCAGGGGAGGGCGGGCCTGCGGGGGGCAGCCCTGGTCCTGGGGCTCCAGGACTGAGGAGCACTGCGGAGCGGGTGCCGGGGTGCTGGCCTGGCCCTGCCTTCCCGGAAGCCTCCCCTCCCGGGCCCTGGCCGCGTGCGAGGCCGAAGCAAGAAGGCGTGTCTCCACCTGTCCTTCCTCCCGTCTCTTCAGGGCCCCTGCTTCCGCCGTAATGTCCTGGGGTCCACGCTTCCCTCTCGCTCAGTCATTTCTCTGCTGCTAATTGGGGGAGGCAGCCACAGACCCTTGTTTCTAACCCATTTTGACGGGAACCAGATGAATTAAGTTCATTCACTCACGCAGTCCTTAGAAGGGGGGAGGCACGTCGTGACTGCTCAGCGAAGGCCGGCGAGCCCCCTAATCAGCTGGCATTCACTGGGCGCTCTGAGCCCTGGGCTGGCAGCGTCCAGGCCGCCTGGGCCAGCTCTGGCTTCCCGATGGCCCAGGCGGCTTTGCTCCGAAGCCACGGCTTCTAAGACTCCGTGTGGGCAAATCTTGGGCATAGTTTTCAACCCTAAAATCCTAAAGTGAGGGAGGGAGGCCTTCGGCATTCGTTCCGGCAGCTCCGCACTTGGAGGAGCTCTGTGTCCCCAAACCCGCAAACCGCCATCGCCCCCTGGCCCGGCGTCCGGGCGGCTGGCCGGGAGGAAGTTCTGCGTCCCTCGAGAGAGCAGCTGGGGCGGGAGAGAAGAGGCTTTGCCGTCCCGTTGCCACGTCCGGGAACGCAAACATAACACACAGTCCGTTGATGACACGGGGACCCGGGCAACGGAGGGCACCGGCCAGTAGCGGAACCGCAGTGCTGGTGTGTGCGTGTGGGTGTGCGTGTGCAAAATGCAAGCTGGGGAGGCGGGCGGGGGCCAGGTGTGTGAGGTTTGGCATCTCGTGCCGCGTTTCGTCTTAATTCCGGGCGCACAAAGGACCCAGTGAGACCCTCTCGGGGAGCGAGTGGGTAAGACTGTTCGGACGCGACCCGAACGGATCTGCGCTGTGAAAGGCTCACCCCACTGCCCGCGGGGCTGGCGGAGTCTCGTCGGCGTTGAAGGGCAGACAGACGCCTGTTGCATCAGACACTTGTCCCCCAGCCTGGAAAAAAATTGCGGGTTGGGGCTCTGCCTGACAGCTTTTTAAAAATAATAGCGTGAATGATCTATAACGAGTAATATGATCTACAATTTAAAGTGTAGCCTTTAACTCTGTGTCTTAGTCCGAGTTTAAGTGTGTGTGTGTGTGTGCGCGCGTGCGGGTGCTTAAACAGCAGACATTTATTTCTCAGAGTTCTGGGAGCTGGAAGTCCAAGGTCAGGGTGCCGGCACATTTGGTACCTTGTGAGCCCCCCCCGCCCCCCGCCTGGTTCGTGGACAGCGTCTTCTCACTGGTCTTCCCTTGGTGGGCGCGTCAGGGAGCTCCCTGGGGTCCCCCTGGAACAGCACTCAGCCCCGTGGGGCTCCCCGTCCCGATCCGATCACCTCCCCAAGGCCCCAGCTCCGCACACCATCACAGTGGGGGTGAGGACTTGAACACATGGGTTTTGGGGAACAAAAACATTCTGTCCATAACACTGAGGCTCACAATTGTTTTTTTGTTTCAGTGCATCAATTTATTGATTACTTTTTTTTACTGATGCAAAATAATTTATGTTCGCTGTAAAAACGGAACCATTAGAGTTGTACATGGGATGTAAAAGGGGAGTCCGCCCTATGCGCCTCTTTCCAGAAATACATTTCCTTCTGGGCATTCAGTGTATATATCAACTTGCATTATGATGATGATTTTTTTTTTTTTTTACCATAATAGGACCTATTGTTCTGCAATAGATGACTCAGCTGAGGCTTCTCTGCACGTCGGTGAGCTGGAGCCTGGCAGCGGCGTTACCGGGGGGCTTAGGAACGTAGCAGCGTTGTGGGCCCTTCCCAGGCCCACCGAGTCAGCATCCGCACTCAGCAGCCTGCGGGGTGATTCCTGGCACAGTAACATCCGCGTCCTGACGCTGGGTGCCTCTCTTTCCAGCGGCTCGATGGGCCCAAGTTCTGTCACCAGTCCACTGATGAGGAATATTCGATGGTTTCCTTTTAAGAGCACATATTTTGCACTATTAAAAATGCTATAGTGAACCTTGTGTGTGTGTGTGTGTGTGCGCGCAGGAGAGTGCACGTTTCACAAGATTGTCATCCTAGAAATGGCTTAGAGAAAGTACACGTGTCTTCTTTAAAAATTCAGAGACAAATGGGGCGCCTGGACGGCTCAGCCGGTTGGGCGTCTGACTTCGGCTCAGGTCATGATCTCACGGTTCGTGGGTTCGAGCCCCGCGTCGGGTTCTGTGCTGACAGCTCAGGAGCCTGGAGCTGCTTCAGATTCTGTGTCTCACTCTCTGCTCACCGCTCACACTCTGTCTCTCTGAAAGATAAATAAACTTTAAAAAATGTAAAAATTCACAGATAACGCCAAATTTGCAACCCCAAAGCTGTGTGGGTTTGTGCTGCCGCAGAGTGAGCCCTGTGCCCCACCCCCACTCTCCTTCACCGACGCCTCTGGGGTTTCCTCTTGGCCCGCTGGTAGGTGAAAGGTCAGCATGCAGAGAGGCCCTTGGCTGCAAGGTCAAGGTCACACACACTCCTTTCCTCCGCCTCCTGCTAAAGGGCAGCCCAGACTTCTCCCTCAGCATCCATGCCGCAGCCCCGCATGGAGAACACAGAGAACATCAGGTGGGACCGGAGTCCCCTTCTCCCCATCCCGCAGCCGCGCGGCCCAGCGTCGCCTCCTGGTGGCTCTCCCCTGACCACCGGCTGCCAGAGCGTTCGCTCTCCACCTAAATCTCCTTTTGCTGTTCCGTTGCTTAGGATCTTTCGTGGCTCCCCGGAGACCCAGGTTCAGAGCCTGGACTTTCAGCCCCTCTGGGCCTCCCCGACCCCAGCGCCCTGTTGGCCGCTTCCCTACGTGCCTGGGTTTGGCAGGACACGGGGTCTTGAGCCTCCCTGACTGCCCTCCGGCTGGAAGTGCCCCTTTCTGCTTGATCACCTCCGGCTTTGCCCAGAGACAGCTTGCGGCCTCCTTTGCCACTGCTACGCGCCCCCCTTACCTACTCTGTGCTCAGCCCCGTCCCCCGACTGGAGGGGAGAGCGCGCCTTCTGTCTTCAGCTCTCTGCAGCCATGCTTTACCTCCAGGGCCTACTTCTAGCCCTGGCCGGCAGGAGGCGCTCACTCACTCGCTGGGCAAATGCGTGCCTGAGTGGGCTCCTTGGAACGCCCAAGGGCACTCACGCTGGGGCAGAAGGGGACTTTGAGAGCCAGTGTCCGCACTCTTTTCCATTTGGCATGTTAAGTAGCGATGGAACGGCAGGGCCGAGAGCCACGGGTCCAGCTTTCCTCTCAGACAGCCCGCGGCTGCAGCAACCGGGTCCGATTAGACACGGAAGAGACACCTCTACGGGAGAGGCTTCTGGAGCCCCGTGGCTCCAAGCTGAGGGTGTCCATGGGGCCTCAGGTTTGTGTTCATTAGTGGTCAGCCGCAGGATAAGCTGCCATGTGCCACCACTCCCCCGGTGACGAAGGAGCTGTCCCGAGTCACGGGCCCGCGCTGACATCTCTCGTGCAGACAGGAAAGGAACAAAAGCCACAGTTACATGTTGTGGTTTTCAGTATTTTTAGTTTACAAGCCTACTGTTTATCACATTAAGACACTGATCTATAAATAAATTTGAAAGCGGTGATACATCTGGGGTTTTGCCGTCTCTGAGCTGAGGCAATGATCTGCAGATATATTTGTGTGTGTCATTGATCCCTTTATTATTAATGTCATGGCTTTCCTCCTGGTTATCAATCACATTCCTGATTGCCAAAGTCCTCATCACACCCCCGTTCCCCGGGGCGGGCCCTGCAGCTCAGCTCTTTTGCGTTTGGGTAACGGAGAGCCACGTCGACCGCTGGCTGGATTTCAGAGGCATCATTAGTTTCCATTAGCTCTTCTGTTCCTTCTGCACGCTCTCCCCCTCCTCGGCCTTCTCCTGTCGTCAGGAGATGCTGCCCCGCTTCGCCGCGCGCGGTATAGACACGCTCTGGGATCAGAGCACTTGCGGTCCCCACACGGGCGCTTTCCCGTCTCCGGAAGGGTTCCGCCTATTTCACTAGTCACGTAGGATTTCTCATCGCCGTCTCTGTTGTGCTGTTTCTTTACCATCAGGCGGTCTCGGGTCCCCGCGGGGCCATCGTCCCCGTGTTGTGTTCTGTCCAGTGTTCCCGCACGGGCCCATCTCTCCTGACACGCTGCTCGCCAGGCTTCCGGCCAGGACTAGACCCAGGACAGCTGTCTTTCCCTGGTCCGGCCGCGGGCGAGAGCGGGTGCTCCTGGGAGCATCCAAATCCTTGACTCAAGGTTTGCTTCTGGAAGAATCCAACGTAACTCAGCAGTTTAAAAAAAGCCTAGGAAGAATAACAGAACAATTTTTTAGAAAACTCTTCCTCTCTTTCTAAACCCAAGTTGGTTTTCTCCTTCCCCAGCACAGACTCTTTCTCACGCACACACACGCGTTTCTGGGGAAATGGGAGGGAGTCACGTTCCAGTCTTAGCTTCTCTGAAGCCCTTGCTGCGTCCCGGGAAGGCTGTGAAGGTGACAGCTTGTGAGGACGGCGGGAGATGAGGATGGGGTCCCCGGAGACCAGCAGGTCACAGGCAGGTGGCTTCGCTCTACGGTTCAGGGGCCGCTTCTCGCCCTGCCGTCCCCCAAACCAGCAATGCCACACCCCACCTCGCTACTCACCCTGCCGCCTGCCCTTCCTCCCGGGGACACCTGTTCGCGCATCTCGACCCAGCCGCACACGACCTGTGTTCTGACACGGACCTTCCTCCTCCTCTCCCTCAGGAGGCCCTGGCACGCGCTCTCGGTGCCTTCCTCCTGGCGGTGGAGCCTGTATGGTGGCCCGTGCCTGGCGTTTATGGTTTTATCCAAGGAAGGGGACCTGGGTCACACTTGTTTGCTTTCTCAGGGCCTGGCATAAAGGTCTTTAGTAAACAGCTATTGGAGGGTGGGGGAGGGGGGAAAGTGGGTGATGGGCATGGAGGGGCGCACTCGTTGGGATGAGCGCTGGGTGTTGTGTGGAGACCAATCTGACAAATTATATTAAAAAAGAAAAAAGAAAACCTCTATCAGTCACTTGCC
>NW_027527444.1:4441895-4454316 GCF_008692635.1 Crocuta crocuta | reverse complement strand
ATCTGTCGGTTGCCTGTAGTGGAAGTTTTACAACAGCAGAGTTGGGGGCCCCAGTCTAGTCATTTGGATTTCAAGGTCCATAAGGGAGACTGTGGGCTCACTTTGGTTATCTTAGTTATTCACACTGCAACATATTCAGTTCTTTGGAGAATTTTATTTATTTATTTCATTTATTTATTAAAACTTTTTAAAAATATTTTTATTTATTTCTAGGAGAGAGAGAGAGACAGCGTGAGCAGGGGAGGGTCAGAGAGAGAGGGAGTCACAGACTGAAACAGCCTCCAGGCTCTGAGCTGGCAGTCAGCACAGAGCCCGACGCGGGGCTCGAACCCACAAACCGCGAGATCATGACCTGAGCGAAAGTCGGACGCTTAACCGACTAAGCCACCCAGGCGCCCCTATTTAAAAAAATTTTTAATGTTTATTTTTGAGGGAGAGAGAGTGGGGAGCGGGGGAGAGAGGGACTGGGGACAGAGGATCTGAGGTGGGCTCTGTGCTGACAGCAGTGAGCCTGATGCGGGGCTTCAACCCACAAAATGTGAGATCATGTCCCGAGCAGAAGTCGGCTGCTTAACCGAGTGAGCCACCCAGGTGCTCCTCTTTGGAGAATTTTAACAGGTTCTTTAAAAATTATTTGTAGGCCTTGTACTAAAGTCTCTTTTAAAAGTTTATTTGTTTTGAGACAGAGTGTGAGTGAGCCAGGGAGGGACAGAGAGAGAGGGGGGGAGAGAGAATCCCAAACAGGCTCCATGCTGTTAGCGCAGAGCCTGACTCAGTCCCATGAACCGTGAGATCATGACCTGATCTGAAATTAAATCAGACGCTTTGCAGAAAAAGCATTTAACAAAATACAGCATTCTTTCTTGATTAAAAATCCTCAAGAAAGTAGGGATAGAAGAAATATGCCTCAAGATCACAAAGGCCATACATGAAAGACCCACAGCTAATACCATTCTCAACGGGGAAAAACGGAGAGCTTTCCCCCTAAGATCAAGAACACGACGGGGATGTCCACTCTCACCACTGTTATTCAACCTAGTGCCGGAAGTCCTAGCCGCAGCAATCAGGCAACATAAAGAAATAAAAGGCATCCAAGTTGACAAAGAAGAAGTCAGATGTTCACTCTTCACAGACAACATGATATTCTACATGGAAAACCCAAAAGACTCCACCAAAATACCTGCTGGAGCTGATTCATGAATTCAGCAAAGTTGCAGGATATAAAAATCAGTGTACAAAAATCGGCTGTGTTTCTATACGCTAATAATGAAGCAACAAAAAGAGAAATCAAGGACTTGATCCCATTTACAATTGCACCAGAAACCATAAAATACTTAGGAATAAACCTAACCAAAGAGGTGAAAGATCTATAGACTGAAAACTATAGAAAGCTTATGAAAGAAATGGAAGAAGACACAAAGAAACGGAAAAACATTCCATGCTCATGGATCAGAAGAACAAATATTATTACAATTTTTTTAATGTTTATTTATTTTTTAGAGTCAGAGTGAGCATGAACAGGGGAGGAGCAGAGAGAGATGGTGACATAGAATCTGAAGCAGGCTCCAGGCTCTGACTGTCAGCACAGAGCTCGACATGGGGCTCGAACCAATGAGCTGTGAGACCATGACTTGAGCCGAAGTTGGACACTCAACCGACTGAGCCACCCAGGTGCCCCCCTTTAAAAATTTTTTTAAGAACAAATATTGTTAAAATGTTGATACTACCCAAAGCAATCTACATATTCAATGTAATCCCTATCAAAATAACACCAACATTCTTCACAGAGCTAGAACAAACAATCCTAAAATTTGTATGAAACCAGAAAAGACCCCAAATAGCCAAAGCAATCCTGAAAAAGAAAACAAAAGCTGGAGGCATCACAATCCTGGACTTCAAATGTATAACAAAGCTGTAATTATCAAGACAGGATGGTACTGGCACAAAAACAGACACTTAGATCAATGGAACAGAATAGAGAACCCAGAAATGGATCCACAAATATATGGCCAACTCATCTTTGACAAAGCAGGAAAGAATATCCATCAGAAAAAAGACAGTCTTTTCAGCAAATGGTGCTGGGAAAACTGGACAACGACATGCAGCAGAATGAACCTGTATCACTTTCTTACACCATACACAAAAATAAACTCAAAATGGATGAAAGGTCTAAACGTAAGACAGGAAGCCATCAAAATCCTTGAGGAGAGAACAGGCAACATCTCTTTGACTTCAGCCGCAGCAACTCTTACTCAACACGTCTCCAGAGGCAAGGGAAACAAAAGCAAACATGAACTATTGGGACCTCATCAAGATAAAAAGCTTCTGCACAGCAAAGGAAACAATCAGCAAAACTAAAAAGCAACTGATGGAATGGGAGAAGATATTTGCAAATAACATATCAGATGAAGGGTTAGTAACCAAAACCTATAAAGAACTTATCAAACTCAACACCCAAAAAACAAATAACCCAGTGAAGAAATGGGCAAAAGACACGAACAGACACTTTTCCAAAGAAGACATCCAGATGGCTAACATACACATGAAAAAGTGCTCAACATCACTCATCATCAGGGAAATGCAAATCAAAACCACACGAGATACCACCTCACACCTGCCAGAGTGGCCAACATTAACAACTCAGGCAACAACCGATGTTGGCAAAGATGCAGAGAAAGAGGATCTCTTTTGCACGGCTGGTGGGAATGCACACTGGTGCAGCCATTCCGGAAAACAGTATGGAGGTTTCCCCAAAAAGTTAAAAATAGGACTACTCTATGACCCAGCAATTACACTGCTAGGTATTGATCCAAAGAATGCAAAGATGCTGATTCAGAGGGGCACTCGCCCCCCAATGTTTACAGNCAAACTCAACACCCAAAAAACAAATAACCCAGTGAAGAAATGGGCAAAAGACACGAACAGACACTTTTCCAAAGAAGACATCCAGATGGCTAACATACACATGAAAAAGTGCTCAACATCACTCATCATCAGGGAAATGCAAATCAAAACCACACGAGATACCACCTCACACCTGCCAGAGTGGCCAACATTAACAACTCAGGCAACAACCGATGTTGGCAAAGATGCAGAGAAAGAGGATCTCTTTTGCACGGCTGGTGGGAATGCACACTGGTGCAGCCATTCCGGAAAACAGTATGGAGGTTTCCCCAAAAAGTTAAAAATAGGACTACTCTATGACCCAGCAATTACACTGCTAGGTATTGATCCAAAGAATGCAAAGATGCTGATTCAGAGGGGCACTCGCCCCCCAATGTTTACAGCAGCGCTATCAACAATAGCCAAAGTATGGAAAGAACCCAAATGTCCATCAACGGATGAATGGATAAAGAAGATGTGGCATATATACACAATGGAATACTACTCGGTGATGAAAAAGAATGAAATCTTGCCATTTACAACAACGTAGATGGAGCTAGAAGGTATTACACTTAGCGAAATAAGTCAGAGAAAGACAAATATCATAAGATTTCACTCGTATGTGGAATTTAAGAAACAAAATAGATGAACATAGAGGAAAGGAAGGAAAAATAAGATAAATACAGAGAGGTAGACGAACCATAAGAGACTCTTAAATACAGAGAACAGACTGAGGGTTGCTGGAGGGTGTTGGGTGGGGGATGGGCTACATGGGTGATGGGCATTAAGCAGGGCACTTGTTGGGATGAGCACTGGGTGTATATATAAGTAATGAATCACTAAATTCTATATATAATAATACATATGGTATTATTATTACACTATATGTTAACTAACTTGGATTTAAATTAAAAAAAGAGAGCTGGATGGTCAATGAACCACTCAGGAGGCCGTGTTCGTCTTGTACTAACAATATTTAGGACAAACTGAGCTTGCATAGAACTTAATATTTCTGTGTTAATAAGAATGGCTAACATTTATTGCATGTTTGCCATGAATCAGGCCCTCTTCTAAGATTTTAAAAAATATCAATTCATGAATGTCCCCTCTGAATCCCAGTGGCTGCTGTGCAAGCGGAAGGAGGTGGCCGACTGGAGCGCCTCGCTTAGCTGGGCGGGGAGGCAGGCGGCTTCCTCATCCAGGAGAGGGGGCTGCTGGTGTGCCTACCCTCTGACCGCAGTCCATCAAATGAAAGGCTGCACAAATGCTTCTGGTCTTGCCGGTGGAAAGGGCCCTTTAAAAACACCTGCTGTTTTATTCACCCTGAGCCCTGCTGCTACGAAGCCTCTTTCTTATGCTGTGTCTGTAACATTTGTAAACGGTATTTCGGGGGGGGGGAGGGGGAGAAAAAGACAAAGAAATAGTAACTACGGTAGAAAACTAGTATCTATCACCTGACAGGCAATTTTATTGGAGGTTGGATCACAGCATGGGAGAAGTGGGAATAGCATAGACACAATAATTTTCTTATTAGCACAGAGTAAATCTTTAGCAATAGTCAGACGGGGCCTACACACTAGCTTTTAAATTAGCTGTGTTTTAAATAGCATGGTTTAAAAATACACAACAATAAATCAGGAGGCCATTGTAAATCAAGGCTGCACATTACCGAACTTTGCGGCTCCTTTGTGAAAGGAGGACATATGATTAATCTTTCTGTTGCCAGTAAACTGATCCTGTTTCAGGGATGGCTTGTGGATCCCAGAGTCCCCTCACTTTGGGGACTCACTTTTAGGTCCTTCATTTCACGGGGCCATTTTTACAGGATTTCAAGGGAGAGCAGCTACCCGGAGACACATCTGCTGCTTCTGCCTTCTCTCCGGTCCATTGACACTAGTGGGTTGTCACCATGATAAAGGCATTTCTCTGATGACAGACTCTGTACGGCCTCTAGAGTTTTATCCAGTTGAACGCCAACAACTCGGTACAAGGCATCTCCAATGCCTGCTGGGGGAGAAAGGGGGTCGCCTAGCCGCGGTTGGGGTAGACCAGTAGTTCCATCAGAATTGTATCCTGGAAAATGAAGCAAGTCTCCTATTTCACTGGTCAACTAATTCTCCCAAGAAGATAAATAGAAAACAAATTCTTTTATTTGAGTTAACTGCATATTTAATACTGGCATTGCAGGAATGCTTTAGTCTTCAACCAGTGAATGTTCACTTGTACTTGATAAAGCAGCTGGTTGGGAATATTGTAGAACTTCTTGCAGCCTTTATTGATCTGTTGCTGGCATACGAATCCCTAGACAGGAACTGTCTATGGGCGAGATTTTATGACCTCAGTATGGATCCAAAGCTTTTAATGCACCTTTTGCCTTTATCATAATGTCACTGAGAAAATCAGAGTGGGCTGGAATGGCCTTCTGACATAAAAGTCCATGTTCAATTATGTGACGATGGCTCTGTTTTACACAGCCCCCGCATGTACAGATTTTAGAATAGTTCTTAGCCTACCTGGTCACGTGACCTCTGAAATTAAATAAGCAGGAGACACCCATCTGGGTTGGTAATGGGGAAGTACAGTCGTAGTCAGGAAACAATGGAATTCACTGGTCGGCTCTTGCCAAGAGAAACAGTAAAGTATCCTCCAGCCCTCATCTAAGCAGTCGCTTTTGTCAGACTAACTCCACCGTCTGATTTGATAATATTAAACAAGTCTATTGAACAGACTAACTCGTTTGGCTATTTGGTGGACCCACTGGTACACATTTCCAGAAGATTTGCTGAGTTCTTTTATGACAGAAGAGATGTCCTTAAAATATTGTTCAACAAAGCCTTCCATGAAGTAGGAAATACGGAAATACCAGGCTGAGCGCTGGGCTCCATCTTACGCTCGGCGACTGTCACCGGGTACTCTCCTTAATGCGACGGAACAATGGTGCTGTTACTGGTAGCTGTTGGGTATTTAAATAAACCTCCAGCTGCTTTTTTGAAAAACGGTTTGGTAGCTCAACACTCCTGCTCCATGGGAAGACATGGCTGCACATCATGAGGAGAGCAACATAAATCAGGGTTTTTAACATTCAGAGCCCAACCTTGTCCTTGCTGGGTGCATCCCAATACTGCGTTTGCTGAGACCTAAAGCACACGAGTCATGGGGCACCTGAGTGTCTCAGTCGGTTCAGTGTTGGACTCAGGTCACCATCTCACAGTTTGTGGGTTCGAGCCCCACGTCGCGCGCTGTGCCGACAGCTCAGAGCCTGGAACTTCCTTCATATTCTGTGTCTCCCTCTCTCTCTGCCCCTCCTCTGCTCACGCTCTGTCTCTTTCTCTCTCTCAAAGGTAAATAACATTTAAAACCCCCCGAAAAGCACATATACGCGCGCATACATAACACATGTGTGCTGATGCATCTACAAACACAGTGTGTATTTTTTNGGGCAGACGAAGAGGAAGAGAATCTCAAACAGGCTCCATGCACAGCACAGAACCCAACACAGGGCCTGATCCCATGACCCTGGGACCATGACCTGAGCCGAAACCAAGAGTCCGCCACTCAATCGACTGAGCCTCCCAGGCGTCCACACTGTGTGTATCTTTGATTGAATTGGGACCATAGGTACAGATGGCTTCTCGCTTCCCTTTTTCCTGTTTCTCTTGCTCTTTCTCGTCCATGTTTCTGGCTTCCTGGAAATGTCCAGTCTTTCCCTGTTGACCTTTAAGCGAGGAAAAAGGCGACAGCGTGTTGAGAGGGGGCTTTGNTGGGTGGCGGCACTGTGCCCCCACCCCAAGGCAGCGTTTCTGTGCTCTGAACCTCTCCGGGTCCGATGCCTGGACCGTACGCTGCCCTTGCTGCTACTAGCTCCTTGCGTCATTCATTTATTTTTTAGCATTTTTTTTTCAGGATCTCTTTCTGGCACTAAATCCTGGCCTTTGTTTTTCTTGGAGATTTACTGCTGCCCATAATCTGATGTCACATCAAGAAAAGAAAAAAATAGATATATAATGGAAGGAGAGCCTTTAACGACCTGCTCTGAGTGACCCCCAAACTTCACTCCTCTTTTTTATTCTCAGAAGAGACAAGTCATGCGTTGGTTCGTCACTGACTAATCAGTATTACGGGTTGAGTGCGTCCCCTGAACACCTGAAGTCTTAACCCAGCACCTGTGAACGCCGCCTTTTTTGGAAACAGGGTTTTCCCCACGTCATCCAGTTAAGATGAGGTCATGCTCAGTGGGATGGGCCTGGATCCAGTCGGACTCGTGTCCTTGTGAGGACAGACAGACACACACATGGGGAGACGGTCCTGTGAAGACGGAGGCTGGGTTTATAAGCAAAGGGACGCCAAGGGGCATCTGTATCCACCCGGAGCTCCCGGAAGATGTGGGGCAGTTTCTTTCCAGAGTCTTCCGAGGGAGCGCAGCCCTGCTGAAATTTTTATTTCAGACGTCTGGCCGTCAGACCGTGAGAGGATGTGTTTCTCCTGTCCTATGCCCCCCACTGTGTGCGGTACTTTGTTGGCAGCCACAGGACGCTCAAGCCTCCTGCGCACAGAAGTTCAAGAGTGGACAAATCTGGCTTCCCCGTGCGTCACCCCCCTCCCCCAGCCTTACCCTGCGTTGTGCCCTGGGCCCCGCCTCTGGGCTCCGGTTGGGGTGGGCGATGAGGGGCAGCTGCGGACTGAGGGGTACTTAGGACCCAGCCCCGTCCCCGTGGGGCACTAGCCCTGGCCCAGCTGCCCTGAACTGAGCGTCGGGTGGCTCCTGCCCTGGCTGTCTTCCTCTCCAGCNCCCATCTCCATCCAAGTCTTGGGAAATGGTGCTTTTATCAAACTCTCCTCAAAGGATCCAATTCAAGGTCCCTTCTGTTTCCTGCTTGAGTCCTGACTCATCCTCATGCCCGGGTGGAATTCACCTTTTAGGGGAAAGGGATGAAAATTAAGGTGGACAAAGTACACTGCACGTCAGGGACAGGCACCGGGGCAGAAACGGAAGCGCTGAAGGGGCGGCCCTGCTGCTGGGCGCTGGGGCGCTGCCAGTAGCCAGAGGAGGCCTCCCGAGGTCATGCTTGGCCTTGACCTTTCTCTTCCACGTCTCCCTGAAGGAAGCGCTGCCTTGGGAAGAGCAGTGACCGCGGTCCGGGAAAGGCCTGTGTTTTTGAGAGGCCGGGAGGCCGGGAGGCCGGGAGATACGGTGATGAGAGCCGAAGTCGAGGCCAGGGAGATACTGTGGTCCTATCGCATTGTTCCTGCGGCTGCAGAATATTGCGTTTTAAGGTTGTATCATACATGTGTTTTTAAAAATGTTTATTTACTTCTGAGAGAGAGAGAGAGAGACGGAGAGAGAGAGAGAGCGCGCAATCAGGGAAGGGACGGAGAAGGGAGACAGAGGGTGGGCTCTGTGTTGACAGCACCCCACACGGGGCTCAGACTCTCCAACAGTGAGATCAGGACCTGAGCTGAAGTCGGATGCATAACCGACCGAGCCCCCGGGCGCCCCGGAGCACATATGTTTTTAACTGGCCCTGTCATGCGCGAGGTGGTTTCAGGAGGGCTGTGACGGCCTCTCTCCTCACTCGCCTGCTTCTGCTCTTGGTAACGGACCCCGGGCTTATGCCTGAGGTCAGTGTTTCCGCGGCTCTGTCTCTCGCCAGCCCCGTGACATAAACCCGTCACGAGGAGGCTTCAGCTGGTTTACGGCAAGGCCTTTCTGAGCCATAGGTTAATATATTAATGAAGACGGTGGCTGTTAGCCCACATTAAATAATGGCTGTGAGTGATTGGAAGAAAAACATCTCCGTTGTCTTGCAGAGGGCCCGACGGATCACTCTGCCAGAGGACTCAAAAATATGACAACCTTTCATTCCCCTGCAGCCCAGACGCCGTGTGGTCACTTCTACGCTATGGCAAAAACACCCCTCGCGACGATCTGAGCTAAAAACACATTAAATCATCCCGTTAATTATATCGCAAAGGCGCGCTGAGATTTTGTTGCTAATCTAGTGTAAACTTGGCATCTCCAGCTCATCCAATATTTTATTTCTATTCAGGTCATATTAGTCAGTTGGGCAAAAGCAGCCGTGTTTATTTATCTTATTAGTTTATTTTGGTCAAGTAGCAAATTATGACGGAATTATAATAATTCCTCTATTTATATATCTCTCTCACAATTACACACAGACTTGACATTTGAAATGTGGTCTCGATGGGGTATAAATATTAACGCTTCCACAGTGTCCCCCCCCCAGCCCGCTTTCCCAGAGGAGCTTAAGTGGCCCACAATTTTCTGGGTTTCATTTTTTCCCTGAAATCTCCCATTTGGTGTTTTATTTGGGGCATCACCTTCACGTGCAAATAGGTACAAAGAGAGTCATTCAAGGTAGGATGATGTGCTTTCAAGGTGAACACACGGGTGCGTGGGGGGCGCCAGGGCTCTATTCACCGCTGGCGGTTGTCACGTTCCCACGTGTCCAGGATTTTCGGGGGGGGGATCAGATGCACCCCAAGCAGAGGGCCTTCCCGTCTTCCCAGAGCTCATCCCTTCTAGCTCCCGCGCGACCGAGGGCCCTACTGGCGGGGAGCAGCGCTCGGCAGTGCCCAAACTGCCAAGTCAGGGCAGGTGGGGGGGTGCGTGGAGCCCGGGGCTCATGGAAGCCGTGGAAGGGGTGGGACAGGCCAGGGCCGCGCAGGGCCCAGAAACACAGGGTTGAGACCACTTCGGCCTCCCCAGGGGCCCCTTCAGGCCGCTTCTTGGGGGAAGGGCCCGGACACTCCAGTCTGTAACCCGAGGGGTCGAGCAGGGAGGCCACACGGAGGGGAACGGACCCTCGTCACAAGACCGCGGCGGGTGGGCTCTGGGCTTCCGGGCTGCCTCGTGCCGTCCGTTTTCTGTTGGCCTCCCCCGTCTGCGTTTCCAGCTCCCCCTGTCACGTCTCCGCTGCTTGACGGCCATCTTAGCCGAACCCGCTGCGCTTTCGGACGGTGGCCCATGTGCCCCTGTGGCCACCGAGAAGGTCCGTGCTCCTGCTTCTGCACAAGAGGAGATCACAAGCCACTTTCCAGGCAGAATACAACCTCTTGGATGTGTGTGCCCTACGGAGTGACGGCGTATCAGGCCACGGGTTTTAAAACCACGACTGCGGGCAGAGGTACTCATCACCACGCGAGGCACCTTCTTTGTAGTCGCCTAAGATGAATTTATGCATTTGCAGGTCTGACTATCGCTAACCCAAGGGAAAAATAAGCAAGAGGGATGTTTCCGTATGCACGTGTAAGTGCTCATACATCGTAAGTCCTGTTCGATCAAGCACTGAGTCCTGGTGATGCAGTGCTGATAATGCAAATTATTAGCTTTCTCCAAATTTGGCATTAGCCTGCCGAGCTGCCGCTCAGTTTCTCCGGAGACGCGTCAGGGAGTGTTTCACTACGCGGCCTCCGTTTCCCCGTTTCCGACGAAGCATCCAAACCTGATTCCGTTCAGCTTTGATTTCCTCGCTCTTACACATCACGGCCCTGAGTATCAAATGGCGTTGCCGTTTCTGTTTCAATCATCAGAGATGATTCAGGAAGATGGTAAGGAAAAGCACCTGTCGTGTCTGCGTCCGTCTGTCCCTCCCGGGGTCTCCCTTGCTGACCCTCCTTCATCACCATCCTGACGTCCCGGGGACCCCAGTGGGTCTGGAAGTGACAACGTTTTCAATTTTTTTTTTCTTTTGAGAACACTTCTATTTCCCCTTCACTCCTCATAGACAGCTTCACGGAGGACACAGACTTTGTGGCTAACAGCTCTTTTCTTCTAGCGCCTGAGCCACGTGATGCCACTTCCTTCTGGCCTCTGTGGTTTCTGATAAGAAATTCGCCAGCATTTGAGTTGGTGTCCCTGTATTTGCGATCTCTCTCTGGCTGCTTTCAACATTTTCCCTTGGTCTTTACTTTCCTGATGATACATCTTTGATGAGTTTTGGGGGGGTCTATCCTAAGGTAAACTACTTCGTGAGCCTGTAGGGTTATGCGTTTTACCAAATTTCCCAAGCTTCCGGCCAGTGTCTACCCTTTCCCCCTTTCCTTCTGGGGCTCCGACGACATGAATGCTGGATGTCTCGTTATGGTCCCACAGTCTCTGAAACCATTTGGGTTTCTGGGTATTTGCTCTCTGTTGCCGAGAGGGTGTAAATTCCACTGGTCTGTCTTCAAGGTCCCTTCTTCTATCTTTTGTCAGTTCTACTGCATTAGGAACCTGTCCAGTGAGTTTTCTACTTCGGTTACTGTATTTTTTCAGTTCTATAGTTGTCACTCTTTATTTACAGTGACAACTACAATGTCACTGTAAATGACATTTACATTCTTAGGTAAAAACCACCGCATCACATTTATTGTCACCTGGTAATAACATAAAGGTAATCAAAACACTCTGAGCAGATGTTTTACAACCACCCTCCAGCGGAGGGCATCTAAAGCTACACACCGCAGGCCCTCCCGGGAATTTCTCACTTCACAGATCATTTCTAGTTGGAGACACTTCGCAGCAGGGGAATATTAGCATGATTTGACCCAGCTGTTTTCTTGACTTTTAGAATGGATCTCTTCTGCACTGTCTGGGGTCACGTACTCGTCAAAACCTACGATACACGGGCGCCTGGGGGGCTCAGGCGGTTAAGCGCCTGCCTCTCGATCTTGGCTCAGGTCATGATTTCACAGTTCGTGAGTTCGAGCCCCATGTCGGGCTCTGTGCTGACAGCGCGGGGCCTGCTTGCGATTCTCTCTCTCTGCCCCTCCTTTGCTTGTGCGCGCACGCTCTCTCTCTCTCCTTCAAAAAAGAAATACATTAAAAAACAATCTAATGTTCGGAGATCTTGAGGTGCTCGTTGGCTCGTTTGCTCCGCTTCTTCTCTGGGGCTGCTGGGGCCCCCACGGGTCCCCACTGGCGCCGCTGCCGGCAGAGGCCACCTGGCATCTCTGGAGGCCTAGGATGATTCTAGGGGCCGACGGTGGGCCCCTGCCTGCTCAGGCCGGGCCGCCCCGTCTCTAGCTGGGGCGGGCGCGTCCCCTAGCCACCTCTCGGCAGGGTCAGCACTCTGGGGTCGGTGCTGGGGGCGCCTGCTCTCCGTGTGCAGGACTCCTGCCCGATGTGGGGGAGGGTGAGCCCACCGGGCCGCCTCTTGTCCGGGGTGGGGGGTCACGGGGCACCTGGCCGGGCCGGGGCTGGGAAGACGTCCCGTTGCTCTGGGTCCTTGGGTCCCCGTTCCCCTTTCAGTGTCTGCCCCCCGCCCGGGTCTCTCGGGACACAATCTGCTCTATCACAGGTCCTATTTCAATTCTCTACCTAGCACTCATCAGTCAGTACCTGATACTTTCATTAACTGATTAACATTATTAATTANCCCGTCCCGTGTGGTCACTGACACAGGAAGAACGTCCTGTTTTGACTCCGTAAAATGCGCCGAGTGGAGCGGGGTGCGGGCGAGTGTGCGGACTCCCGCCTGCCTCTGCTTGCAGCCGCCGCGCCGGGCGAGCCTGGCAGCTGGGCCGCTGGCTGGGGCCG
>NW_027527444.1:4429659-4441846 GCF_008692635.1 Crocuta crocuta | reverse complement strand
TGGCACTCCAGCCGACCGGCCCTGTCCCGCCCCTGGGCTGGGGGCCCGGCGGAGCGGGGGCACGGTTGTGAGAGCTGCCAGTCTAGCGGCCTTCTCGACCTGCTTTTGGGAAGAGGAAAACCAAGCCGGATAAACCACTGCCAGCCAGCGGGGGCCCGCTCGTCCCTCGGGGTGTCCTTGAACAATACCGGATTCCTGTTTTAGCCTGTGTGCCCGGCACGAGCCTACTCGTTTTTGCCAAAGAGACGGAAGTAGAAGATTGGGATTTTTACAGTGTTAGACATTACGCGTCATAAGCCAGCGGCCTAATTATTTACAGGGACCAAGGATACTCACTGCCTCTGCCTGCCACACGCCGGTCTACTATTTAATATCGTAATACGCCTAAAAGGGATTAGTCACATTTGAAATTAATTAAAAGAGAACATTCATGATTTCAGAATAAAGCTTATCCAAGCTAATGAAAATTAATCTGACTTATTCCCACGTGGGTTTCTAACGCTTCTGAAACCCATCTTCCAGGAAAAGGATAGCATACGGTTCGTTTTCAGTGACCTAACTGCAGAAAGGGCGTGTGTGACTTTCGCACATAATTCCTTATTTAATGCTACATGTCTATTAGCATGCTCGTTCTTATGTATGGTATTCAAACAGATTGAATCCCGCGGCCAGGCGCAGGCCCAGAGCTCCGCTAGACGGACGGGACTGAGAGAGCAGCTCAGCGTAGCCCGAGGAGAATCAGCCTCCCCGCCTGCAGTAGCAACGGCTGCTGACTCAGGAGCTGGGGCATTAGGACTGGTACGAAGATGAGTCGTAGCATCCCGGTTTCCCCTGGGGTCTTCAAGCCACGCGCGCGCGTGTGCACACACAAGCGCACACATACACACGCGTGCACACGCAAATGCACATGCATGCACACACGTACACGCACACGCACGCACACTTAGCCAAAGGCAGCAGTCTGGGTAAGGTTGGAGGTCCCGGACTTTAACTTTTAAACCAACCACATGAACAAATCAAACCCCATAATTGAATGATCAAGTGCCAGGACAGGAAGTGAGGAGAGGAGAAGGGGCCCAGTGACGCGGGCGGTGGGCAGTGTGTCCTGCAGCCCAGACCCCTGCGCGGTCCTCCATCCACACGAAGTTATTATCTTCTGCCCTGCGACCCTGGCTCTGTGGCCTCCGGTGGTATAAACAACATCCTCCAGGCCACACCGCAGCGCAGCACAGCACAGCACACAGCACACAGCACACAGGACACAGCACAGCACACAGCACAACACAGAGCACACAGCACACAGCACAGCACAGCACACAGCACACAGCACACAGGACACAGCACAGCACACAGCACAACACAGAGCACACAGCACACAGCACAGCACAGCACACAGCACAGCACACAGCACACACCACAGCACACAGCACACAGCACACAGCACACAGTACAGCACAGCACAGCACACAGTACACAGCACAGCACACAGCACACAGCACAGCACAGCACACAGCACAGCACACAGCACACACCACAGCACACAGCACACAGCACACAGCACACAGTACAGCACAGCACAGCACACAGTACACAGCACAGCACACAGCACACAGCACAGCACAGCACACAGCACACCGCAGCACAACACACACAGTGCACAGCACACAGCACAGCACACCGCACACCGCAGCACAGCACAGCACACAGCACACAGCACATAGTACACCGCAGCACAGCACAGCACACAGCACACAGGACACCGCAGCACAACACACACAGCACACAGCACACTGCAGCACAGCACAGCACACAGCATACAGCACACAGCACAGCACAGCACACAGCACACAGGACACCGCAGCACAGCACAGCACAGCACACAGCACACAGCACAGCACACAGCACACAGCACAGCACACAGCATACAGCACACAGCACAGCACAGCACACAGCACACAGGACACCGCAGCACAGCACAGCACACAGCATACAGCACACAGCACAGCACACAGCACACAGCACACAGCACAGCACACAGCACACAGCACACAGCACACAGCACACAGCACAGCACACAGCACACCGCAGCACACACGCTGCCCTGCACGGGAGGCCACACAGAGTAACATGACGTTAGACACTACCGTGTCTCTAGCCACCTGCCCTCTCCCAGGCCCGCCTGGACACCAAGACTTCACCTAACGCCACCACCAAAGTCTTCATGCTGGAAAGACCACAACAAGACCGCCCGAGGTTGTGTACCAGGGCCGTACAATTTTGGTAATGGGGGCAATCAGCACGAGAGGCGGGCCGGACGACGTGTGCAAACGCGTTTCCCGATCAGCAGTTTTCACAATCAGCATGTATCAAGGCGGCCAATGAGAATGGAAAGGCCTACGTCTCCTCAGAGCGCGTTCTGGGGACGCCTGAATTCATAGTGTTTTCCCCAGGCCGGCCTCATACAATTCACACAGATATGATTCCTCACCCTGAGAACGCGCGGCGTGCATCACGGGCCTGTCAGGCTGGATTTATATGACGGGGGAGTCTGGAGGAGGCGTTATTGATGGCAAATGGAAGATCCACCAGAAATTGGCAATCGGAAGTATTTCTGAAAAACCCCTTTTTCGCTTGAAAGGGCTATAAATCTAAAAATAATTTTGAATTCACAAGCAATCCTTTTATGCAATAAGTTGATAGCAAATATATTACTGAAGGGACACATAATTACCTTAAAATCTACCACAGTTAGAAATGTACTGAAGCACTTAAATTATAATTCAATTTTATAATAGTAAAATACATAACAAGTCTATTTTACTGTTGATTTCCCCCCGAGTCTCCCTTCTATCCTTGCATACATATAAAGAAAAAGTGGAACTATTTATAAACTTGTCTCCCAGACCGTCTCAGGAAGCCCCCCAAATTTGTGGCTATATGAAATCTTGATTTTGATGAGCAAGAGAAAGGCAAGTTTCATCACGCCTTTCCGTATCCGGGGCCAGCGGTCCCTCGCTCCCGGGCAGGACAGAGGGTTTCCATTGACTCCCTTTGGCAAGCAGGTCCCTGTGTAGACTGAAGGAAGCCGGGAGCTAGGAAGGAATCCAGACCCAGGCCTTCTAGTTGTGTATTAGAATTTTATTCTATAAATATTTTAAATGTTTGTTTGTTTTGAGAGAGAGAGGCAACATGGGCACGTCCATGCAGAGCGAGAGGGAGAGAGAACGGACATGGGGCTGGATCCCGTGAACTGCAAGATTATGACCCGACCCAAAGTCAGGAGTCGGATGCTCAGCAGACTGAGCCCTCCACAGGCCCTGCGTATCAGGAGTTTAATTTGGCCAGCTCGGTGGGCCACTTGGTATCTATCTCTATCTCTGTCAATGTCTATCTATAAATGCATATTTACCTCTACATCCCTAAGCATCACTGGATCGATATCCATAGCGTATCGATGACTAGAACTACGTTTATAATATCTATATCCGTAGGCATAGTGTAGCTACATCTATCTCTACTAGAGCCGTGTCTGTACCCGTGTGTCCACACCCCGCCCCCGCCCCTCGTTCTCTCCCCTCCTGCTGGATTGGCTGTGGGACACGGCACGTGGGACGGAGGTCGGAGCTGCCCCGGCCGCACGCTCGCTGTGCCAGCCTGGGCGTGCGGTTTGCCTCCTCACGTCTCAGTGTCCTCATTCATCTGTTGAGAGGGGGTCCTGGGGGCTCACTGTGAATTTAAATAACGGATCACACGTGCTTTGTGGGCTATAAAATACCCCACACAAGCCAAGTGCCGCTAGCGGCCACTTTGGGAGGTGGTCTTAACGGAGGAGAAGCCCCCATTTGAAGACCTATTCCGCCAGGACGCCCGCGGTTCACCCGCTTGCCCCCAGTGGGCGGATCGCAGGGCCTGTGGACGGAGGAGCGGGGCGCCTGGCCTGAGGCTGGGGCAAGGCCGCGCAGAGGGAGCGCTGCTCCCTCTCGGCCTCAGTTTCCTTCTCTGTAACATTGTCTGCTGATTCCATTAGAAGACATCGCCCCAAGACCTGGGCTAAGCCCAACACTAAGCAGGAATGAAGTGTAAAGACAAGCAGGGTAAGTAGAGTCACCTTTGGTCCCAAATGGGCCCGGACCCCGACATGTGACAGGCTCCTGTGCTCGCAGCCCGGGAACCCCCGGGACAGAAGAGAGAGACGCGCAGCCGCCCGGAGCCCTGCTCCCAGGGCCAGCGGGGGGGCCNGCGATCCAGGCGGCGCCTGCCTCCTCCCCCAGGACCTCACCCTCTGCCAACGCTTCCCCCCCGCCGGGCGCACACGCCCCCCACCACGCAGTCAGTCCAGGGCTTTCCACTGGCAGCCTCTTCCAGGCAAGGGCGTGTGTGTGGTTCTCGTGCTGAACTTCCGAGCGTGCGGCTTGGGGGGCATTTTGCTCGTCGGAAGGTTTCTGGACGAGGTGAGCAAAGCTGGCACTTCAGGGGGTCTGTGACTGTCCGTGGCCTGAGTCACCGTCTACAACCAGCCCGGGGCGGCCGCAGGGGTGCGGACAGCAATGCCACGGGGCCTGGCCCTGCCCTGGGGGCCTTGGTCCTGAGGGAGGCGGGACACACACACACACACACTGACAGCAAGGACTTGGACGGTGGCAGCGTCACATCCAAACACAGGACTCCAGGGGCCCGGCTGACGTGCCAGCTGCCTGTGCTGACACTTCGCCGGCTGAGAAACCTCCCCGGGAGCGAAGCGCGACTCAGCAAGACCCGCGCGGGGGGTGTCGCATCTCTGTCTTCTCAGACTGTGGCTTCTCACAAAACCCAGCGTGTTGACAGCGGAGCTGGGCTTCAGCACAGCACCCTTCCTCCTCCAGGCGGGGGACCCTGCGGAGTCCTGGGCGAGCACCGTGGGGAGCACGTCAGGGCCGGGCTCACCTTCTGTCTTGCCGGTAAAGTGGTAAAGTTTATGCCGGGGACATTATTGAGCTGACTTCCTGCATGGAGTGATTTTATGACGCTCCCTTGAAAAGGGGGTTAAGCACACCGTGGGAGGGAGCGGGGGCGCATGAAGGTAACGGCACTGTTTCAAGGGGCACTAGAGGCTGCCGAGCCCTGCCTTCCTTGCTTCTTCCTCGCTCCTTAAGGGACATGGGGCACAGAGGCCTGCTTCGTGCCCCTGGGGTCATGGCCAGCGGCTGGGAACTGGTTCTTGCACAGGGACTACTCATCATGACCGTGACCCTGGGTCCTGCCCTGCTGCCTCCCCGCTCCCTCCAGGGCCTGGTCCCCAAGTTCGCAGCCTGCGCTCTCAGGGGCTAAGTAAAGCCGCCCGAGCAGCAGAGAGAGTCCCGACGGACCCCTCCCTCCTGGGCACTGCTGACTTCATTCACCCTCCGTGGGCCTGTCCCAGGCTCGCAGCCCCCGGAGAGGCCTGGATGACGCCTGCTTCCCTGGGGTGAAGTCCTCCAGGTCCCCACCGGCAGCCTCCCTCCCCAGGCCCGGTGACGAGTAAAGACCCAACACATGACCGTGACTGATTCCCTTCCCAGCCGGCTCTGGCTCTGTCCCTCCCAGCCCCCCCGGGAGCCCTTTGCTGCTGCCTTTCCCAAAATTATCTGGGCTGCCTTGGCTTCCTCTGGAGCACACCAGAGGGGGCATCCGCCAGGGGTCCACTCGCCTCCGAGGCTTGCACAAATGTGTGAAAATATACACACAAGGATCGATGACACAGCATCGTCTACACAGGACTGGAAAAAAAAAACCCAAAGAGACTGAATGTCTCTCCCTATAAGACTAGATCAGTAAACGAGAAAACAGCTAGTCTGGGCTGCTAACGAGGCCGTGGAAAGAGTGAAACCGAGCTGCACGTAGTGACGTGGGACGTAGCCACCACATGTGGTCAAATAAAAGTATCAAGTGGCAAAATAGATCTCACCTGTGTCATAAACACTTCTGTGTGTGTAGTGGGAATGTGGAAACCCTTACCCCCCACCCTCTTCTTGCCCAGATGCATCCAGAGATCGGATCTGACGGAGGGGGAGAGAGGCTAACTTCTTAAGTAGACTTTCCTCCTTGTTTCCTTCTTTTTCCTTCCACAGAATAACTAAAAACCTATCATAAAAAGTGTAAGGTCAGCATCCCGTTCCCTGAGCACTTAGCTGCCTCTCCTCGAGCCATTTACGAGCTGGCTCTCCAAGCAGGATGCTTTTCAGACGAGCGTCTGTCTGCACTTTGGCTCTGGGCCCCACAGGACGGCAGAGCCGGGGAGGGCTTCCTCATCTCCGTGGTNCCGCACCCCCGCGCCCCCTCAGCCCAGGGCCTCCTCCCTACTGCTGGTTTGCGCTCTGCCATCTGACGTGCACCCCGCTGAGAAAGCTCGCCCCTCCTCAAGGCTTGTATCTGAATCAGAGATCAGGCACAGGGCAGACCTTTAAAGAGGTCTTCCAGGCGTCTTATCTGGGAGTCTAGTGGGGCCCCCCCTCCTGCGGCACCTGGTACATTACTGCGGAGCGGAATGAGGCTCATTCTCACCACGCGCCAACCCCTTGCCTCCTTTCTTGTGCGAGCAGCCCTGCCCCTCTGCTCACACGTCAGCGTCAGCGAGAGTTAGCAGGGCGGGTGAAAGCCACGTGACTCACCTAAGCCAGAGCCTTGTTAAAACAGAAGCTGCCATCAAGGGGTGGAGGGCATGTCGAGGGGGGGGGATGCAGTTTCTATCTGTGGACTTCGATTTCCAGGGATCCCCTGCGTTCCCCCCCCACCTCGGCCCCGGGAACCCCAGGGCCCACATGCCTCAGTTCCTCGGGTTGGGTCTTCTAAGTTCATCTCTACAGACACTATACTTGGCTACACAGTTTCCTGGCAAATTAAAGTTCCTCTCTTTGATTTTAAGCATTCTTTTTGCCTTTAATCCCTCGTGCCGGAACTACAGGTTTGCCATGAATTCCTTTGAACTTTGTGACTATTTCGTAGGTATGTAACCCGATTTGTAAATGTCAGCGCAATCCATGCTTCGATCCGGTTTTTCAGGTGATGATGGTGATGACAGCTCATGTCAGGGCGCCTTTGCACTTCACAGGTGTGTCATTCGGTCGCAGCAGCCACACCAGCCGAGCGTCTTCGTTATTCCCGGCTTCTTTGCGGATGAGAAACCAGAGGCACCAGGCAGGTTGGTAACCTGCAGAAGTCCTACAACCGAGAAGTGGCGAAGCGGGCGTCCTAATCCGGCCCTCCGATTTCTGAGGCTCTTCCCGAACGCTCTCCCGTCGAGCTTTCGAGGGGCAGTTGAGCCACTAACGTTAACACAGGCCGCCAGAGCTGCGCACGGGAACCGGAGGGCAAGGCCCAGGGACCGCTGAGCAGAGGGAGCGGGCGGATGGGGCCTGGTGCCCGTCGGGTAGCTGAGGCGCATGTGCTGCCTAGAAGTGCTATGTCCTTCCTCATCCGTCCTGCTCACTCCCGGTGACTGTCCCTGTCCCTGCCTGCCTCGGTGACCGTGTCCACTCCAGCCCANGTGTCCTTCCCTTGGTGACTGTCCCCACTCCTCCGGTCTCCTGGTGACTGTGTCCACCACTGCCCACCCCAGTATTGACTTGACTATGTCACACCTTTTCTCTCTCAAGACCTCAAACACTACATTCTTCCCTTGAGGATGATCTTGCTGTTAATTTCCCCGAGAAAGGCGGGCCATCAGAAGAGAACTTAANATTCACACGTTGACCTCCTGACCCCAGGACCTCAGAATGCTACTGTATTTGGGATGGAGTCCTCAAAGGGGTGAGTACGTTAAAATGAGGTCCTGGGAGAGCCCCAGTTCAGTGTGACCGGTGTCCTGATTAGCGAGGAGGACGCCATGTGAGGACACAGAGAAGACAGGTGACCACACGCCAAGGAGAGGGCCTCAGGGACAGGCAGCCCGGCCGGCACCTTCAGGCCAGACTTGCAGCCTCCAGGGCTGGGAGACCAGGATTGCGCCAATCCGCCCAGGCTGGGGCTCTGTCACCCAGCTCCAGGCCAATCGACCCCCGCGACGCCTGTCCCCTCTGCACCTGGCCCTGCGCTTGCTGCCGCTCCCGTGAGACGGAACAATGAATTTCTTCTGCCCCTTTAGAAAACCAGCAGGGGCGCCTGGGGGGCTCAGTCAGTTCAGCGTCCAACTTCGGCTCAGGTCATGATCTCTGGGTTTGTGAGTTCGAGCCCCGCGTCGGGCTCTGTGCTGACAGCTCGGAGCCTGGAGCCTGCTTTGGATGCTGTGTCTCTCTATGACCCTCCCCCACTCACGCTCTGTCTCTCACTGTCTCAAAAATGAATAAACATTAAAAAAAGTAAATAAAAAAGAAAACAAGCAAATACACAAACCACTGGTGAGTTGTGATCAGTGTGACATAACGGATGTTTTTAAACCTAGCTGTACTCTTCATGGGTTTAGAACTGTTTTCCTGAGAGAAAATTCTGCTCTCCCTGGAGGAGCCCTCCACCTCTCCTGGGATGATCGGCCGTCAGGTGGGTGTTTCATTCTCCTCAGTTTCCTCCAAACGACACCAACTTCGATCAGCTGGTTGTTTGACGGTAGTTCTGTACGGAAAACCTTCCCTTTAGGTGCTTCCCCAACTTCGCCAGCTCCCATGGGATGCTAGAGCGAGGAGCTGCTCTACACTGGGAGGGAAGAGGGCTCTGATCTGCATCATTTGCTGACTTCCAGGGTGGAAAAGCGCCACCCGGGCGGTTTCCGGCTGCCAGCGGGAGGTCACCGAAGGAGGGCGAGTGGCTGTAGATGTAAGTAACCTTCAGAGCCCAGCTGACAGTAAAGTGCGGTAAAGGATTAGGACATGGCAAACTTGGAGCTTTTGCTACCTTTCAAAAATATGATTTAATTGGGGCGCCTGGGTGGCTCAGTCAGTTGAATGGCTGATTCTTGGTTTCGGCTCAGATTATGGTCTCAGGGCTGCGGGATCGAGCCCCACGTTGGGCTCTGTGCTGACAAGCGTGAAGCCCGCTTGGGATTCTCTCTCTCCCTCTCTCTGCACCTCTCCCCTGCTTGCACTCTCCCTGTCTTTCTCTCAAAAAACTTTGAGTGTAAGTTGATATAATTTAACTTGAAATGATGGCCGTTTAACAAATGACTAAAGCCTAACAACCAGCTTTTGAGAGCTGAGAGCTGGTCTTCATCGCACCACGAGCTGGTTATCATTCAGCAAAACACTAAGGTCCATGTGTTTCTTCAGAGAGTCTAAATTTTTTACTTTGATCATGCTGGGTCATCAGAGAAGTTCGTATTTGGACCAAATAACTCCTTTCGGCTGAACCACATCGGAAGCCCCTGTGTTACAAGAACCTCCTAGTCCATGAAGCAGAGACTCTGCCCCACAGAAGAAGCTGGAAGCATCGCACACTCACTTCCTCTGCAGCCACGTACAGGCACGTGACCCAGGCTCTGCCAACTGGAGACGCCCGCTGCAGTGACATGAAGGGGGGGGGTCCCTGTGGGGTCCATCGTGCAAATGGCAACTCGGGTCCAGATCCCGCAAGTCTTAGCAACGAGCGCAATCATCTCTCTGCAGCCTCTGCACACCTTCTGCCGCTCTTTCTCTGCCCTTCCTTCTGGAAGTTTTCCCTCCACCCCTTTCCTCTGTTGCCCTACCACATGTTTGTATCCCTAAATAGTATCTTGTTTTGCATGGTTTGGACTTTGTATAAATTCATATAAATGGAATCACGCTGTGTGCCCTGTTCTGACTTTCTTTTGCTCAACACTGTTTCAGAGATTCGTCCCGACTGTTGCTTGCAGCCGTAGTTTGTCGATTCTTCACCCCAGGGCATTATTCCATTGCATGAACACACCAGTTTCTTTACCATCCCACTGCGGAGGGAGAGCTGGGCTGTTTCTAGACTTTTCCTCGTTCGTCTTTTGCTTATTTGGCTAAGGGAAAAAACCTCCACCTCGGACAGAGGCTGGAAGGGATACAAGTTACATCTGAATGTTGCTTGGCTTGGTTTCACGTAGGGCATAAGGAGGTTAAAAAACTTGGTCTCTGTCCCTTTATATCTCAAAACTTTGATTTCATTGAGACCAAGAGAATCGAAACAAGGGCTAGTGAAGCGACGGGAATTTCTGGAACGTCAGCAGTTTCAAAGACACCGCGAGGCAGTGAAACCAGAGCGCAGAGCAACGAGCAGTGCCCTCAGGCATGGACATCTGAGCCGTAACGCTGGAAACGCTAGCGACCCCACACAACTATTTACCTCAGGAAGGAAATCTGAAGAAGTACTGAGGTGTGAAGGAGTCTTTGGGAAATTTCTCGGGGCAACCAACCTACTGACCGATATTTCTCAGGGGTCTACTTTGTACAAGGCCTTCTATTAGGTATTGAAGGGAGCACACCAACATTTACAAGAAAAGGTGCCCTAGACCTCAAAGAGCTTAGACGTTGACTGAAGACAGACACAAATACCAGGACATGTGGGCTGAGGGTCAAATGAATGGCCAGGAATATAACCTCTGTAAGTGTTCTGTTTCACCCCTGGATTGTAAGCTCTGTGGGAGCAGGGACTGAAGCAGTCTTCTTTCCCCCCACGAAGAGACTGGAATTGTCCGGAAAGACTTTGTGGAGAAGGCAGGTCTTGGTGTGAACCCTGAAGGGAGGCAGCGTCAATTCTGAACAGGAAGAAAGAGGTTATGGAACAGGTAAAGGGGCTGGGCCTTGGCACTGGGGTCGGAGAGAGGAGAGAGCCAGGCTGCAGCAAAGAGCTGTTCAGCTAACGAAGTCGGGGGAGGGGGGCGCAAAAGTCGAGGCCTTGAATGCCACGTTAAGGAGTTTAATTTTATTTTACAGTTAGTGAGAATAACTGCACTGCAGTGCTTTGAGCAGGGGAGGAAAAAACCCTGTGTTTTGGGGAGATGTATGTTCTAGAGGGATGCAGAAAAGAGTGGCAGATAGGATGACGGACTAACTGGACCCCCTGTCACCAGCTTAGTTGGGGGTTATTTGCACAGTGGCAGTTGGAGGGTGCCAAGGGGTGGTAGGAAGCGACAAGCCCCAAGGCCCAAGCACTTTTCGGGAGCCTCATATTTTCTTCTGTCCTTTTGGACAAAGCAAGTCACACGTTGAGCACCAGGTTCAAAGGAGTGGAAAATACATACACTTCTTGATGGAAGGAGGGGCAAAGCCACAAGCAAAGGGGTGAACCTACAGGGAAGAGTGAGCTTCTGGCCAGTTTTGGAGTCTCCTACCCCAGGCTAAGGGCTAAAGAAAACAGAAAGGTCTAGATGCTTGGAGAGCTGGGTTAGAAAGAGCAGAAATGCACACATCCGCTGGAACACGTCTAAATGCCACACGTCTTAGAATATCATCTGCCTACCTTCTGGTTTGGAGAGATTAATCCAGATATCAGGCAGATCAGTTCAGGCAGGTGTTTCACCCAGCTCCCAGAACCTGGGTGTCTAGAAAAACAGACTCGGATACTTTGTCTTTCCCTGGTTCTTTTGGGCCCTGAGCCATTTTCAAAATAAAAGTGAACACTGCGTGTAACCTGCTGGAAGCTTTCCTGGGTTCTTATCAGCCTGTGTCAGCCGGCGAACTCTCTCAGAACAAACCTCATGTCCCCCCTGGTTTCTACCAACACTTTCCAGCACGGGCATCAGGGGCACAGTATGGGGGGCTGACAAGCTTTCTGCAGACCATAAAAAAAAAAAAGCTTTTGAGTCATGACAAAAATTTCAACTCAAACTAGCAAAAGATACTGAAAAATCTAACCTCACATACATCATTAAAAGAGTTTGAAAGCAATTTCCAGATTTTCTTGCTTCCTTGGACTTCTCAGTTAGAGATGCCCAGAAGATCGCACAGACCACAGCAATTGAAATGACTTCTTTATAGCCAAATAAATCCCAAGGGAAAATGACTAAGTATTGCTTCAAACTCCGCTTCATGGCAAAAATGCAAAAAAAGATACGTAATGTAGGCTGGGGATGAATTACTGTGTTTGCTGTGTTCGGAGGTCTCTAAAAGAAGCATGCTGCCGACGGTGCTGGGAAGGGCGTACGATAAAGCCCAGGGACAGGGAGGGCCCCCCGTTCAAGGCTATCTTCGTTCTCCAGGAGGGGAAGCCCGAACCTCCGCAGCCCACGCCCCGCATCACATCCACACAAGCCAGGTTTCCAGGGTTCCGCCCCAAACGTGTCCTAAGCAACTCCTTGCCG
>NW_027527444.1:4357911-4429557 GCF_008692635.1 Crocuta crocuta | reverse complement strand
CCTGTGCGGCCGCTCCCGGCGCCCCGCGTCGCGGCCCCGTGCGCTCCGCCCCGCCCGACGCCGTCCGTTGTGCGGGGACCCCCGCGACAGAGGCCCTCGCGGGCCCGAGCCCGAGTCCATTGTGCTCTGCGGGCAACTTCTGCTGGCGGACGCCCTGTTTTGGGACCGGGAAGCGGGCTCGGCCTCAAATGGGCTTGGATGGGTCTCCCTTCGCGTCGCGCCGGCGCACGTCCGGAGGGGNCCCCGCGTCCGGCCGCCGCTCTTGCGCGGGGTGCAGGGAATCTGGTTCAGAATTGCCTGATTTGTGTCCTTATTGATCTTGAGAATTGGGAATCGCTTTGCCAAGTCATAACTCGGAATAAAAAGCGTTCGTTCCCGGTGCTGCTATGGTGGGACCGTAGTGCAGCTGATTTTTATTTTATTTCATTTTTAAACTTTTTTATTTACCTTTGAGAGACCGCAGGGGAGGGGCAGGGAGAGAGAGAGAGTCCCAAGCAGGCCCGGCGCCGCCCGCGCAGAGCCTGACGCGGGGCCCGGGACTCAGCGCGAGGTCCTGACCGGAGCCGTAGCCAGTAGCCNNNNCCCCCAGTCTTACACGTCACGGGCGCTTCCGCAGTTTCCACGTTTGGGCGCAGATCCTTCTGTTGATCCTTTCGGTGAGCGCGTGCGCACTGGGGGGCCGCGGGGATGGGCTGTGCGTGTGTCTTTAACGGGTTCCTTCCTACACGTTACCGGGGTGCTTGCACTTCACACCCCGCACCCCCGCAGCTGCAGGGGCGCGTAGTGTGTAATGTCCTTTTTTTAAGTTGAAGCCATTGGAGTAAGTGTCGTAATTGTTATTGCACAGCCGATTGTATTTGTATTTCCCTAATGATTTCGTGAATTTCAGTGCCCTTTCGTGTCTTCGTGGCTATTTGGAGCTCATGTGAAGCCTCTTCAAGTCTTTTCCGCAGTTTTGAAAAATCTTTATTTATTTTTGAGAAAGGGGGAGCAGGGGCAGAGAGAGAGGGAGACAGAATCTAGAGCAGGCTCCAATCCAGGCTGTGAGCTGTCCGCACAGATCAGACTCGAGGGTCGAACCCACGAACCGTGAGATCATGATCTGAGCCGAAGTCGGACACTTAGAGGACTGATTCCCCAGGGGCCCCAAGTCTTTTCCTCATTTTAAAAAAAAGTTTATTGTTTATTTTGGGAGAGTGTGCGTGCAGGTGGGGGAGGGGCAGAGGGGGAAGGGGCAGAGAGGGAAAGAGAGTCCGAAGCAGGCTCTGCACTGTCAGCACAGAACTTGCTGAAACCCATGGACTGTGAGATCATGACCTGCGCCAAAGTCTGACGCTTACCCAATCAAGCCACCCAGGCGCCCTGACCCAACATATATATTTTTTAATGTTTATTTATTTTTGAGAGGGAGGAGAGGCAGAAAGAGGGAGACACAGAATCCAAAGCAGGCTCCAGGCTCCCCGCTGTCAGCACGGAGCCCGACCCGAGGCTCCAGCTCACAAACCCTGAGATCAAGCCCTGAGCCGAAGTCTGAGGCTTAATTGACTGAGCCACCCAGGCGCCCCTTTTCCCCATTTTAAATCAGTGTTTTAATCTTTTAAGTATTGATTTGCAAGTTTTCTTTACATTTTTCTGGATACATACCTTGGTCAGATGTATATATTGCAATTTTTTTTTCATTTGTGGTTGATTTGACACTCAATGATCTGATGACCAGAAATTCTTAATTTTAATACCAAATTTTTTTCTTTTGTGGTCAGTACTTTTTACGTCCTGTTTAAGAACTCTTTGCCTACTCCAAGGTTAGGAAGTTGTTCTCTTGTGTTTTCTCTAAATGCTTTATTGATTTACTCTTCCCATTTAGATCCGCAGTTTATCTGGAATTTATGTTTTGTGTGTGTTTTGAGGTAGGAGTCTTTTTCCCTCCCATACGGATGTCTAGTCACTTCACCATTTATGACCCGTGTCATGAATTAGGTAACTACAGTTGTGGGGTTTAATTTTGCCCACTATGCTGTTCCATTGATCTCTGTTTGTTTTGGCTTTACTTTTTAATTAAATAGGTATTCTGTCATTTGGATTGATAGTAGCTGGGAGCTTTATTACCTCTGCTGCTCTGGAAACAACTCCGCTCTGGTGCCGAGTTTCAGGTTCCTTAGTCCTGCCCTTGCGCGGCCCCCCTGCCTCTGGGGCCACGGCCCTGGCTGGTGAGGGTGCCCCCCACCCTCTGCGGAGCGCGTGCGCGCGCACGGGCTCTCCAGTCTTCGGCGTTCCTAGTGAATATACGTAGTGGAATTTTCTCTAGGACTTGTTGCCAGTTCTTTTCATTTTTTCACTCTGGTTTTGTCATGTATTGCTACCATTTTTACCTTTTTCTGTGATAAAATATACGTAGGGTACAGTTTACCATTTTCGGGTGTCCGCTTCAGCCTCATTAAGTGTGTTCATGTTGTGCCGCCATCAGCACTGCCCATCTGTACAGCTGCCCATCATTCCACACCTGCCCCCCTGGATTGTGAACCCCCCATTCCTTTCTCCACCCAGCTCCTGGTGCCCACCCTCTACTTCCGGGCACGCCCTGTAAGTGGAGTCATACTGATCTGCCCTTTCCTGTGTGGCTGGTTTCACTTAGCATAACGTTTTCAAGTTTCATGCATCTCATAACAGGTGTCATATTTTTTTCTTTGGAACGTTGGAGAATATTCATTTGTGTGAGCATATGACATTTTGTTTATCTGTTCATTCATCCGTGGACATTTGGGTCGTTTCCTGGCTTTTATAAATAGTGCTGCTATGAACATGGGTGTACAAATATTTCTTTGAGACCTTGCTTTCAGTTCTTTTAGCTGTGTGCACGCCCAGAAGTGGAATTGTGGGATCACGTGGTAATTCTGTGTTTAATTACTTGAGGAATCGCCCTACTGTTTTCCACAGTGTCTGCACCATTTCACATTCCCATCAGCAGTGCTCCAGGCTTCCGTTTTTTAAAAGTTTACTTAATTTATTTTGATAGAGAGAGAGAGAGAGAATGAGAATGAGTGGGTGAGGGGCCAAGTGAGGGAGAGAGAATCCCCAGCAGGCTCCATGCTGTCAGTGCAGAGCCCCATGTGAGGCTCAGACTCACGAACCGTGAGATCATGTATGACCAGAGCTGAAATCAAGAGTTGGATCCTTAACTGACTGAGCTACCCATGTGCCCTCCAGGCTTCCCTTTTTTCCATGGTCTCACTGATACGTGTTGTTTTCTGGGTTTTTTTTTTTTGGGGGGGGTGTTTCTGTGTTTTTCTGTTTTTTACCAATACTTACCGTAATGAGTATACAGTGATATCTCGTCATGGTTTTTATTTGCATTTTCCTGATGATTAGTGATGTTGAACGTTATTTCATGTGCTTCCTGGCCATTTATATATCTTCTTTGGAGAAATACCTATTTGAGTCCTTTGCTCATTTTTTTTTTTTAATATTTTTATTTTATTTCTAGGAGAGAGAGAGAGAGACAGCGTGAGCAGGGGAGGGTCAGAGAGAGCGGGAGTCATAGACTGATCCAGGCTCCAGGCTCTGAGCTGGCAGTCAGCACAGAGCCCGATGCGGGGCTCGAACCCACGAACCGCGAGATCATGACCTAAGCGAAAGTCGGACGCTTAACTGACTAAGCCACCCAGGCGCCCCAGCTCATTTTTGAATTGTGTTGTTTTGTTGTTGAGTTTTAGTAGATTTTTGTTTTGAGAGAGAAAGAGCAAGTGGTGAGAGGGACAGAGGGGATGGGGGAGAGGACCTTAACTAGGTTCCATGTTCATTGCGGAGCCCAAGGTGGGGCTTGATCCCACAACCCTGGGATCACGACCTGAGCCGAAATCAAGAGTTGGTCCCTCAACCTATGGAGCCACCCAGGCGCCCTGAGTTATAGCACTTTTTTATATATTCTGGATAGTAATCCCTTATTAAATGTGAGATTTGCAAATGTTCTCTCCCATTCTGTGGACTACCTTTTTACTCTCTTGATAGTGTTCTTTGCACAAAAGTTAATTTTGATGAAGTTCAGTTTATCCATTTTTTTTTTTTTGGGCCTGTGGTTTTGGTATTATTTTGGAGAAATCATCACCAAATCCAGCGTCATAAAAATTTCTACCTATGTTTTCTCCTCAAAGTTTTATAGTTTAACTCTTACACTTGGGGTCTTTGATTTTTGAGTTAGTTTTTGCATGTTGTATAGTGTTTAACTTTTAAATACTTCTGTAACAATCCTGTTTTGTCTTTAGTATTATGAATATCTCAGAGTTCTTTTGTCAATGACTTTAGTGAGTACATTGGATTTTAGCTATTAGCCAGGTGGTAATGATCTGTTTTTTTTTCTTCCTTTTGCTTTGCTGTTTATTTTCCCCTTTTTCTTTTGAACTTTATGTGGCAGAATTGGGTTACTTACAATCCTTGGTTCATACACAGATTTTTTCATTGGTTCATATGTGTCCTGACTTTGGTTAACCTATTTTCAAGGAGTATGCATCCCTGACCCATTACCCAGGATACTAAAACATTGGCTCTCACTTATTAAATACCCAGCAGGTGAGCAGAAATATGGACAGTAATTTATACGTATCTGTTCTTTATACATGTCATAGTTCTACAGCGTCACTTGTCTTTTGGCACATCTGCTGTTTGGATGCAATTACTTAGAAGGTGTCTCCAAAATGGTTTTCTTCCATTGATGCCACTTTTACTGATAGAGCTATCACTTTAAAATGGTCACAGGTTAATACATAACTGTACCCAGAAGTCCCCATAATCCCTTCACTAACTTAATAATAAGTAGCACTTATTGAGTGCTTGTCAGTTATCTTATTTGAGTCTCATAACAGGCATGTGAAGTAGGTATTTCACAACCGTGGCCAAAGTGGCATAGTCAGCGTGGGCAGAACCAGAGTTTGAGTCCAGGCCGGCTCACTTCACAGCCTGTGCTGTAGTTTCAGTCCTGTAAAGTTTAAACCTCCACCATAACGGAGTTGTGTGGGATCCGGCTAGAGTGGTTACATAAAATGCTTATTTTAAAGCTAATGAAAGGACCACGGAGAGACTGTGAAGCTAGCTGGCAAGGAGTTTGGGGGAATGGCTGCACAATTTAAATTTTTTCTCATTCTGGCTATGGCTTTAGCTCCTCACTCGGCTGTAGTATTTTTGGGAACAGGTCTGGGCTTGACTAGGACTTTTATAACAGTAGGGATTTTAGGACTCTCTAATTTATTTGGCTTTTTTTTGGCCAAACGGAGTGGGGATATAATGGAGATGCCAGGAATCATTCTCTCTATACTGTTTCCTGTTTCCCTAGGTGCGTTTACCTGCCTTTTCCTCCCAGGGTCTTGTCTTCATGTCCGTGGCTTACTTCTTGTGCTGCAGATAAAAACTTTAGCTCTTCCCTGTTGAGAATAGGGGTTGGGCAGAAGATGGGAGCCAGTCATTAATCTTGTATGGAAATTTGGAATGCAGTTGTCTGGGGGTCTCGTCCTTTCTGAGCTTTTCCACTGCCCTCCAGCCAAAGACCACCAGGAATACACCTGTAGTTGGACAAGTTGTGTGGATGGCATGTTGCAGTGAGGGAAAATGCAAACCACTGGGAACTGTGGGCGGGTTTCTATAAGAGAGTATTAGAAAGGAGCTTTTAAAAATAGGATTTGTGCCTATGTTGGGTGATTTGGAAAGCGTTTAAGAAAGTGGGGCTTTGATCCATACTGGATGCTGTTAGGAAGCAGAGATAGTTTTATGATTGAGTATTTTAATCTTGTCTAGAAGTCAAGCCGGGTATGAGGCTAAAACTGTAATGGGTAAAGAGGCAAGTCATTCATATAAGCCACGATGGGGAGATATTTGGCCATTTTATGATTTGGATGGTGTTCATGTTTCTCGTCTTTGTTCAGTCATGATTACAGAGTGGTATTGTTTATTCTTTGTCCCTTACGGTCATAGAATGCCCTTCTGTACTGTTATGTTCTCTGGAGTTGTTCATTTTCGAGCGAAGGATCATTGAGCCTCTCTGTGAGTGCCTTGCTCCGAGTTGCTGGCCAGTTGTAGCAACAACAAGGCCAGTGCTAGTAGCAGGCCAGCTTCCCGATGTTGGGGCTGCCTTTTCTTTCTCAGTGTGGTCCGTAAAGTCTTGTAGTGATGCAAAACCAACTGTATAGCACTTTCATAACCTAGGTGAGCAAAAAGGAATGGGATAGAGGTAGAGAGGATTCTTTGTATTTGATTTTGCTAAATTGGGTTAAAGGAACTTGCCCTGGCCGGTGGCTCAGTAGGCCATGAAGATGTTCTTATTTCAGTCTCTGGAAGCTGTGTGTTACCAGGAGCGACCTAGCAGGTGCGATTAGGTTAAGGGAGAGATTGGCCTAGATTATCTGGGTGAGTGCAGTGCAGTCACAGGGTTCATTGTAAGAGGGAGGCGGGAGAGGTGGAGCCCAGAAGGAGAAGTGACAACAAGCAGAGGACAGAGCGAAGGACTTTGAAGATGGAGGGAGGGCCATGAGTCGAGGGAAGTGAGTGCTTCCAGAAGCTGGAAGAGTCAAGGAAATGGATTCTCCCTGGAGTCCTCAGAAGGAATTAGCCTTGCTGATGTCTTGATTTTAGCCTAGTGATACCCATGTCGGATTTGTGAGTTTAGAACTGTGAGGTTGAGTCATGAAGTTTGTGGTGATCGGCTAGAGCAGCCACTCTCTTTCATCAGGAGGCTTTGACCTTGACTGCTCTCCTTGTGAGTACACCTCACTTCTCCCTCGTTCCGTACTTAGGGTTGAAGGAGACTGAGGCATTTCTAATTACACGTGCGATAGTTTTTCCTTTCTATTTATTCTTTTCATCTTAAGTGATCATTGGAAATATAATTTCTGAGAGCTGTAGGCATCCAGAGAATGTCATATCATTTCAGCATATTTCTAGTGTTTTCCTTTTGTTTCCAAGCTAATGTTATACAGTAGTATAGAATGTAAAATCTCTGAGAGCTGTATGCTTTTGTTTTATTCTGCATGGTGCTTATAGAAGACAACTGTAGATATTCACTCACGATGATTCAGCTTTGAAAATTATATTCCAAATATAGTGATATAGGTTAATTTCCCAAAAACCTTGGGTTTTAGGCTAATTCATAAACATTTAAAAAATATTTTTAATGTTTTGTTTATTTTTGAGAGAGAGAGAGAGACAGCGTGAGCAGGAGAGGGTCAGAGAGAGAGAGGGAGACACAGAATTCGAAATAGGCTCCAGGCTCTGTCTGAACTGGCTGTCAGCACAGAGCCCAGAGCGGGGCTCGAAACCAGAAACCATGAGATCATGACCTGAGCCGAAGTCAGACGCTCAACTGACTGAGCCACCTAGGCGCCCCTCATAAACATTTTTTTAATGTATATTTATTTTTGAGAGAGAGAGACACAGTGTGAGCAGGGGAGGGGCAAAGAGAGAGAGAGACACAATTGAAATAGGGTCCAGGCTCCGGGCTGTCAGTGTAGAGTCTGACGCGAGGCTTGAACTCATGAACTGTGAGATCATGACCTGAGCTGAAGTCGGACACTTAACCGACTGAGCCACCCAGGTGCCCCAGTAATAGGATAATTCAAAGAACTTAGGGCATTATAAGAAATAACAGACATGAGGTGATAAAGTTCAGAATTTATCTTTGAAAGCCCTTGTCAATATGTTAACACTTAAGATGAAACAATTCAGAAAGGGCACATGATAAAAATAATAAACTCTGATTTTATACTGTTAATGTTTGTTATTCTTTGTGTGTTAGAATCTTCAGAATCTCCTTCCCTAGAATTTCAGTGGGATCCTTGTTAACACATTTTGGATTGTTTTGAATAATGTGCATTCTGAGAAATATTTCCTTCTGTCTGTTCCTCCATCCAGATGTCTTTCTGGTTTTTGGCTCAGAGCTTTTGACTCCAGGGACCCAGATCCTCACTATCTTTCCAGTGGCACAGGGGGACTGGTGTGCTGGGAGTGGGCAGGGCTTCGGGTGACCTTTCCCAGTTCCTGGGGGTAGAACCGCAGCTCTGCCCTTGTTGACTCCAGGTCAGAGCACTTATCTTTTATGTGCCTGTTTTCCTACTGCCCCCACAGACGCTGGTGGGGTGCCAGATTCTGCAGCTCCGATTTGCCTTCTCGAGGTGACATTGTACAAAACCATTTCTCTGTCACCCCACTTTACCTGTCTTTCCACTGCTGATGCATGTCTACCAGGAGTGACTTGAAGTTTGGGGATGCCAGAATGTTTTGGTTTTTATTTAAAAAAGTTTTTTTTAATGTTTTATTTATTTCTGAGAGAGAGAGAGAGACAGCGTGAGCAGGGGAGGGTCAGAGAGAGAGGGAGACAGAGAATCTGAAGCAGGCTCCAGGCTCTGAGCTGTCAGCACAGAGCCCAACGCAGGGCTCGAACCCACAAACTGTGAGATCATGACCTGAGCCGAAGTTGGACGCTTAACCGACTGAGCCACCCAGGCGCCCCCGGAATGTTTTGGTTTTTGAAAAGCTTGTGTGAGCAGGGGAGGAGCAGAGGGAGAGGGAGACAGGATCCGAAGCGGGTTCTGCACCGAGAGCAGAGAGCCCTGTTCCAGGGCTTGAACTCACAAACTGTGAGATCAGGACCTGAGCCGAAATTGGACGCTCAACCGAATGAGCCCCCCAGGCACCCCATCATCTAGTATTGTTTTAATTTTCCTCAAATGTATGTCTGCATCTTTCAGAGAGCACCATAATGAAATGCGGAATTTGATGAAAAGCTGGGCATCTAGGACTGCCCGCAGGCGTTCTGCAGCGTGCTAAATCCTGAGATGGGGATTCTGTGGGGTTGATCGAGGCGTTCAAGTATCAGGTGTATTATTGAGGCCTATACTATTGTTATTCATAGTCTAATTAATACCTTCTTTCAAAACCCAGAAATGTAACTGTTACACTATCTTGGGAGCCTGAGCTTCACTTCCCTGCACAGCGGTACTGAAAGCTAACCAGGGAGGCAGATTTGTTGGGTTTGGATCCGGCCATGTAGGTTCCAGCCACATCTGTGCAATATATATTCACTAGCTGGGATATATTGGCATGTTGCTTATTCTTTTGGAACCTTAATTTTCTTGTCTGTGAAAGTAAGAGTTATAATACCTACTTTAAAAATGTGAGAATTAGGTCAGACAATGCTAGGAAAGTGCTCACACATTATTTGAAACATGATCATTACTTAGTACATTGGGATTCATTATTTCTGTTGACTTTGATGTATTGAATTAAGCTTGTTTAAGAATAGAGGAATTTTGGGGTTGTCTGGGTGGCTCAGTCGGTTAGGCATTGGACTTTGGCTCAGGTTATGATCTAGCAGTCTGTGAGTTCGAGCCCCCCGTGGGGCTCTGTGCTGACAGCTNACAAAAAAAAAAAAAAACAATAAAAAAAAAAAAAAAAAAAAAAAAAAAAAAAAGAGGGAGTTTGAATGGGTTTCACAGTTCTAGTTACTAGGAGCACTTACTGTAACTCCGTTGGCTTGAGGGGCATCTAGAACACAAGAATAGGTGATGGGAGACTTTTTCCTCATGGTTTCATATCCTGAGTTTGCTTCTATACTTATTCTCCCAGAAATTCCGTGCAGTAGCTTTTAAATATGTTCCAGGGCTGGCTGTATAATTTTTTGGACCCAGTGGAAAATGAAAATGTGGAGTCTTTGTTCAAAATGCAGGAAAAAAGTCTTAAAGGTACTAAAATATAAAGCTTTTTCTTTTATTATGTGGTTTTTCTCCTAAATTGCCAGAGTGCTTTTTATTTGCTATTCAGTGTTCTAAATTTAAACAATTTAATTCCCAAGTAGTTAACATACTGTGTTGTATTAGTTTGGGGTGTACAGTATAGTGATTCAGCAATTCCGTATATTACTCAGTGCTCATTAGGGTAAGTGTACTCTTAACCTAGCACCTATTTCCCCTGTCTTCCTAGCTGTCCTCCCCCGGTCACCCCCTGTTTCTCTATAGTGACGTCTGTTTTTCGGTTTGTCCCTTTTTCTACCCCCTTTGTTCATTTGTTTTGTTTCTTAAATTACACATATGAGTAAACTCATAGGGCATTTCTTTTTTCTGACTTATTTTGCTTTGCATTATACTCCCTGGATCCATCCATGGTGTTGCAAATGGCAAGACTTCATTTTTTGACAGCTAATATTGCACTGTGTATGTATACCGTATCTTCTTTCTCCATTCATCCGTTGGTGGACACTTGGACTGCTTCCATAATTTGGCCGTTATAAACAATGCCGGAATCAACATAATGGTGCATATGTTCTTTCCAATGAGTGTTTTTGTGTTCTTTGGGTAAATACCCAGTAATGTGAATACTGGGTCATAGGGTAGCTCTATTTTTAATTTTTTGAGGAACCTCTATACTGTTTTCCAGAGTGGCTGCACCAGTGTGCATTCCCACCAGCAGTGACCAAGAGTTTCCTTTTCTCCACATCCTCACCAATACTTATTTCTTGTGTTTTTGATTTTAGCCACTGTGACAAGTGTGAGGTGATATCTCATTGTAGTTTTGATTTATTTTTTCCTGATGATGAGTGATGTTGAACATCTTTTCCTGTGGCTGTTGGCCATCTGGATTTCTTCTTTGTTTTTTTTTTAAAAAATTTTTTTTAGTTTATTTTTGAGACAGAGACGAGGATGAGTGGGGGAGGGGTGTAGAGAGAGAGAGAGACATGGAATCTGAAGCAGCTCCAAGCTCTGAGCTGTCAGCACAGAGCCCGATGCGGAGCTCGAACCCGCAAACCGCGAGATCATGACCTGAGCCGAAGTCGGACGCTTAACCGACTGAGCCACCCAGGCGCCCCTGTATGTCTTCTTTGGAGAAGAGTCCATTCTTGCCGTCTGCCTGTTTTTTATTTGGATTGTTTGTGTTTTGGGTGTTGAGTTGGTATAAGTTCTTTATATATTTTGGACACTCACCCTTTATTGGATGTCATTTGCAGATATCTTCTCCCATTCATAGGTTGTCTTTTAGTTTTCTTGATTGTTTCCTTTGCTGTGCAGAAACGTTTTGTTTTGATGTAGTCCCAGTAGTTTATTTTTGTTTTTGTTTCCCTTGCCTCAGGAGACCTATCTAGAAAACTGTTGTTATGTTGCTGTCTGTACTCTTTTCTAGGCGTTTTATGGTTTCAGGTCTCACATTTAGGTCTTTCCATCCATTTTGAGTTTCTTTGTGTATGGGGCAAGAAAGTGGTCCAGATTAATTCTTTTACCTGTGGCTGTCCAGTTTTCCCAACACCATTTGTATAGAAACTTTTTTGTATAGGATATTCTTTCTGTCTTGTCAGAGATTAATTGGCCATATAATTGTGGGTTTATTTTGAGTTTTCTTTTGAGTTCTCTTGATCTACATGTCTGTTTTTGGGTGAGTACCATACTGTTTTGGTTACTGAAACTCTCTAATATAACTTGAAATCTGGAATTGTGATACTGCTGTCTTTTTCATGACACTTCGTCTGTTCAAGGTCTTTTGGGTTTCCTGCACATTTTAGGATTATTCATTGTAGTTCTGTGAAAAATGCTGTTGGTATATTGACAGGGATTGCATTATATCTGTAGATTGCTTTGGTAGTATAGACATTTTAGCAGTTTTTTTCTTCTAATCTATAGGCAGAGAATATTTGTGTCATTTTCCGTTTCTTTCATGAATGGTTTATAGTTTTCACAGTACAGGTCTTCTACCTCCTTGATTAAGCTTATTCCTAGGTATTTTATAATTTTTGGTGCAACTGTAAATTGGATTGTTTCCTTAATTTCTTTCTGCTGCTTCCTTATTAGTGTATAGAAATAATGCAATACTAGTTTTACATGCAAATGTAAAAGCATTGAACCCATGTGGGACCACTGAAATTATATAATTTATATTTAGCATTTCATACATGTGTATGTATTTTGTTCTCACCGGAACAGTGGAAGTTCTGCACAAAACAAACTCAACTATTTTTAATAGTTTTTTTTTTTGAGATATCATTTACATGCTATATAATTCACCCAGTTCATTGGTTTTTAGTAAAGTGTTGTGCAGCCATCACCACAATCTAATCCTAGAATATTTTTATTGTCTTCGTCAGAAACCCTATACCCACTAGCGGTAGTTCCCTACTTCCCTCTGAATCCTCCAGTCCTGGGCAATTGCAAATCTACTTTCTGTCTATGTGGATTTGCCCATTCTGGATATTTCATATAAATCGAATCATATAGTATGTGTTTTTTGTGTATGTCTAGTTTTTTTCTAATTAGCATGATGTTTTCAGGATTCGTTCATATTGTAGCATGCATCAATACTTCATTCTTTTTTATGGCCAAATAATATTTCATTATGTGGATATGCCACATTTTGTTTATTCATTCTTTAGTTGATGGGCCTTAAGGTTTTTGTTTACTTTTTGGCTTTTATGAAAAATGTTGCTGTGAACGTTCATGTACAAGTTTTTGTGTGGATATATGTTTTTATTTTTCTTGGCTGGAATTGCCAGAATATATGATAACTGTATGTTTAATATTTTGAGGAACTGGCAAATTATATTCCAAAGTTGTAGTACCATTTCACATTTCTACCATTAATGTATGAGAATTTCTATTTTTCTACATCCTTTTCAACACTTGGTATTCACTGTCATTTTGATTTTTAATTATAGTCATCCTAGTGAGTATGAAGTGTTATCCCATTGTGGTTGTGGTTTTGATTTGCATTTCCCTGATGACTAAAGATGTTGAACATCTTCCAGTGTGCTTATTGGCCATATGTAGTATCATCTTTGGAGGAATGTCTATTCATATCCTTTGTCTTTTTTTTTTTTTTTTAATGTTTTATTTTTTGAGAGAGCACAAACAGGAGGGGCACAGAGGCTCTGAAGTGTGCTCTGCACTGACAGCAGTGAGCCTGATGTCGGGCTTGAACTCGTGAACCATGAGATCATCACCTGAGCCAAAGACAGACGTTCAACCCATAGAGCCACCCGGGTGCCCCGTCTGCTTTGTTCTTTTTAAATTGGTTCTTTTTTTTTCTTATTGAGTTGCAAGTAATCTTTATATATTCTGGACATAATGCGCTTTTCAAACATAAGACTTGCAGATATTTTCTTCTATTCTGTGGGTCACCTTTTCACTTTCTTGATTGCACCCAAAAGTTTTTAATCTTGTTGAAATAGAATTAACATATAAAAAAATTTTTGGTCATTTTTGTATTGATGTCATATTCTAGAAGGCCTTGCCAACCAAGGTCATAAAGAAGGCCATGAAGACTACTGTACTTTTTTTCCAAGAATTTTATAAGTTTAGCTGTCACATTTATACCTGTGATCCACTTTGAGTGGATTAATTCTCGTGTATGGTAATAATTGATCATCTCAACAATTTAAAAGGAAAATTGATAAACTTACTAGAAATGATGTAACTATACCTAGGTCAAGAGCTTTTCTGTATACTTGTAATTGCCAGCGACAAAGTCAACATAAGAAAAATATTTTATTCACATTAGCAACAAAAGGTATAATTAATCAGAACTAAACAAGAAAGGAATAAAGACTGTATGCAGAACACCATAAAAATATTATGAAGAGCATGAAATATTATCTAACAAATGAAAAGATTTTCTACATTTCTGGAGGGAAAGACAGTATCATGCAAATGTAAACTCTTTTAAAATCCATTTATATATATTTAATGCAATCGTAGAGTCAGTGTTTTATTTGAAATTGAATAAAAATGATCTTAAAGTTCATATGGAAGATTGTCTAAATTTTGCCTCCCCCCAAAAAAAGCCTGAGTCTAGCCAAGGAAATTATGAAAAATGAAACCCATAGGGATAGAGTTGTCCAGTGAGCAAATATAGTATATAATTATTTACTGTTGAAAAGTGCATGTTGTTGTTACAGAGATTGGCAAAGAGAACAAAGAAACATAATGGGAATCAGAAATATGCCCTAGTCTACTTGGGAATTTGATATACAGCAACAGCAGCTATTTTCATTGGAAGAAGATGGTTTATTTAATAAATTGTGTTGGCCTGATTACTCACCATTCAGAAACAAAGTGTGAAATTGAACTCCCGTATCATCTATATGAAAGTAGGTTCCGGATGGATCAGAGACTTAGGTGTAAAAATAATGTTTCAGAAGACCTAGCCTTTTGCGTCTGGTGGCACATGCTGTGGGGTGCCGTGGAGCCAGGAGGGCTGGGAAGCTGTCCCCCACACCGTTCCTCCGCCAGCTGCCTGAGGAGATGGCAAAGTGGCGGGGAAGAGTGTGTGAGAAAAGTATGACTAGAAGCCAAAAATAATGAGAGAAAACCTGAAGCTGTTTCCACATTAAAACCAATAAATATGAAATCTGACTAAAATTACTTCTGTTGTATAGATATGTTTGGAAGAAGGGTACTTATTTCAGAGTAGTGGAATTTCATGTTTTTACCCTTTTACCTTCTTATACTCTTCTGAATACATTAAATTTTTTAAAAAGAGTTTATTTTCAAGTAATTTGTACACCCAATGCGAGATCACGAGTCGCATGCTCTACTGACTGAGGCAGCCAGGTGCTCTTGAATACCTTCAATTTTTAGCAGAAAGGATTTTTATTTATATAATTAGGAAAAAATAATGCTGTTTTCAGTAAGAGTGAAATAAAGTGTATTCTGATAACCGTGCTAAAAAGCAGTATGATGGAATATTTACATGCTCTGATTGAATAGTCTTACTCCTGGGATTCCTGGGAATCCAGTTATTTCAAAAAGGCCGCTTACATGCATTAAGATTTTCATGGTCTCATTACCTTAAATCATGACAAACTAAAGAGAACCATTTCTCTATTATGGGTAGTTAGGTTTTCTTTACTGATGATGATCATAATAATAAATAATAGCAGCTGCTAGAGAATTTAAGTACAGGAAACACCTGTCAGCTACACCTCTGGGAAGAAATTAATTCAACAAGAAATAAAGATTTGAGTCCCTAGGGATTACCCAAGAGCCTAACAAAGAGTAATAATATAATAAGCACCAGAGGAGGAAGTGGAAGATAGTAGTAATGGTAATAGTCATTGTACTGGTAGAAATCCTCAGTGTCAGAAAAATAGTAGCTAAATTCTGAGCTTCTGTATTGAGTAGTAAATATATTTTGTTAATGTTGGTAAACCAACAAACATTTTCTAGTATTCTGGAAGTGACTTGGAAAAGCAACAGTTTGGGGCGCCTGGGTGGCTCAGTCGGTTAAGCGTCCCACTTTGGCTCAGGTCATGATCTCACGGTCCGTGGGTTTGAGCCCCGCATCACACCCTGTGCTGACAGCTAGCTCAGATCCTGGAGCTGCTTTGGATTCTTTGTCTCCCTCTCTCTCTGACCCTCCCCTGCTCATGCTGCCTCTCTCTCTCAGAAATAAATTAAAAAACATTAAAAAAAAGAAAAAAGCAACAGATTATCTATGGAGGAGAGTTGGATGAGAGGCTTTTCTTATGGTCTTTTATACATCACATGTCATGTTTGTCTCTGACACAGCAATTTTTAGGTCATTCTTTAGAGATTTAGCCATCATTCCTTAGGTAGAGTTAGCCACCATTCCTGCACTTGAAAATTTACATTATTTGAAAAAAATTAACACCAAATAATAAAATTTTTACCTTATTTCCTTTTTCCACATTTAACATTCATTTCTTAGACCTATGGTTCTCAATGGGGTCTCCCAGGAAACCGGTAGCAGCGTGCCGCTGGGGGCGGGGGTGTTACGTGTTGGCATCTAGCGGGTAGAGGACTGAGATGCTGCTAAAATCTTACATTCCCAAGGACCTCCACAGCAACAAGGCCTCAAATGTTAACAGTCCCAAGGTTGAGGGACTCACTGTTACTTTTTTAAATTAAAAGACTTTTTAAAATGTTTATTTTCGAGAGAGAGCGTGAGCAGGTGAGGGGCAGAGAGAGAGGGAGACACAGAATCTGAGACACGGGCTCCAGGCTCTGAGCTGTCAGCACAGAGCCCGACGTTGCGGGGCTCAAACTCTAACTGTAAGGTCATGACCTGAGCTGCAGTCAGATGCTCAACAGACTGAGCCACCCAGGCGCCCCAGGAACTCTCTTTTAGACTAACTGCCAAAAAATACAGAAGATAAGCGCAGAGGTAATTACATATGCACTGCAGTTTGAAAAGCCTCTTACAAGTAATACTTATTTTCTATTGTAAGTTGCCATAGTAAGAGAATGTTTATATGAATTTAATTGGTATTTTGCAATAACTGAATACCTTTCTCTTTAAAAAAATTAGGAGACATTAAGAGATTAAAGGATATATCATTCCAAACTACTTAATATTAAAAAGTGGGGGGGAAAACCACTTTCCATTATGATCTCACATTTTGTGCGTGTTTTTTTGAAGGGTAAAATAATTTTTACGATGACACTAAAAAACATAAAAGTAAAACAGAATAGGTTCAAAGAAGCCCTGGGATAATGCATCTGGATTAAATCTTTTTAAAAATTTTTAAAAATGTTTTATTTATTACTGGAGAGAGAGAGACAGTATGAGCAGGGGAGGGTCAGAGAGAGAGGGAGACACAGGCTCCAGGCTCTGAGCTGTGAGCACAGAGCCAGTGTGGGGCTTGAACCCATGAACCATGAGATCATGACCTGAGCTGAAGTCGGACGCTTAACCGACTGAGCCACCCAGGCGCCCCTCATCTGGATTAAATCTATGCAGAGACTGCATGTCAGAGGAAGATTCCCAAGCAACTGCCAAATGATGATCCCAAGTGAGTTCCCTACAGAGAATAGAGTATTAAAAAAATTTTTTTTAAATGTTTGNAGCCCGACGCGGGGCTCGAACCCATGAACCGCGAGATCATGACCCAAGCGAAAGTCGGACGCTTAACCAACTAAGCCACCCAGGTGCCCCAGGATAGAGTATTTTTAAAAAAGTATTTTACAGGTGTCCCTGGGTGGCTCAGTCGACTGAGTGTCAGACTCTTGATTTTAGCTTAGGTTGTGATCCCAGGGTCGTGGGACTGAGCCCTGCATCGGGCTCTGCACGGAGAGCACAGAGCCTGCTTGGGATTCTCTCTCTGCCTGTCTCCCCCACTTGCTCTCCCTTTTCCTAAAAATGCAATTTAAAAAAGTATTTTATATCATATACACTGTACGCAAAAAAAACCAATTCTCAGGTAATTCAAAGACCTGAAGATAAAAGACCATAAAACATATAAATGACTTCTTATTTCAGTCCAACTTGAAAAGAGCTTGGAAGTCATCATTTCCATCCTCCAACAGTGAGAAAAGCTGAAGAATTTGAAATCAACAAATTCTTAAATTCATCAGAGAATTGAGATCATAGGACACATTGCTGCCTTGAAAACTGGAAGGTGGAGGCCGAGAATCACAGCTTATTCTGAACAAAAGCCTTTCCAGCAGAAGCACGCTAAATAGCTACTACTGGTAGGAACACTTCGACTGTAATCAGTTGATTGACGGAGGCTTAATAGAGTCTGAGACTCCAGAGGTTCAGGTGTAGAGGGCGCCTCCACACTCTAATGAGTTTTACTTCTTGGAGCTCTGCTAGCCTCTCAGGTTTAAAAAAAACGCTTGTGCTTCTGGGAGGGGGAAGCAGCCATTTTGAAAAATGCCTAGAAGGTTTTGTTCACCTTGACAAAGGCCTGCTCTCAAGGCAAATTGTTTCCTCCTTCCTTCCTTCCTCCCTCCCTTCCTTCCTTTCTATTTATTTATTTTGAGAGAGAGGGCACGTGTGTGCGAGCGCACTAGTAGGGGAGGAGCAGAGAGAGAGAGAGAGCACATGAGCAGGGGAGGGGCAGGGAGAAAGGGAGAGAGAGAATTCTAAGCGGGCTCTGTGCTGTCAGCACACAGCCTGATGCAAGACTTGATCCCACCTGGGCTGCAGTCAAGAGTTGGACGCTTAACAACTGAGCCATCCAGACGCCCCTCAAAGAAAATTGTAAACCAGCCCCAGCCTCTGACCCCTGGGGCAGGGTCAGCAGGGACAGCCCAGCTCACAGTGAAGGTACACAGAACCCTCACTGGAGTCTTATTTGCCCCAGTTGCGTCTACCCTAAACATAATGTCTGACACTAACAGAACATCACAAAACACAGTAAAATTAAAAACAATACAGTTGGGTGGGGGGCGTCTAGGTGGCTCAATCAGTTGAGCGTCTGACTCTCGATTTTGGCTCAGGTCATGCTCTCACGGTCATGGAATCCGGCCCTGCCTAGGACTTCACACTGAAGTGTGGAACCTGCTTAGGATTTTCTCTCTCTCTCTCTCTCTCCCCCTCCCCCCCCCGGCCCCTCTCCTCTGCTTGCTAACTCTCTCTAAAATAAAAAAATAAAGAGATACAGTTGGAAGAGACACAGAAGGCATCAGAAGCAGACTCAAATATGATAGAGATTTGGGGATAATAAAGCCAGAATTTGGAATAACTAATTAGTATGCTAAGGGCTGTAATGGGAACAATGTACCACATGCAAAGCCAGATGGGTAATGTAAGCAAAGAGATGGAAACTTTTGAAAGAAATCAAGAATGGGGCACTCGGGTGGCTCAGGGGGTTAAGTGTCCATCTCTTGGTTTCGGTTCAGGTCATGATCTCATGGTTCAGGAGTTCATGCCCTGCGTCTGGCCTCCGTGCTGGCAGTGCAGAGCCTGCTTGGATCCTCTCTCTCCCTCTCTCTCTGTCCTCCCCCGTCCACTTCTCTCTCTCTCTCTCTCTCAAATAAAAATGAAAGAATCGAGGAATGGAAAAAATCAAACTGTAGTAGAATGAAGAATGCCTTTGATGGGCTTATCAGTAGACTAGACCTGCCCAAGGAAAGAATGAATGAGTTAGCATGTCCTAAAAAAGAAATTTCCTCAACAGAAAAGCAATGAGAAAAAAGAATTAAAGAAAGAAACAGAGGGGCGCCTGGGTGGCTTAGTCGGTTGAGCGTCCGACTTTCGCTTGGGTCATGATCTCGCGGTTTGTGGGTTCGAGCCCCGCGTCGGGCTCTGTGCTGACTGCCAGCTCAGAGCCTGGAGCCTGTGTCAGAGTCTGTATCTCACTCTCTCTGTGACCCTCCCCTGCTCACGCTGTCTCTCTCTCTCTCTCTCCTAGAAATAAATAAAAAAAAAAATATTAAAAAAAAAAAAAAGAAAGAAAGAAACAGAGCACCCAGGAACTGTAGGATAATTACAGAAGGTGTTACGTGCATGTATTGGGAATGCCAGAAGGAGAAGAACAGAAGAAATGTTTGAAGCAATAATGGCTGAGAATTTTTCAGAAATTACTATAGACCCCAAATGACAGATCCAGAAAGTTCAGAGGCCACCAACCAGGGTCAATAAAAAAAATTATGTGCAGGCATATCATATTCAAACTGCAGAAAATTGGAGACAAAGTAAGGAGGAGAAAGAACTAGGAAGAATAAAAATACCTTATAGATAGAAAATCTTAGGATAGTTATATCAGTTTTCTTTTCAGAAAGAAGAGTAGAGAGGAGTGATCTATTTAAAATGTTATTAGAAAAAACATCTATCAACCTACAATTCTGTATTCAGCAAATTATTCTTTTAAAGAATAACTTAAAATACTTTTAAATAAAGAAGAAATAAAAACTTTTTTCAGACAAAAAAAGTTTTGAGGGATGTGATAACCATTGTATAGTTCTCACAGATTAGCTGGGATCATACTTGTTGAAATTGGAATTTTAAAAGGATAAATTTGGTTTTGCTTATTTAGACCATGCTTACTAAGATGAAATGCACTCCTCATTTATGTTCTAATGGGTACCTAACTGTTTATTGCATGGGTGAACTTGGTAGGAAGAGTTGTAAAGCAGTTCACTTACTTTTCTCCCACTGTGAGGATTGTTCTTGGATCTCTGTTCCCTCCTTTGGTGGCAACTTGGGCTCATCTCTTAGTTTTATGGTCGCTCTTACATATTGAAAACTCGAGTACAGTCTCGTTTAAATGTCTGCCTTTCATCCTATTCAAAGTCTTCCCCTTGCCCTGATTGGGCCTGATGGAGGCTAAGAATCCAGCAGTAGGAAGGGAGTGTAGTTTATGCAGCTTATTTTAAAATTGTTTACCTAGGCACTCAGAAAGATACAAGAGCTGTATAAGATGGTTCCTGTTTGTATTAGTACCTTTAATGTGCCTAAACAGTATGTAATAAATGTTCAGGAGGCAAACTTTATGCACGTGTAACCTTTGGTGGAATGCGGCCGTCGTGCTGAAATCTGGGTCCTAGCAGTATCGGGGGATTCAGAAAGAGGGGGCTTTGCTCAGAGAAAGCTGTCTTTCCCTTGTGCTTTGCTGGAGTCTGGGTCTCAGAAGGGATTTAAAGAAGTTTTGGCTGGTGACTTACCATAGAAGAATATGCAGAACACGAAAAACCTCAAGAATAAGTAATAAAGTGTAATATTACGGATGACATTAATGAATTTGAGACTTCCTGTGAATAGAATAGTTACCCCTCGTTAAGGGTGTCAGTGTTCCGTGTTTGTGGGGAAATACTGTTTTACCACTATGGAAGCACAAGTTGACTGACAGGGAAGCGATGATGATGGTGCTAGTAACACTTAGAAGGGTAGATACCAGCTGTGTTGCGAAGTCACGTTAATTGCTCTGGGGTTAGAGTATTGCTAATTTTGTTTTCTTACCTCTTCGAAAGGGGGTTGGTCACATTACAAGCAATGGACATATGCAAATGCATCTGAAAGGAAACTGAGCTGCTTACAACAAAATACTCAGTGTTTTCCAGTCTGTGAGCATGGTATATCTTTCCATTTGTTTGTGTCATCTTTAATTAATTTCATGAATGTCTTACAGGGTTTTTTTGTTTTTTTTTGTTTTTTTTTTGTTTTTTGGAATATAGGTCTTTCACATCCTTGGGTGAATTTATCCCTAGTATTTTATTATTTTTGGTGCAATAATGGGATTGTTACTTTCATTTCTCTTTCTGTTACTTTGTTATCAGTGTATAGAAATGCAACAGTTTTCTGAATATTAATTTTGTATCCTGCAACTTTACTGAATTATCATTTCTAATAGTTTTTTGGTGGAATCTTTAGGGTTTTCTATTTTTGTATCTTGTTATCTGCAAAGAATAAGTTTTCCTTCTTCATTAGCAACTTGGATGCCTTTTATTTCTTTTTCTTGCCTGATTGCTGCAGCTAGGACTTCCAGCCCTTTGTTGAGGTGAGAGTGAACATCCTTGCCTTGTTCCTGATCATAGAGAAAGAGCTTTCAGTTGTATACCATTGAATATGATGTTAGCTGTAGATTTTTCATGTGTGACCTTTATTATGTTAAGGTTTGGTCCCTCTAAACTCACTTTGTTGGGTGTTTTTATCATGAATGGATGTTGTATTTTGTCAGTTTCTTTTTCTGCATCTATTGACATGATCATGCTTTTTTATCGTGCCTCTTGCTAGTGTGATATATCACACTAATTGCTTTGTGAGTATTGAACCACCTTTGAACCACCCTGGAATCAATCCCACTTGATCATGGTGAAAGATTTTTTTCAAAAATACATTGTTGGTTTGGGTTTGCTAGTATTTTGTTGAGGATTTTTGCCTCTATATTTAGCAGAGATATTGGCTTATATTTTTTTTGTGTGCGTGTGTGGTGTTTTTGTTTGGTTTTGGAATCAGGGTAATTCTGGTAATTCATTCAGAATGAATTTGGAAGCTTCTCTTCATCTTCTATTTTTTGGAATAGTTGGAGAAGAATGGGTATCAACCCTTCTTTAAATGTTTGGTGGAATTCACCTATGAAGCCATCAGGTCCTGGACTTTTGTTTGCTGGGAGTTTCTGTTACTTGTGGAACGGGTAGACAATGGTTATTGCTAGACATCAGTCTGTTAACGTTTTCCATTTCTTCCTGATTCAGTTGTATGTTTCTAGGATGGATAGCCCTTCTTGATCAGCATCCAGACTAAAGCTGTGTGACCCCTGGCAGGGCCAAATTTTCTGCTCTGGTTTGGCTGGCACAGAGGGCGTGCATTCTATATTGTTTCTGCTTGTGAGCTTCCTCTCTGATCAGGAGACTAAAGCTCAGACAATTTTTTTTAATTTAAAAAAATTTATTATTGTTTTATTTTAGAGAGAGAGAGAGAGTGTGTGTGTGAGAGTGGGGGAGAGGGGCAGAGGGAATGAGAGAGAGGACTAGAAGCCGGCTCCACGCTCAGCATGGAGCCCGACACGGGACTTGATCCCATGAGCCTGCAATCCCGACCCCAGCTAAAATCAAGAGTCCGACACTCAAACGACTGAGCCACTCAGGCGGCCCAAGCCTCAGTCTTTTTAGAGAACCGAGAACCTGTTCCTCTCCCTTTGTATGAGCCGTGACTTACTCCCAGTGAGTGGTGAGGGGCTGTAAGGACTCTCTCCTTTCTGGTTAGGAATCCCCTCTTGTTCCCACTGGGTATAGGGATGGGAAGAGGTGTGATCACAGCATACTTGTGCTCGCATCTCACTCACCCCTGCGGGTCGGTCTCGCTACTGAAGGTGCGCTCACTTGGGGGAGCACTTGCTCTCAGTGCCAGCTTTGGAACCAGAAAAGTCATCTAACCCATTCTGTGAGTTTTTTTCTAATCTATTACAGTTGTACTTTTATCTTTATTTTGGGTAGCTTATATTTCTAAATTAGTAATGCTTGTATTTGGGAGAGCCTGGGGGGCTCAGTCAGTCAGGTGTCCAACACTTGATTTTGGCTCAGGTTGTGATCCCAGGGTTGTGGAATTGAGCCCCATATAGGGCTCTGTGCGTGGCATGGAGCCTGTTTGAGATCCTCTCTCTCTCCTCCCCTCCCCCGTTCCTTTCACCAGCTCAGGTACTCTCTCTCTAAAAATGAAAAATGTTGGGGCACCTGGAGGGCTCAGTTGGTTGAGCGTCCGACTTCAGCTCAGGTCGTGATCTCACGGTTCATGGGTTCAAGCCCCACATCGGGTTCAGTGCTGACAGCTCAGAGCCTGGAGCTGCTTCAGATTCTGTGTCTCCCTCTCTCTCTGCCCCTCCCCCAGCTCACACTCTGTGTCTCTCTCTAGAAAATAAACAAACATTAGAATTTAAAAAAATTAAAAGAAAAAGAAAAATGTAAAAAAATTAATAAATTAATCATGCTTATATTTGTTTTTATAATTGTTAGCTTTACTTCCATTCTTACATGAATTGCTTTCCATTACGCTTTCCGTTTTATACCATGCATTTAGGTTCCTTGATTTCCTTTTGTTCATTAGCTTTCATGCCTTCTCCTCCACTGTTTGTGCATGAACTTTCTGGAATTTCTGACACTTTTGTTCTCTAACTTGAAATACTAAGTTTACAAATCTGAAAACATTCTTTAATCATAATTTTCTCTTTTACTTTCTTTGGTCTTTTATTGCAACTCTACTGTGAACCTTAGTTGATTGACATCTCCACTTTTTTTAAAGTTTATTTATTTTGAGAAAGAGAGAGAGAGAGAGAGAACATACGTAAACAGGGGAGGGTCAGAGAGAAAGGGGGCAGAAGATCCAAAGCCGGCTCTGTGCTGACAGCAGAAAGCCTGATGGGGACTTGAACTCACAGACCATGAGATCATGACCTGAGCCAAAATCAGACACTTAACCGGCTGAACCACGCACGCGCCCCACATCTCTGCTCTTATCCGCCACCCTGTACTTGGTGTCCCCCCGACATCTGTTTAGGATTTATGGCCAATCGTTTCACTCAGCATCCGTCACCCTGCACTTGGTTACTTGGTTTCGTGCCCCGCCCCAATCTATTTAGGAGATATGGCCAATAATCTCACTTACTTTCGCTAATTCCCTAAGTCAGTGGCTTTCAGCCCATGCTGCCGGGATTTGTGAGGGTTGGTGGTTGAAACCGTGGGCGCAGCCTAGGGCACCTGCGAAGAGCCTGCGGATTGAGAACAGATTTCTGGCTCAGCCCTGAAATCATAGAGAATGCTAGTGTTTTTTGTTTTTGTTTGTTTTGGACAAATACTATTGAAAGGCAGGCAGGAAGGGCAAGCTATAGTGATGGAGACCCGGGCAAACAGAGAAGAGGGCCCGTTGCTGAGGCAGCAGCCCTGCTCAGAGAGCACGTGGGGCCCTGAGGGGGAAGCTGGCTGCTCGGTTATGACTGACTGCGGCGGGGGCACCGGGCACGGCGCCGTGAGCGGGAAGTCATGCCGGGGGTCGGAGGAGCGAGTGAGCGGTGCACAGCGCAGGTCTGCAGGTGTCACCGCCTGGGCGGTTGTTAGAAGCTTCGAGCCCCCGAGCCCCGGCCCCTTCCGCCCGCAGCCTCTGCAGCGGCCGACAAGCGGCAGGCCCCCCGCCTGCTCGCCGGCCCGGCTGGGCTTGCTGTGGCCTTGAAGGCCGCCGCACCTTGCCTGCTCTCACTTCCCTGGCATTCTCGACTCCACTTCCCACCCCGCTGCCCCGTGGGACTTCTGTCCGCACCGTCCACGAGCCACTTGTGGCAGATGTGCTTCTGTGTCACTGGGGGAACGGAAGCCCTCAGAAGCGACCGTGTCCGTGCTCCCGCCGCACACCCTCCTGCAGCGGGCCTCCCCTGCTCCGCGCCCCCTCCTGCTTCTCCTCGGGCCCTGGGGCGCGCTGTCTCCCCGGCTCCTTAGCTGAGCACGTGCCCTTAGCTCCTTAGCTGAGCACGTGCCCTTAGCACGTCTCCCTTCTCTTTCTTGCTGCAGTAATTTCTCTCTGCTGGAATCTTGCGACAACTGTGTGTAGCTTTTCTTTTTTTTTTTTTAATTTTTTTTTTAATGTTTTATTTATTTCTAGGAGAGAGAGAGAGACAGCGTGAGCAGGGGAGGGTCAGAGAGAGAGGGAGTCACAGACTGAAACAGGCTCCAGGCTCCGAGCTGGCAGTCAGCACAGAGCCCGACGCGGGGCTCGAACCCACGAACCGCGAGATCATGACCTAAGCGAAAGTCGGACGCGTAACCGACTGAGCCACCCAGGTGCCCCGCTTTTCTCCTCTTACAAACCCCTCTTTACAGTCCTCATCGCATTCCTTTTGCTTCCCTTTACTGCAGAGTTCCTGGGAAGAACTAAGTACATTCTGTTTCCAAGTCTTCTCTCCTAATCTGCTCCAGGCGGGGCTGTACGCTCAGCTCTCCGGGAAAACCGCTCCGGTCAAGGTCCCCGACGGCCTCCATGTTGCTAAATCCAGGGGTCGGTTCTCAGTGCCCATCTTGCCCGGCCTGTCGGCAGCATTTGACACGGCTGGTGACCCCCTTTCCTACGTGGCCTTTCTCCATGAGGCTCCCAGGACGTCACAGCCTCGTTTGCCTCCTCCCTGCTGGGGCCTCCTGTCAGGCTGGCTTCTGCGTATTTGAGAGCTCCCGCTTGGTCCTCACGCCCGAGGGTGCAAATCCCGTCTGGTGTCAGGGCTTTAAATATCTAGCTGCTTGTGGCCTTAAAAAAGCTCCTAGCGGGGCTCCTTTCCCTGGACTGTACAAATTTTATATCCACTAGCTCGCCCAGCCTCTCCACCTGAGTGGATACTAAGTACTTCACATGCAACAGTGTTAACTGTACTTTTCACTTCCAATCCAAGATGACTTCATCATAATCTCTCCCAACTCAGGAAATGGCCACTCTCTCTTTCCGCTTTCTTAGGCCAAGCCCTCTCGAGCTGGCTTTCAGAACACAGCCCGAACTTGATCATTTGTGATGAGCCCATCACACGGCTCCAAGGGACCTCCGCTCTGGATGATTGCTCTGCTCCCCTGATGGTCTGACCTTGCCTCTTCTAAGTTACTTTCCACGCTGGGCCTAGACGAGCCTTTTGCACGCGGTCATGGATTCTGTCTCCCTCCGCTCAGAGCCCCACCACGGCTTCCCATCGGAGTCAGGGTGAAGCCCAGCCCTTTACTGTTTGGGAGAGCTGGCACTCACCACGCTCTCTGCACAGCAGGTGCACTTTTGGAACTAAGAGCATAGCCGTGAACAGAACAGAGTTCTGCCTTCACTGAGCTTACTTTCCAGAAAGAAAACAGCCAAGTCAGTAAACCGTGGAGCAGAGGATGACTTGTGCCGGTGTGGGGGCCTGGGGAGCGCCTGCAGGGCTGACGGCCGTGCCTCAAAGGTGACACCTGAGGAGAGACCATGGGAGCAGAGAAAGCACGGCGTGCAGCCGTCTGTGGGGAGGTGTTCACGGCCACGGGTCTGAGCCGGGAGGAGCTCTCGTGTGCTCAGAAGGCTAGAAGGAAGAAATAAGAGATGAGCTCCATCTTCCGGCTCTTAGTTCCGAAAAGTGTACCTGGTACGGCAAGCCCTCGGCAAGTAATTGTCGAATGAATCGAATTTCCGTTCGCTTGTGTCATAACTGTTAGTTCCCTTGGCCACTTGGCCCCTCTGGCTCTGACCTGCCCGCCAGTTTCTGCCCAGCCCCCTTCTTCCCTTGCAGCGCTCTTCCGGCCCTGCTCAGCCTGCACCCCGTTGTAAACAGTCTCCCCCACCCTCGCATCTTCTTGAAGAACCTCTCAGTTTATTCCTTTACCAATAACCCGTTTCCTTTTTCACCCATTTCCTTCTCGTCAAAGGATTCTGGGAGGACGTGGTGGTGTTAACATTCTCTTAACCGGCCGGAGTTCTTAGTGGGTCCCCAGCAGCAGGCCTGTTTGATGCTTTTTACTCTCGGCTCCTTTTTGGTCACTGTCAGTATGGTCTGCTGTCATTCTCCCACGCGTCCCAGTTGTGACGTGAGGCTCATGGTCTTCCTCCATTCCCAGTTTGTCACTTCCCAGATGACGCGGTGCAGTGGAGGTTCACACCTAGATCTAAGGTCCTTTTCGGTCATGTGGCCAACACCCCTGTTCAGAAGCCCACGCGTGGGCTGCTCCCCAGACTGCCGTCACCTGGAGTCGTTTCGTTTGAGAGTCTTCAAACTGTTGTTGCCCTGATCTCAGCTGTAGTAAGACTTAATTTCTAGCCCACTTGGTCTTTGACTGTAGTGAGATCTCTCATTTCATGACCCATCCTCTTTTCTCTATCATCCCCCCAGAATTAAATGGAATTTAGTTTGAATTTAATATTCAAAAGGTTTCTTGTTCAACTACAGTTTATTTTGATATGTGGTACATTTATTGAGTGATTATCCGCCCACATTGATTTGTGACACATCTTGTATATAGAACCAAATTAGATACGTTATTATATAATAGACTGTGTCATTGATCCGTCAGATTTTGGCACCAGCACTCTCTTTAAATGTTATTGAAGCTTCTCAGTATGTTTTGATACTTGGAAGGGATAGTCGTGTCTCATTGACTTCAGTGTTCAGAATTGTTGGTGACGGGCTGGCTCTTCACACTTCCATATGGCTTTGAAAACATTTTGGTTATAGAAAGAAAAATCTTCATTGGGCTCCCCCCCTCCCCAATGATATTAAAAACTGGGCTATTTGACTTAGTGCCTGTGAATTAATATTTTATCAAAACTTTATATCTAAACATTTTACTTTTTAATGGATTGAATCCGTTTTGCCTAAAAAACCCAAAGATGTGTCTTTTATAATCTTCACAAAGATATGCGACAAATGTAAATGATCTGTTCATTTTTTTTCAGATATGTTTCCTTCTTTTTGCCGTCCTCTACGTTGTTTCCTACTTCATCATTACAAGATACAAGAGAAAATCAGGTGCGTAGAAACACTGTAATTAAAACTTAGATTATGGTGCCAGCTGATGTGTGGTATTTGGGCTGGACGGTGCCCGCGAGCCTGGTGGTGTCTGTGTTCGGTATGGCCGTGACTGCGGCACCCGGTGGCCTGGTACCGAGAGCGCTGACAGCACCACTGGGACATCTGCCCACTCGTAGGGTCATCACCCTCTTGCACCTGAGCCCTTGTTTTCCACGGTTCTTAAGTCCCACTAAGGATAGTGTGCGGCTGTTCAGCACCTGGAAATTCTAGAGTTTAGGAGGATATATGGGTCCTTGTGACTGGCTCTGACTTTGAACATGCATTCCGCCACACGTGCTTTCTCTGACTATTGGACTGTCTTTACTTTTTCTAATTAATTCACAGGTTTTGTGCCACGTTTATCTAAGGACCCGAGCAGTTGCCTCACTGCCTTCTGGTACATTTCAGCTGCTTTCTGTAGATCACAGGCTTTTCTGCTTGTGATGCTGGGCTGATAGTAGTGCCATATACATACTTAAGGATTCTGTATATTAAAAACTCTTAATGTCATAATATTAAACTTATTTGGGGCACCTGGGTGGCTCAGTCAGTTAAGCGTCCGACCCGCTCAGGTCATGATCTCACAGTTTGTGGGTTTGAGCCCCGTGTCGGGCTCTGTGCTGACAGCTAGCTCGGAGCCTGGAGCTGCTTCAGATTCTGTGTCTCCCTCTCTCTCTGACCCTCCCCTGCTCTCTCTCTCTCTCTCTCTCTCTCTCTCTCTCTCTCAGAAATAAATAAAACATTAAAGAAAATAACTTATTAGACTTTTGAAAGCAATTAGGAAATAGTGCTTACTCTAGTATTTTAGTTTGACTCTATGATTATACTAAAATACTTCTTGAAATCTTTAATCTCTCAAAAATTTGAAGATCTGCAGATTCAACACAGTATCTTAATCATTTAAAACATTTTCTTTAACGTATTTATTTTCAAGAGGCAGAGAGAGCCAGAGCACGAGCAGAGAGAGCTAGAGCACAAGCAGGGGAGGGGCAGAGACAGAGGGAGACACAGAATTCAAAGCAGGCTCCAGTCTCTGAGCTGTCACCACAGAGCCCGAGGTGGGGCTGGAACCTATGAACTGTGAGATCATGACCTGAACTGAAGTCAGATGCTTAACTGATTGAGCCACCTAGGCACCCCAGTATCTTAACTATTTTTTAGATGTTTTAACATCAAGTTTTAATGATTATGAACACAGAAAGAACGGGAGAGAGAATTAATGAATATAAATGCACTGTTTTAGGGGAAATTAGAGGATGATGAACAGGAAAGTTGGAGTTTTATTAGATGATTTTTAGAGTCATGGCAGGGAGGGGTGATGGCCTGGCCACAGTTGATTGTGCGGAGAAGAAATGAAATGTATGAAGCTATTAAAACAGTCTTCAGTAGTTGATGGTTGACTGAGTGTGAGCATACCAGTTAAAAGTTAATTGTGACTGTATTATTTTATGGTCCTTTTGGTTGTGAGCTATTTCGGGCAGCCTGTAATTAAGAATGGAAAGGGGACTAAGGCAGTGGCTCAAATGCACCCTTGACACTAAAGCAGCTGGACACTCAATGACTGCAGAGGCCTCCACAGAGAGCCTTGGGGACGCCCCGTTAGGTGTGGAGGGGAAGGAGGGCAGTGGCCTTATCCGGTATTCCTGTAATTGGATCGTACTGTCTTTAGCTGGTGAGTTTACGTGAGGTGACAAAGAGGGCTGACAGCCATGAGAGAGAAGGAGAGGGGGGTGAGCGAGCTCTGGAGCAGAGGACATCTGCTACTTGGAGAAGACACAGAACTTGCTACCTTTCTGTCTGTAACTTGAAAGATAATTATGAAGCATTCGGGCAGCGGTATCTGAGTCGGTTAGAATCATCCAAGAGAACTTTCATTATTACTACTAGTGATGACAGACTCAAATGAGAGAACAGTACATGTTCTCAAATTCTGAATTCTAATTTTATAGTAATTTTTGTCGGATATTATCAACTAAAACATTTCATTCATTAGCAATTACAATTTCACTTACATTATATGACAGTAAACTTGATAGTGGGCCTAATGTCCTACGAAGTTTTATTCTCTTGAACACTAAATATTTGGAAAATTTTAATTTACATATAGTATTTTTGTTAATCAGGATTTTGGTTAATCGAAACACTCTTCTCTAACTAAATTCTATCCTAGGTGATTTAATGAGATTTGAATTTGGATCTGGGCTGAAATAAAAACAGTGCTATTTGCAAATCATTTCTGTTCATTAATCGCTTCTTTTAAGTTTCTATTTTTGTTTATGTTTTGTAATAAATTAATGAAACATTTTATTGATAAAAAATTAATATCTTACATTTTTACAGATGAGCAAGAAGATGAAGACGCCGTAGTCAACAGGATTTCGTATGTATTTTAAAATTCACTTGTTCTGTTTCTAATTCTGAAATCATAAGTTTTTCAAATGTAATTCATATTTTTGGGCATAAATATGGAAAAAATTCACCAAAGTATTACAGTACTTTTTATCGATATTAATGCTATCCTAGGAGGCACATATAAACAAACACACATTTGGCTCTTGAACACTGTGGGGTTAGAGATGCTGGCCGTGGACAGTTGGAAATCTGTGTATAGTTTCTGCCTGACCTAAAACTTAACTACTAGCAGCCAGCTGTTGACTGGAAGTCTTAGTGTTTTGTGGGTTATGTGAGTTATCTACTCTATTCTAACAAGTAAGCTAGAGAAAGAGAATGTTACTAAGAAAATCATAAGGAAAAGACCTTTGCAGTACTGTGCCATACTTATAAAATATCACTTCTAAGTGGACTCCTGCATTTCTATTCCATGTTGTTCAAGAATCAGCTGTACATGGGTAATTGAGGATCGTCTCTTGTTAAAATCTCCTTGCTTGAGGAACCCGCATTTTACCTTCAGAGTTTTTTTTTATTTTTTAATGTTTATTTATTTTTGAGAGAGACAGCGTGAGTAGGGGAGGGGCAGAGAGAGAGGGAGACACAGAATCTGAAGCAGGCTCCAGGCTTCGAGCTGTCAGCACAGAGCTTGACATGGAGCTCGAACACACGGACTGCGAGATCATGACCTGAGCTGAAGTCGGATGCTTAACCGACTGAGCCACCCAGGTGCCCCTTACCTTCAGAGGTTTTAACCAGGAAACGGGCTTATGGTTGGCACAATTGCTGGGTCATAAGAGAAGACTCTTGCTGTGTGGTCTGCTGAGAATATTGACCATGTTGGAATAGGGAGCAGGTACCTGTTCTGGTTGCACATTTACCCATTGTGAGCGGGGCGACGGCCTCGGATGGTCTTGAGGTTCCGCACGACTCTCTTCCTGCATCTGTATGCTGCTCGCGTGTGCTTGATGCACCCTTTCATCTTTCTGAGGCATCAAACTGGATGGAAAGCAGTGAGTTTCTTTCTATCAGCTTTTGCTTGATTAAAATTTGAAATCACACAGCTCCAGCTACATAGGAGAGTATCTTATTTTAATTCTTTTTTATCGATACTTGAAAAATTTTGGGCGTAGTTTTGAGTTTATAGAAAAGTTAGAAATATGATTAAAAAAAGCCTCGCCCCGCCCCAAACTGTTTGAGAAGTTACTGGCCTGGTTCATTTCCCCGGATACTTTTTTTTTTTTTTTTAATCTCTAGGAGAGAGAGAGGGAGAGAGAGAGAGACAGCGCAAGCAGGAGAGGGTCAGAGAGAGAAGGAGTCACAGACTCCGAAACAGGCTCCAGGCTCCGAGCCGGCAGTCAGCACAGAGCCCGACGCGGGGCTCGAACCCATGAACCGCGAGATCATGATCTAAGTGAAAGTCGGAAGCCCAACCGACTAAGCCACCCAGGCGCCCCTCCCCGGATACTTTTGTATTAAGTTCCTATAAGTGTTGCGTTCTCCTCTGTATCTAGTATACAGGCATCAAAATAATGAGATGGCTACAGTAGCACTGAGGCCCCACTGGGTGTGGCCCAAGGACCCCGTTTAGCACCCACACTGCACGTAGTTGTCATGTCCTCATTTCTTCAGTATGTCCTTGACTTCCCTGACCTTGGTACTTTTAAAGATCACAGGCCAGTTATTTGGATTTGTTTTTTCATGATTCATATCAGATGATTTATCTTTTGTTGGTGGGGGGAGGAGGTGAGTCGGGGAGGGGGCCAGAGACCACATATACATACGTACGTACGCAAGTGCTCTCACGTATGCCAGAATAGTACGCAGCCATAAAAAGGAATGAAGTACTGACACACACTGCACATATAGGACTGGGACCTTGACAACATCTGCTAAGTGAGGGATGCCGGACACAACGGGCCACATAGCGTGTGACCCCGTGCGTGGGGAGTAGCCAGGAGAACGGGACACATGATGTGTGAACCTGTGCGTGGGGAGTAGCCAGGAGAGGCAGGCCCATCAGTGCCACGTTTATGGTTACGGGTTGGGGGGCAGAATGGAGAGAAGTTGCTCATTGAATATAGAGTGTTGTTACGGGTGATGAAGATGTGGGGCTGGAAAGAGGTGTGGTTGTACAACACAGTGAATACACTAAATCCTACTAAATTGTAACTTTCAAATGGTTAATTTTATGTTCTGTGAATTTCGCTTCAATAAAAAATGCTTTCAACTAATACGTGACTTGACTAGGGCTGATTTGATTCATAACTGAGCAGTGACGATTAATGGACCCTGCGTTAGTAGACTTGGTAATTTAATGATCTTAAATGCCCTAGGGAAGACATCTGTAGCTTTAGACTGGGGACTCTTGCTTGTGGGTTTAAAACTTAGGCCCATAACTTGATTTAAATCGACAGGATTAGGGGTCTTTGTTTTATTCCTAACATCATGACATTTGTGAAGATTCTAAGCAATTCATTATTTTTCTCTGTCTAAATTACGGCTCCTGTAAAAACAGAGTAATTCCCTTCCCTTCCCTGGGAAAGCTTCAGCGAATCGCAGACGGAGTGAAGGCAGGACAGCTCCCAGGCGAGGGAGCCGCTAGATGCGACCCGCTCTCCCCTCCGTGTCGTCTGTGCCTCAGCTCTGGTGGTAAATCTGCATCCGCACGTTTGTGGGTCGATAATTCTCCCCGTGGCCGTTCCTCGTCTTCGTGTGAGGAGGCTCCACAGCGTGGGGCTCTCTCCCTGCTCTCACCAGCTCTGCTGTGGCCCTCGGCTCTTCCAGCGCGTTCTGGGCCCTGTGGCCAGAGCGGACGTGCCCTTCCTGCAGGCAGCTGGCTGTGTGCCCGCAGTAAAGTCTGGACAGACCATCGGAGCTGGTCTCCATCCCGACCCCCTCCTCTCCGTGACCTTGGCTTCCACTGCCTTCTCTTCCCTCCTCTCGTGACGGAATGAGTGACGATGGACAGGGAATGCAGATCCAGGTTAAAATTCTGAGCTCAAGATTGACTTGCGTCCAGAAGAGATTGAGAAACAAAGGCTTGCTGCCTCTGTGGGAAGGAGAGCACCGCTGAACACTGCTGTGCCCTGTGCAGGTGGCACGCTTCTGTGACACAGTCAGAGCTTGGGGCGCGGTCCGCGGGACTCAGGGCTGCCTCCCTTCTCTCCACCGTCTCGCTTTGCCTTGCGTCCGCCACTGACGAGGAGGAGATGGAAGGCAAGGCCTGCTTGGCGGGAAGACCGAGTCCTCCGCTGCTAAAAGGAACCCTGCAAGAGCTCAGACGAGTTCTGACATGTGGCCGGCGGGCCCGGGGCCACTTGACGCAGGGTCTCCACAGCGGCCTCCGCTCTCCCATCAGCACGGAAGCCTGTTCCCTGGGCTTCCTCACCTCCCTTTACAGCCTTGCTTTCTCCTCTGCTCCCCCTCTGAGTATCTACTCAGGCCCCTAGAGTAACATTGAAGCCAAAAGTTACATTTTCTGAGAGCTGCTGTCTGCTAGTTATTTGATTTGATTTGGATGAAAGTAATTGATGTAAAAATAGAATGCCTAATTGGTGACGCAGGAGCCGGTGCAGGTGAGAGAAAGGCCTCCATGCAGGGGCTAGGCCGGGGCTGGGGGGTGACCTGGTGGGTTCTCAGGGAGGTCCCCCTGCAGACATAGATCCTGGCACAGGGTGTCCTCGTGAGGGATGAGGTGGAGCACCCACGTGTGTCTGGCGGCGCTCTGTCACGGGGGCCGAGCCCTCGCAGGGTGGAGAGGGCACCCGTGCAGCCTGGCGGAGCCCAGGTGGGTCGAGGAGGGCGTCCCCGAGGGAGGCAGGACCGTCCAGAGGCGCCTCTGCATGGGTGCGTGTCAGGTCGCCTACAGGGCTCGGCCCGGTAAGGGTAATGGAAGCCCTTCGCGGTTAGGGGCAAGGGACCGGAAATGAACAGAGTTGCTGCATTGCAGTTGGAAGTATCCGTGTGGACTCATGGGTTTCAGTGTAGAGTTACAGAGCCGGATCCAGATGTGATGGTGGGTACGCGTGAGTGTGTACACGCACGGACACGCGTGCTGCCTCTGCCTGTTCACAGGGAGCCCAGCACCGCACCCACCTCATCACTTCTAAGTACGGTCTTCCGCTAAGAGGACCGGGGGCTCCCTGGAGGCGAAGCTGACTGCAGGGCTGGGGGAGGGGAGTTCAGGCTCCTTTTGTACCCGCGGTACCTGCCAGAATGCAAGCAACTGCTCCAAGAGGAGAGCCACGTCGACAAGACCTAGAAGCCGTCGAGGGCCTTCACACCAGCCAGGGACAGTCTGAGCATCAAGATACTGACTGTAGTGCACCCTGCACAGGATAAAGCAACAGTCTGCGCTTCATACTGATAGGAATCGGCAAGGGAATACATTGTTTGACAAGGAACAGGATATTTTTCCTACTTTCAAACTTAGCTTCCCAGAAAACACTGATGAAAAGGGAAGAGGGTGACGTTAGAGCGGAGCGCCCGGCAGACGGCATCCTGCATCAGGCAGAGCGTGGCCACGATGGGGCGGACAATTGTAGGCCGCCTGGCAGCCTGTAGACAGAAGCGCAGAGCGTGGCTGCTGTCCCGCTCCTGGCTCGTGGACGTGAGGGTGGGGGCGTCCAGCTGCTGCTTCCGCCCCCTGCCCCCTGCCCCCCTCCACCCTTGCTCTTCTCAGACTGAACACCCAGACTCAGCCTTGAGCCCCCGCTCTCGGCCCTCTCCCCCCAGGAAGTCCCGTCCGTTCTGTCCTCAGAATCCGCTCCATTTTGGAAGGCGACGTTTCCAAAGCTGTCCTTGAATCTGAGGGCCACTTCTGCAGACCTGTGGGCTGTGACCACTCCTGCCCTGTTTTGACCCAGTAGGGCCCCCTTGCCAGCGTTGGCGTGCACCGCACCAGCCTTTTCTGGGCGCGTCGGCTCCCGTCCTGGCTGCCCACAGGCACTGCGACAGGCGGCAGCGGCTCGCCCGGATGCCTAGAGCCCAGCCCCAGGGCCCGGGATGCAGGAGATTGGGCAGCGTTTTGTTGAGAGCTGGCATTGTCATGGGGACCGTATGTTCAGCATTTTCTGGATTGCCCGTGACTTCAAAAGCTGTACCTATTTGCATTCATAAGCTTACTTTTTTGTCAGATGACAGGTCCTATGGTTTCTTCCTGCTGGGTACGTGGTGCGCGTCATGTGAGCTGAGAGAAACGAGCGGGGTGGTGCTGAGGGTGCTCCATGGGGCACGTGACATAAGGGGACCCGAGGGGCAGAGCTGACTGCGCCCAGGGGCGTGGAGCCATGAACTACATTGTCTCTGGGGGTGCGAGAAGGCCAGGTTCCGCCCGCTGTGTGAGGGACTGTGTCGTGGAGCACACTGGAATGGCTGTGCGGGGCCTGGCACGGGGACCGGGCCAGGCCTGCGTGTGACCTGACTTGTAGCATTGGAGGGAAGAAGCGCTGGCGCTCAGGACAACTTCGTCACTTGACTTTCGAGGACAGAAGCAAAGTCGCACGCTTCCGGTCACTGGCTGGCCGTTGCCAGAGTTGGCAGTGGACTGGATGGAGATTTTTCCAGTGCTTTTCCCAGGAAACGTGCCCGCTCAGCCAAACGGCTTGTGAGGCTTCTTCTGTGCCTGGTGTGTCTGTGCTGTGGCTGTGGTGTGTCACAGGGTCTGCATGTCTACATTTACCAGCCGTTTACTGCACGGAGCTCTCACGGCCCTTGTGCCCGTTAAGTAGGAAAACGCTTCTGTCGGCGGCCACAAGGTGGCACTGGCCTCAGCGTTACTCTGGTACGTGTGTGTTTTGAACGTTTAGCATGATATTTTTTCTTTTACCTTTGTACGTTTATTTTCACATTTTCCTAAATTTACTAAATTGACTTTAAGGGGATGGATAGTAAATTAAGGCTCCAACTCTGATGTTGGTGAAGTTTTCTTTTGCCATTTTGGTCTTAAAAAATCTTAAAAAAATTAGATAACACATTTTAATCATTTCAGGCATGAATATCTGAGAAAGTGAAAGCCCCTTAGAACCCTGCTGTCCTACAGGATTGTCATATATTATGCTAGGGGTTTGTTGTTTGTTTTTTTTTTTGGTACCTGTATTTTCCTCTGTGTGTATATGTGTTTTTTTTTTGGGGGGGGGTGTGGGAGAAGCATGTTTTTCATTGTCCATGCCTTTTCAGGTTTTTAAAAATTTATTTCATGCTCTGTATTGGAGCATATTTACAATATCTTATTTTTAAAAATGACAAAATAGTGTTTTAAATATCTTGAATAGAAGGATATTGTTTAATAGTTCCCTTCTATTTACTAGTATCGTTTATTTTGCCTTTACTCATTTTAAGAGGTAGCTGACCAATGGCTTTGTAAGTTTTTTCCTCTTGAATTAACCATTTTGAACTGATTTGTTTTTCATATTGCCCTCATAAGTCGTTTTTTCACCTGAGTCGGCATTTGCACTGCTCTTACATTCTGTTTGCCCACGTTGTTAATTAAATGCCATTGTGAAATAAATATTTAAATTTAAAAGAGGGGAGAGACTATGGTGTATTCTTTGTAAAATGTATGACGTACGCTCGGTCTTCAGTGTGTGAATCTTTCAGGGCCCACGTCCAAGTTCATGAGCTTCGCGTCTTAGAGTGTGTCTAACTGAACTTCCACTACCTTATGGGTATCGTTGGTCTCCCAACTGCATGCACTTAGTGAAATTCCTATGTAACTCTTTCAGATTAAAAGATGCAAGAGTTGGGGCGCCTGGGTGGCTTAGTCGGTTGAGCGTCCGACTTTTGCTTAGATCATGATCTCTCGGTTCGTGGGTTCGAGCCCCGCGTCGGGCTCTGTGCTGACTGCCAGCTCAGAGCCTGGAGCCTGTTTCGGTCTGTGACTCCCTCTCTCTCTGACCCTCCCCTGCTCATGCTGTCTCTGTCTCTCTCTCCTAGAAATAAATAAAACATTAAAAAAAAAAAGATGCAAGAGTTCTTATCCTTTTTGAGTTTGTACCACATTCTGTGCTTTTTCCGGTTGCTGGTGACGGCGGTCTCTTCTCTCCCAGGCTGTGTCTGAGCACCTTCACTCTGGCCGTGTCGGCTGGGGCCGTGCTGCTCCTGCCCTTCTCCATAGTGAGCAACGAGATCCTGCTCTCCTTTCCTCACAACTACTACATCCAGTGGCTAAATGGCTCCCTGATCCACGGTCAGTATATATTGCTTGTTATAGTCACAGCGAATGGTTTCGTTTTTTTCCTGCCCTGTGTTTTTAGATTTGCCTTTTCTGAATTTGCTTCATAATTTGCATCTTCTTCCAATAGACCATGAGTCCCTCATAAAATCACAAAACCAGATTTTACTTACTATCCCTATTCTTAGTTGTGAAAGGCTTTTTCTGTTTTACCTAATCAAGAAGCAATGTTTATACTTACAATGATTTTGATATTTAAAATTTATTGAAAACTTTTAAAATTTAATTTTTTTATCTTACTTGTTTTAGAGAGAGTGAGTTAGGGAGAGGGGAAGAGGGGGAGAGAGAGAGAGAGAGAATGAATCCCAAGCAGCCTCCATGCTCAGCACAGAGCCCATCATGGAGCTTGATCCATGATCCTGGGATCATGACCTGAGCCCAAATCAAGAGTTGGATGCTTAACTGACTGAGCCGCCCAGGTGCCCCCATTTAGCAAGAGAATACTGGTTTATCTGCATGTGTGAAAATCCTTTTAGCATCCTTTTGAGACCTAAAAATACTAACCATAGTTTTCTACTTTGTTTAATTTCCTGTTAGTAACTTTTGTCATTTAAAAATAGATAGCAGAAAGGGGGAAAACTTTTTTGTCAGTATAGACTTTAAAATTAATGTGTTTAAAAAATGACCTACTGGGGCACCGGGGTGGCTCAGTCGGTTAAATGTCCGACTTCGGCTCAGGTCATGATGTCAGGGCTTGTGAATTTGAGCCCCATGTCCAGCTCCGTGCTGACGGCTCAGAGCCTGGAGCCTGCTTCGGATTCTGTATCTCCCTCTCTCTCTGACCCTCCCTTGCTCTCTCTCTCTCTCTCTTAAAAATAAACTTTAAAAAATATAAAAGGACTTACTATGGGCAATATAGTATATTGCTTGGAGGCCAAATATATGTGCATTCCAATCTTGACTCTTCCTTTCTAGAAATTTTTAGTTAGGTAAGACATTTTAATTTTAATGTATAAAATATGTTAAAAGATCTAATACATAGGTCTTTTTTTATATGTTTCATTGCCCTTCCCCCTTTCTTACATACTGTGATTTGTGTGAAACACATCAGCTTTTTAAATGTTTTATTTATTTATTTGGGTGTAGGGGAGTTGCACAAGTTGGGGAGGGGCAGAGAGAGAGGGAGAGAAAATCCCAAACTGGTTGTGTGCTGTTGGTGCAGAGCCCGATGTGGGGCGCAATCCCACGAACTGTGAGATCATGACCTGAGCTGAAATCAAGGGCCAGAGGCTCAACCGACTGAGCCGCCCAGGCGCCCCAAACACATCCGCTTTTCATTAGATTTTTGTAAATATGTTCTGGTTATTTTACTTTTTAATTTTATTTGCTTTTTAGATTGACAGGATTATTAACATTTTTATATTGTCCAGTCTTTTGTCTTCCTTTGGTTTCTCTAATTGTTTTGTTTAGAAGATCCTTTCCCTCCTGAGATATGACAAATACTGCCTCCCCTGCTGCCATTTTCCAGAAATGATTTTGTTTATGCTTAACTATTTGATTCACTTGGAGTTTATACAACCGCCTTTTACCCGTTGTGTTGAAAGAAATGGCTACATTTGCTGCAGAATATTTGGAAAACAGAATACTCGGTAAAGAAAATTGTTACTCCCAAACCTACCAGCACATTACGGTTGTGCATTCCGTGGCCCGTGGCCTCGAGTGTGGACTGTTCCTGGGCACACATCACCAAGTGCAGAGCCCTCACGGACTCCCGGTTAACTTGCACTCCCCCCCATCCACACATGAGGGGGATCCCCATGCCGTTAACTACTTTTCTGTGCTGTTGACAGTATTGCCTGGAGCTGTTTTAATCATGGATTGTTTCCAATTTTCTAATGAAAACTGTAGTGTCCATCTTTACAAATAAACGTTTGCCCATAGGATAAACTTCTGCAGTTCACTCTCCGGGTAGCACACTCAAAGAGGCTTCCAGAGGGTGTTTCCCCGTCCGAAAAGCTGTTTGACGCCCACCGGTGGTAGCGCTTTCCGGGTGGGAGGGCCGGGGTCCTCTTCTCAGAGAGCACCCTCACCTGCTGCGGGGGGTCCTCACCGCCGGCCACTCGTGCGGGACGCGTTTCCTCTCTTAACCGTACGGTGCTTTAGTTACTAGCGAGGGGACATTTACAAGCATACTCAGAGGTCGTAGGTTGTTCAGTTATTTTTTAGTAAATTACTATCTGTGTTTCCTTTGCCCATTTTTACAGCATTTTTTCCCTCTTTTTTTTTTAGTTTTTATTTATATTCCAATTAGTTAACATACAGCGTGCTGTCAGTTTCAGGTGTGCAGTATAGTGATTGAGCACTTCCGAACGTCACCTGTGCTCATCCCGACAGGTGCCCTCCTTAGTCCCGCCACCTGTTTCACCCACTGTCATACCCACCTCCCCTCTGGTGGCCATCAGTTTGTTTTCTGTAGTCAAGAGTCTGTTTCCTGGTTTGTCTCTCTCTCTCTCGTTCCTTTGCTCATTTGTTTTGTTTCTTAAATTCCACACGAATTTAAATCCTATGGTATTTGTCTTTCTCTGACTAACTTATTGCACTTAGCATTATGCCCTCTAGACCCATCTGTGTTGTTGCAGATGGTAAGATTTCATTCCTTTTTATGCTTGCAGTGTTTTTTAATATTTATTTATTAAAAATTTTTTAATGTTTATTCATTTTTGAGAGTGAGAGAGAGCACAGCAATGGAGGAGTTAGAGAGAGAGGGAGACACAGAATCCGAAGCAGGCTCCAGGTTCCTAGCTGTCAGCACAGAGCCTGATGCGGGGCTCGAACTGTGACCTGTGAGATTGTGACCTGAGCTGAAGTCGGACACTTAACTGACTGAGCCACCCAGGAGCCCCTTAATTTACTTATTTTGAGAGAGAAAGAGTGAGCACCAACCGGGGAGAGGCAGATGGGGAGAATCCCAAGCAGGTTCCTTGCTGTTAGCATAGAGCCTGACACAGGGCTTGAACCCACAAACCATTAGATCATGATCTGATCCAAAATCATGAGTCAGACACTTAACTGACTGGGACATCTAGGCACCTTGCTTGTAGTGTTTTTTTTTTTAAGTAATTGGTTGTCTATGAGAGGTTAATTGCAAACATTTCCTCCCATTTATCCTTTAATACTACGTAAGCTGTTTTCTGACACGAAGAATTTTAGTTTAATCACATATTTGAATCTGGCCTTTGTGGTCTCTTGTCTTCCCTGAAAGTAGAAACAAATGGAGAAATGATGCTCAGAAGACCAAATGAATTCAGTAAAGTTAGGAGTAATTGTTAATTGAATAAAAAGAAGTTACTCTGTTTTTATTGCTTAGCAAGTGAAAAAACTCAGACAGGCAAACTGGAATTGATACAGAGAATAATAAGTCATCTACTGATTGTTATTATAAAGGCAGGAGTCAGCCTGGAAATCAATGGCTATGAATTTTTGGTGAGTGTTTTAGATGACATGTTATTTGTTATTAGTAAATAGGTGGATAGAATATAATTTAGAAAATGGTTTTTGCATGCATGTCTGAAATGTTTGAGGAAGACTGTTTGGCATGGTCCCCGTGGCCCTGGCTTTCTTTGAAGCTGTAGGGACTATATGGTGCCTACGTCTTGCAGGCTGGGCTCCAGGTGTTTTTACCAGAAAGAAGTACAGCTGGCCTCAAGATGGGCTAACCAGTACAACAGGTGAGGTGGGTCTTGTTTCTAGTTTTACTAAATAGAAACTTCATGTTGTAGTTAATGACCTTCATATACTCTAAATAAGGGTCATTTCTCTTATCGTGCTTATGGACTGGAAGTGGGATCTGCTAACACGCGACAGGCTAGGTGTTTGGAGGCCTTAAGCCTGGAAGTAAATATACTTATATTGGTTCTCATTGTAATGTGAGGTGTGCAAGCTTGGGTATTTTATTTTGTTTATAAATCAGGGCTTAGAACAAGGATTCCCACACAGGGGTTGCCTAATAACCATATGTTGAATGAATAGATAAAGTGTATACTAAACAATAAGCTCAAACTCCAGTGAAACCTCATCCGCTGAAAGTTGGGGCACTGAGGAGACCCCTTCTACGTGATGTCACTGCTTCTGAATGTCCTCTTAGGAACGGGGGGCCTGGGATGTCCGCCCTGGAACTCTTCTTGAGGGTTTTGTGACCTCTGGCTTTGTTTCTGCTAATTCTTTGGTAGGTCTGTATCCTTTGCGGAACATAGTGAATTTCATAAATCTTTAAATGCGTCTTTCTCTTCTAAATTCATAGCTTTCTCTAACCTTGTTGATGACATTCACGGAGTGCTTATTATGAGTCTGGTAGATCGTCCTGGGCTAGAATATTTGTCAACCTTAGACATGCTTGCTTCTTGGCTTCTAAAAAGGCATTAATGGGGGCAAATTATAGTAATCCCGAGATGCCCTCAGGCACTTGCTGGGTTCTAGCCGCTCATCTTGCCTCCGCTGTGGAGTGTCCAGCCTCCCCTTGGTGGTCAGGACCAGTTAGCCCAGCCAGCGCAGGAGCGCCCTTCCTTGCGGGTTGACTCGGCATGAGGACCCAAGTGCTGGGCCGCAGGCTGAACTCCAGTTCAGCAGAGCCAGTGTTGTGTCTCCTGGCAGAAACATCCCTCCGTTCAGAGCTCGGACCCCTAGGCTAGCAGCACCGGTGCCTAAGGTTATAGGAATGGGAGGCAAAAGTTTCCCTAGCGGGCACTAGGGATAATAGTGAGTACCCCACCCCTTGTCTCCCCGTTGATTCCTGGACCTGGGAGCCAACCACCATATTGGATATAGAGGCAGGGCACATCAGCCTCATGTATATGCCATTTCCTGTTGCTGATGCAGTGCTGCTGCTGCGGGTCCGATGCTGGCTCAGGTAGCGCCTTGTTCACGACGGACAGTCAGGTCACATGGCTGGCGTGGAGGCCCATGATCAAGTGTTCAGTCTCTGCCTGGGGCCGGTAACGGGCCAAGGTCTGTTGTGTGTGCTGGCTGGCGGGGCTGGACCCCAGAGGCCTACGGGCCTGCGATGGATGCTTCAGGAGCCATTGCATTTGCAGATCAAGTGGCCTAAGTAGTGGAGCTGGCACAGCGGCCTGTACTTGTTGCGGAACCTTCTTTGATTCCGGACCCCACTGTCAGCTGGCAGCTCTGGGCGTCGCTTGGTAAAAGGGCGGGAGTAACACACCGAAATGAGGGCTGTGTTACCTTCAAAGTCCAAGGAAGCCTGTGAGCCTTGGGCCCCTTCTGGTTGGAGGAGGATCCAGGGTCAGCAGCTAAGTCTTCACCTGAGGACAGATACCGCCAAATGACCTCACGCACTGGGCCCCTAGAAATTTCACTGACATAGAAGGGCCCTGAGTTATTCTCTGATTTATCTTCCACCCTCTGACATGAACATGTCTCACCAGTAAGTCTAAGAGAGCCGTTGCTACTCTTGCTCCCTGGATCCAGTCAGCAGATTGTCATCACTAGAATGGACCAGTGGGACATTTGGTGGAAGGGAAAGGCGATCAAGATCCGTGCGGAGTAGATTGTGACGTGGGGCTGGAGAGGTGGTGCAGCCCTGCGGTAAGACAGTCTAGGCTCTGCTGGCCTTGCAGCTGAAGGTAAGCCACTTCGGGGGCCGTGTGGACGCAGATGGGGACAAAGGTGTTTGTCACGCCAGGAGTCACGTCCCAGGTACGAGGGTACGTGCCGATTCACTCGGGCCGCGAAACCACAGCTGGGGCAGCGGCTGCGGCGGGAGCGTCGCCTGGGTAAGCTTACGGTAGTCCGCTGTCCTTGTCCTGGGGCCCGTCTGCCTTGGGGACAAATCCCTAATGGTGACAGTAATCTCTGCATTTCCTTCAGGGATTTTCCTTGTTAGAGGCAGTTCTGGGGGCTTCTGCTTGGTCTTCCCCCCATAACAGACAGCCCGTACTACACAGGTCAGGGAGCCAGTGTAGGGATTCCATTAGCTGTTAGGGGTATCGGTCCTTATGCATTCCGGAACCGGGGATGTGACTGTCGACCAGGTTTGGAGGCCCCCGTGAGGCACGTGAGACCCCAGCTAGCCGCCTGTTGGCCAGCTGACCCAGAAGCCCTCCTCTGACAGTACGCTCTGACAGTGACATTTGGGGTCAGTGGTTGGCAGTCCTTGAGAAGTCTGACGATCTCCTCGACACCGGGGCAGTTCTGCCGCCCATAGTGGCCTGTATGTAAGGCGTTTACCAGCGTGGAACACTTATGAGATTTCCTTGTTACTGGCCTTTCTTTTTGTTAAGCCTTTTGTGAATTTGGACCGCCTGGTCCAGGGCTTTCATACTGAAAATGTTCAGTAGTCATTGCAGAGTGAATAAAAGTTATTTATTGTTTCATTAGGAATACCTTGGTAAAAAAGAACTTAATTTGAAAAGAAATTTAGTGGCTTATCCTATAAAATTGGCAGTATGGGTGGTTTTGATCATTTTTGCCTTTAATGTGTAAATCACATGGATTAGAGGCTAATATGTTTTGATAATGCTTTAGTATGTGTAACTATATTTAGTTTGAATTAAATACACTGTCTGGATTGTGAGCACATGGATTTGAGATGTTACATGTTAACATATAACATTCCTTGGAATGCCGCTTCACTCTTCTGGCCCCAGTTTAGTAACAGACATAAATAAAATATTAACCTTAGTTCTAAATCTCTATCATGTGGCAAGACGTATCGCTGCCTATAATGAGAAGATGATTAAAGTAGCTTGAAATATATGATCTGCAAAAATGATAGCGGAGCTGGAAATAGGCAGGATGGCAATCCTCTGGTCACTGACAGTTTTCACCCATGATCTCTGTCACTTGTCACCCGGATGCTGTGAGGTGTGTCGCGTGGCTCACTTAGTGTGGTCACGATGCGCAGGCAGCTGTGGTTATTGTAGGGCGGTACGAAGGCTTCCTGGGTTTTCCTTTTGGGCCAGTGGACGTGTTCTGGAATGAGGTGGGGGTGGTGGCAGCACAGTGTCGTGAACACACTAAATGCATTGAATTCTTCACTTTAAAGTGGTAATTTTATGTAACGTGAGTTTAAAATTAAAAACGAAACAGGACTCAATCTTTGGAAGGTAGGAGAATGATGGAATTAAGTTGTAGCCTTAAATAAAGTCAGGAAATGAGCCTTGGGGTTTGAGGTGCTTCCCCAGTGGGGGCTGGTATTTGCTAAGCTGCCCATACTCACCATACTGAGGAGACAGAGACACATGTTTATAACAGGATCGCCCAGTTGACAGTCTGTTAAATGATAACCACAATGAAATTGACTAGTCTTTGCAAGGTATGTGTGTTTTGTTTTTATTTTTCAACAGGAATAGGCAATACGCTGTTGTGGACATCATGAAGAACAATACAAAATCCATCTTAATTTATGTATTTTCAAGTTGCATAGAAGGTTAAAAAAATCAGACTTTCATATTATAAGCAATTAAGCTTTAAAAAGATAAGTATTACATCTACTTATGTATAGATATTAACTCAAAAAGTCCTTAATAAAGTTTAATATACCATTATTAGTTAAATGTTACTAATAGTTTCCAGTTAATTAGTCTTAATGGTCATTTATCATAATATGCATCAGTTTAGTTACTGGATATTAATAGAGATGTTTATAATACTAAAAAACAGGGGTGCCTGCGTGGCTCCATCAGTTAAGCATGTGACTCGATTTGGCTCAGATCATGATCTCCTGGTTGGTGAGACTGAGCCCCATGTGGTCTGTAAACCATCAGCGCAGAGCCTGCTTGGGATTCCCTCTCTCCCTCCCCCAGTTGCATGAACGCATGGGCTTGCTTTTTAATAAAAGTAAACAAAAGCAAACATTAAAAAAAAAAAAGGAATCTAAGTGTTCAAAGTGAGAGATTTGCTAAATTAAATTTCAGTAGGTCTGAACAGTAGAGTGCGTTTGTTGCTATTCATGGATTCTGATGTAGAAGAGCTTTTGTGGGTAGAGAAAGATGCTGGAGAAGTGTTTTTCTCTGGGTGGTAGGGTTCATCATGGGCTATGAAAATGGTTTCAGTGCTTGCTTTGTGTAGTATTTATGTCATGGGCATGTATTGCTTTTTTGTTACAAGAGAAAACTTAAGATAACAAGTTTCACAACTCATTGCTAAAGTTGTTTATTTTTTGTTTTTCTTCTAATAGAAGCTGTTCTAATTCTGAACTTCACACAGTACTTACTATTCAAAAGCAAACTTGTAGTCTTTCTCTAAGGTTTTTGCTTTTCTTGGTAGACTTTTTATGTTATGTAACTTTTTGACAATTGGCTTGGATCCTCAGTTCCACTGAAATACTGATTTTCACTTAGATTTGTCATTTTGAAAATTATTTAATATGGCTGAACTCTGATTAATTTTCTGTTTTAAATTCATGAAGTTTTTGGTCTCTGTGATGAAAAGTGATAGATCATTTGCTTCATAGTATTATGTTGGATTTTGGAATATTTTGTGAGTCCAGCAGATGGAGCTAGAAGTTAATTCATCCTGTGGTGATCTGGTAATTCAGTTTGGTTTGGTTTGGTTTTAAACTAAGTATTCTAAAAACAAAAACAGAAATAAAAACCCAAACCCACAAAATACAAAAAACTATTCTAGGATTATTAAATAATCTTTGTTTAAGTTCAGATACCTCTTTGGGGAATAGGCATAGGACATCTTTCAAAAACACTCTCACTGATACTGATTTAGAAGAACCACAAGGGTTTTGAATTTTTAGGATTGTACTGCACTGCTATATTGAAGCATATAATTTCAGGTTTTTGAAGCAGGGAATTTTGACTACTTTTTTTTTTTATTTTATAAAAGCATATGTAATAATATATAATAAATTATACAGTATATATGAACCTTAATTTAAACTCAGAATCAAAGAAATATTCTTAAGGGATATTAGTGTATGTATGTCTGATATATGTTTGCAAAATGCTGGAAACTTAATAAGCCTTACAAAGTTGCCAAGAATATAATTACTACGTAGGAATGTATGTTAGATATATTATTTTTCTACATATTAGCTGTTTTTCTCATAGTAACTTTATTATGTTATAGATTTGATAATTAAATTAGTATAAGCTAAGTCTGAAACTTTCACATTTATTTACTCTGGTTAATAAACTTAAGTTTTTGCATTTTTTTTCTTTTTTTTTTTAAAATGTTTTCTTTATTTCTTTACTCTGGTTAATAAACTTAAGTTTTTGCATTTTTTTTCTTTTTGTTTTTAAAATGTTTTCTTTATTTCTGAGAGAGAGAGAGGCAGTGTGGGCAGGAGAGGGTCAGAGAGAGAGGGAGACACAGAATCTAAAGCAGGCTCCAGGCTCTGAGCTGTCAGCAGAGAGCCCGACACCAGGCTCGAACCCACGAACTGTGAGATCATGACCTGAGCTGAAATCAGATGCTTAACTGACTGAGCCACCCAGGTGCCCCAGGTTTTTGCATTTAATTATTTAGACTTTTAATGAAAGATGGTTATTTATGTAGATGATTATCCTGTTAAGACTGTCAACTTTCAAATTCTTTGTGTTCAGTGAATATTTCTTGCAAAAATAAATAACAGTGGTGGTTCTGTATCGCATTATATCCGTTTCTATAATTGTGTTTGTCGAAATCATTAGTAATAATATTGAGGCTCCTGGAAAAAGAGCAGTTGGGGGAAGATTTTTAGATTATACACATATCTGTGTTATATGTACACACATATATGGCATGTAGCGTGTATATCATATGATGTATGTGACACAGATTTACACACACATATCTTACATATATATAAAGCTCAGTACTGAAAGTAGGCATTTAATTTCATGTCCAACTGGAAGAGTCGGTGTTCAGAATCTCTGTGATCACACTCGTTATTTTCTTCTCTTGCGCTGCAGACATTGCTGCTTGATGATATCTGTTGATACCGATTTATTTATTTAGCTTTTTGTAACTATCTTCATTTAAGATTTTTAAAAAAATATTTATTTGTTTTTGAGAGAGAGAGAGACAGGGAGACAGAGAGAGGGAGAACAGTGAGGTCATAACCCGAGCTGAAGTCAGACACTTAACCTAGTGAGCCACCCAGGTGCCCCAGCTGTCTTCATTTTAAGGGTGTGGGTTAGAGCAGATACGTCTTCTGATTTGTGAGCTTTTGCCCAGGGCAGAGTTTTATTTCTTAACTTTTGATTTTCAGAGAAACATTTGAGTTTGTGTTGTCCCTGCATGAAAGGGGCATACGTGATCAGAAGGATGAATCCTGGACGTTTGTGTGTTTATAACTCACTGACGGCAAGAGAGTCCCCTGTGCTGAGTGTAGTTGATTGTTTCACAAGACAAAAACTAAGTAAAAATTTTCGCCCCATTGTAAAGGTATAGTGGATTCTAAGCATTCAAGGGTTCACATTCATGGTTGCAGCAATCTGAGTGAGAGCATTGAGCTCCCTGCCAGGTGGTAATTCGTGATTTGACTGAGGCTGGGGTTTGACCTGTGCGGCCACTGAAGCTAGAAAATAGAGTAAATACGGGGCCGATGAGCCCAGCTCATACGGCATCTCAGTTCAGATGATCGCCTCTGCCCTCAGGCACTTTGTTGGAAGGTTACCTAACGGATTTGGAGAAGTTTGAGTTTCACAAAGAGGTTTAAATTGGTTTCATTCTTTTTAAGGGTCTTTATGGGCTCCTTATGGAAAACATAGAGGATGTAGGAAAGTAGGAAGAAAAATCATCTCTGATTTTACTGCATTCGCATTGTTAATAATTTGGTGTATTTCTTCGCAGTTTATTTTTTATATCTACTTTTTGGGCATTGTTTTCATATATTTTTAATGTCCTGTGTATACAGGTTTTCGTTTTGTAAGCTTTCCAGGGTGTAATTAATGAGAATAACTCTTTGGGAAAGGGGTGACAGCTAATGGGCTGTAACTCACTCACTGTCTCATCTCTATCTGGTCACATTGCTGCTGTGCGTTAGAATCTGTCAGTGCTTGGAGCATTCGCGTTATGTTGAGACAGGGCAAGGGGGGAGACACTAGCATTTGTGTAGTATTTGGTGTGTTATTTCTCTTCTGTTCTTTATGAGAGCCCTGTGAGCTCAGTTGCGGCCTATTTTATACACGAGGAAGCTAGAAGTTCCTTTTCCAGGTCATATATAGTGGATAGATGCAAACTTAGATATAAAGTGCCACTCAGACATCTGCCATCAGGACTGGGAAGGTCTTAAAAATTTTTTTTTAATGTTTATTTTTGAGAGAGTGAGAGAGCGTTAGTGGGGGAGGGGCAGAGAGAGAGGGAGACACAGACTCTGAAGCAGGCTCCGGGCTGTGCACTGTCAGCACAGAGACCGACATGGTGCTGTAACTCACGAACTGCGAGATCATGACCTGAGCCCAAGTCACATGAGCCACCGACTGCGCCATCAGGGACCCCAAAGGTCTTTTAAATCATGAATAGTATGAATGCCTTGTTATGTTAGAGGACATTATAGTACACAAAGTACACATACTACATTCAGGGTTGTGCTGAAGTTGGGTTGTTAAAACCTTTCTGTATTTGGTGTTTTAAGAAGGCTTGGGTGGGGGTGTCTGGATGGCTTAGTCGGCTGAGCGTCAGACCCTTGATATCAGCTCAGGTCATGATCCCAGGGTCATGGAATGGGATTGAGCCCTGTGGCGGGCTCTGTGCTGAGCGTGGAGTCTGCTTGAGACTCATTCTTTCTCTCTCTGTCTTCTCTCTGTCTCCTTCCCTTTGCTCACATATATGTGCACTCTCTCTTTCTCTCAAAAAAAAAAAAAAAAGGTAGGTGGGTAAATAAATAAGTAAGCTTGGGTGTGGGGGCACCTGGGTGCTTCAGTCAGCTAAGCGTCCAACTCTTGATTTCGGCTCAAGTTGTGACCTCACGGTCATGGGATCAAGTCTTGCATTGGGCCCCACGCAGAGTGTGCCTTCCCCATCACGTTCTCCCTTGCTCTCTCTCAAAAATAAATATTTTTTAAAAAGGCTTCAATGTCCATGTGCACACATATAAACACATGCAGAAGTGTTTAATTCTGTTTTAATGTCTTACAAACTGATCAGAAGCTCAATTACGTTTTGCTTTACACAATTGGATGGAATTAGTAGGCTGTCATAGTCCCAGTTTAAACATTTCCTTTAGTAAAATCTTATCAAACTGGTTGCTCTTTTCAGCAGATAATATTAACAAAATTCAAATATTGTGCCTTTTTCATCCAGAATGTTAAATGTGAGATACCACATGGTAATTCAGAAAGAGCAAGAGATCTTGGATCTAATCCCCTGTCATTTGTAAGTTATGGAGTTTGTGTGGCATTTATTTAACCTCTTTTAAAAAAGAGTTTGATTTCCGAGTGGATTGAACAAGGGGATCTCAAAGTTCTTTTCTGCTCCACAATTGGTTTTTTTTTTTTGTTTTCTTGGTGCATTAAAATAAAAGTAAACTTTTGCTTATTTTATTTAAAAAAATGTTTTTAATGTTTATTATTTTTGAGAGAGAGAGAGACAGAGAGTGAGCAGGGGAGGGGCAGAGAGAGAGGGAGACACAGAATCAGAAGCAGGCTGCAGGCTCCGAGCTGTCAGCACAGAGCCCGACGTGGGGCTCGAACTCATGAACTGTGAGATCATGACCTGAGCCGAAGTCGGACGCCCAACTGACTGAGCCACCCAGGTGCCCCTAAACTTTTGCTTATTTTGAACAAACTTTAATTTCAGAATCTTAAAAATGTTGTGTCTATCCTGCTTAAGTATTTTGTTAAAATAAAGAGGTCTTTATTTAGACCATTACAAACAGGAAGAGATGTCCTTTTTATTTAAAGCGATTCTTTGAGAAGATATAAAACATTTTTTTCCAGGTGATGNCTCCTCCCCCGCCCCCCCCCCCCCCCGAATGAAAGTAGCAGGTATTGAATAGCATGATAGGAGCTTAACACAGTGAAGCTTTGCAATTGTTTCATTCTTATGTTTGATATGTTTTTAGAACACCATCATTTGATTAGAGTACACTTTCTAAATGTATCAAAGAATATAGTGGAAATGGTGTAAAAAAAGGAGGTAAGAGAATAAGCCTGATGGTTCTGTGAAGGGTCTTCGAGGCTCATTGTAGAGTGTATACGGGAACAGTTAAGGTTTAGGGGTTTACGGCAAGAGAGTAAAGAGAATGGATGTTTCACAGTAGCGAGCACTTCCATTTTGTAAGAGAAAACCAAGACAAGGGAATTGAGATTTAGGCTTCATTCTGTTGTTGAGTTGTGTGTTGAAACAGTTTTCAGAAGGCATAGGAACATCAGTTAGAATCAGGGAAATCAACTGGACACAGAGGGTATCCTCAGATTAAAGTAATTTTTTAAAGATTAACCAATTCACGAAGACAGTAAAGAACAAGTGCTCTGCTGTGATATTTTATGCCCAGAACTTTCCCTGCATTTTATCAAAAACTAAGCCTCAGGTATGCAGTAAGAAAAATTAAGAAAATCAGTATTCAGGTGTTGGTAGAGAAAACACTTTAAAAGCTAAATGTAGTTTGGCCAAGATGGAGTAGGAGACTGTATATGCGCTCTCACCTGCACCGACCAGGTGACCGCGAGAACATAGACGGTGAAGAATAGTAACTTAGGACAGATGAGTCCTGTGGCTGCTCCAGGGAGCTGGTGGGGTGNCCTCTTCTTTGACAGATGGATAGAATTAATGGGCCATCATCATGTTCTCAGCTTCAGCATTTCTCTTAGTAAGATCTTATTAAGCTGCTGTTCTTTTTGGGGTGGGGGGTGTGAAGTGAAGGTTTCGCAAGGTCACATTCCTTTTGGAGGCTCTGGGGAAGAGCCCGCTTCCAGGCTCGCTGCCTTGTGGGCTGAGGCGCCTCCTTGCCGGATGAGGCCTTTGCCCTGGAGGCGGCCCACCGTTTTGTTTCCATGTGACTCACCCCCGGCAAGGGTGGGTTGGTTCCTCCCTGATTTGCCCTTCTGCTGTTTCTCTCTGACTTCAGCTCAAGAAAGTTCTCTGCTTTTAAAGGGTCCTGTGGGTAGGTTGCATCCGCCTGGCCAATCTAAGATTCTCTCTTTATCTCCCTATATTAAAGGCCATAACCTTAGTGATTACATCTGCTGTCTTTTCGGCATGCATGCTGGATTAAATAGTGGCCCTCTTCTGTGCCCGGCTCTCTTCCCCCATCCATGTCCACTTACGATCGCAGAATGTGGCCTTATTTGGAAATAAAGTCTTTGCAGACGTCACTAGTGAAGATAAGGTCTGTCGCACTGGCTTAGGGTGAGCCCGAATCGAAGATAAAACAGAGACACAGACACATCTGAAGAAGGCCATGTGAAGCCACCGGCAGTGATTGGAGTGATGCATCTGTATATAAGCCCACTGTAACTGCATATAGTGCAGCTACCAGAAGACAGAGGGAAGGATCCTTCCCAAGAGCCTTCAGAAGAGATATGGCCCTACTGATACCTTGATTTTGGACTTGTAGCCTCTAGAACTGTGAGATAATAAATTTCTGTTGTCAGAAGCCATCCAGTTTGTGGTACTTGGTTAGAGCAGCCCTAGAAAACTAATAAACCATGTTATATAACATATTCAGAGATTTCAGGGATTAAGATGTGGACATCTTTGGGGGTTTGCCCTGCCTACCTTGAGTCTGCAGCTAGTACAAAGCAGGAAAATACAATCCACAAGGATGAGAAAAATAAATCAGAACTGATTCTCAATTGATAGAGATTCACAATTGGTAGATAAGAACGTTAGTGCATTTCTTACAACCCCATCTCATACGTTCCAGAGGCTAGACAAGAGCTGGGACATACTGAGACGGGGAAGATACGGAAATAATCAAATCAAATGTTTATAAATGAAGCCTGTAATGTGTGACATGAAAGTATACTGGATGGGATAAAAACAGATTTAACATTGTAAAAGAAAGGTTAGTGAACACGAAGATATAGCAATAGAAAATTGTTTACAAAAGAAAGAGAAAAATGACTGAAAAACTGGCCAGGGTATCAGTGATATAACTGATGTTCTTAAATGAGGAAGGATTAAGAAAGAATATTTGAAAAATTAATGACTGAAAAATTTCAAGATTAGATGAAAACTGTAAACCTTGATCTAAGAAGCTCAAGTAGCCCTGTCCACAAGAAAGATGAAGAAAACTGTACCAAGAGGCTTCAAATTGGTCAAAACCTGTGATAAAGAGAAAATCTTACAAGCATTCAGAGAAGAAGACTTAGAAAGTTCAGAGAAGCAATGATGAGAATCAGCGTATCCATTGTGGGAAATAACGCGAGTCAGATGACAGGGGAGCAGCATCTTCACTGGAAAAAACCTGCTACCTTAGTTCTAAATCTAGTGAAAATAATTTTCCAAAACAAGGGCAAAGTAAAGACAGTGTCAGATACACAAAAGGTAAGAATTCCCCGGCAGGCCTGCCCTACAAAGCATCAGGGAAGTCCTGGAGGCAGACGCAAGTCAGTAGGAGATAGACATCTCGACCCACAAAGCCGCACGAAGAGCACTTTAGAAGTGGCAGCTGTGTGGTGAAATGTACAAGTGTTTCTTTATTATAGAAGTCTTTCTCATAATGTTTTATTTATTTTTTGAGAGAGAGCGTAAGTGGGTGAGGGACAGAGAATCTGAAGCAGGCTGTGTGCTGACAGGCTGACAGCAGCGAGCCTGATGCGGAGCTTGACCTTACGAATCGCGAGATCGTGACCTGAGCTAAAGTTGGATGCTCAAGTGCCTGAGCACCCCAGATGACCCTTTTTATTATGTAAGTCTTTACAAAAGATAATTGGCTGTTTAAAAAGTAGTAACATATTGTGATTTTATAACTGCACAGGCAAAATGCAGGACCACGATAGCGCACAGGCAGAAGGAAAGAAATGAAATACACTGTTTTTAAGGTTATTATGCTGCAAATAACTCGAAAGCAGATTGTGATGAGTTAAGGTGTATGTGATAAACTTGCAAATAACCCTAAAATAGCTCAACAAAAAGATGTAGTCAGTAAGCAGCTGTAAGAAAAAATGGAATAATAAAAAAATAATCCAAAGGAGCACAGGAAAAGAAGAAAAAGGGAAGATAAAGGGACAAATAGAAAACTAAGAGCAAACTGATAGACTTAAACCTGACCATATCAGCAAACATTAATGGTTTAAACATTCCAATTAAAGGGCAAAGACTGGGGGTGCCTGGTTGGCTCAGTTGGAAGGGCATGTGACTCTTGATTTTGGGGTTGGAGCCCCATGTTGGGTGTAGAGATTACTTAAAAATAAATAAATAAACAAATCTAAAAAAAAGGCAGAGATTGTCAGACTGAATAAAAAGGAAAGACTCAAGTATATTCTGCCTACGGAAAACCGATTTTAAATGTAAAGACACGAATAGGTTTAGAGCAATAAGAGAAAAAAGGTATACCATCCTAATTATAATAAAAAGAAAGGTAAAATAGGTATTTTATTATTAGAAAAAGGTATACATTTTGCCAGCTGTAAATAAGATCATTTCATAAGGATGAAGGAGTTAATTTATCAAAACATAATAAACATTTATTTACCTAATAAGTAGCTATTAAATGCATGAAGGAAAAACTTACAGATATGAAAGGATTAATAGTTAAAATCATAGTTTTATTCCAACTTACCGATACCCTCTTTTTAATAATTGATAGAACAAATTAGGAAAAAATAAGATGGAAGGTTTGAATAACACTCTTATCTAATTTGGTCTAATTTGCATTTATAGATCTCTTTGCTCAACAATAGTAGAATATACATTATTTTCAAGTACCCTCGGCATATTTATCAGGAGAGGCCATATTCTGTGCCATAAAATAAGTCTCAGTACTTTTACAAGGCCTACAAAATATGTTCTCTAATGACTGTGAAATTAAATGGGATGCCAGTAACATAGTTAGACAGTCCCTCAGTTATTTGATAACTAAGTAACTAGTAGGTCAAAGAAGAACTCAAAAGGGAAATGGGAAAGTACTTTGAACTAAACATTTTATTTTGAAACAAAAATAAAACATTTGAAAATTTATAGTTCTAAAATGCCTGAAACAGGAAAGAAAAAGGTCTCAAATCAGTGCCCACAACTTCCACCTTAAGAAACCAGGAAGAGGGGCACCTGGGTGGCTCAGTCCATTAAGCATCCGACTTCGGCTCAGGTCATGATCTCACGGTTCGTGGGTTTGAGCCCTGCATTGGGCTCTGTGCTGACAAGTAGCTCAGAGCTTGGAGCCTGCTTCAGATTCTGTGTCTCCCTCTCTCTCTGACCTTCCCCTGCTCACGCTATCTCTCTCTCTCAGAAATAAATAAAACATTAAAAAAAAAAAAGAAACCAGGAAGAGAGAGGAAATGAATCCCAAATTAAGAAGATTGGAAATAAAAAAAAAAAAGATAAGAGTAGAAATCAGTGAAATAGAAACAGAGAAAATGTAGAGAAAGTGAGAAGATCAATAAAACTGATAAAGCTGCAGCCAGGTTGATCAGCAAAAAAAAAAAAGAAAAAGAAGAAGAGGACATCAATTACCAGTATTAGGAATGGAAAAATTTGAAAGGCAGAAATTACTAAAGTCTCTCAGACATTGTAGAAATGTTACAAACACTCTTACAAATAAAATTCTAGGCCAAGAAGACTTAACTGTCAGTTCTATCAAATATTTGAGGAAGAAGCAATACCAGTTCTACATAGACTCTTCCAGAAAATTGAAACTGAAGGAATACTTACTAATTCATTGTGCCCAGCATTACCCTGATTTCAAAACCCGACAGACATTACATGAAAAGAAAACTACAGACCAGTATCCCTCATGAACATAAATGCAAAAATTCTAAATAAAATTTAGTAAATCAAATATGACAGTATATGAAAAGGGTAATACATCATGATTTGAAAAATCAATGAATGTAATTTGCTATATTCAAATACTAAAAAAGAAAAGTCATGCAGAAAAGCAGAATTCAGCATCCATTTTTGATAAAGTCTCTCAGCAAAGTAGGCATGAAAGGGAATTAATTTCTTTATCCTAATAAAGAGCATCTGTAAAAACCCTACAGATAACATCATGCCTAATAGTAGACTGAATGCTTTTCCCTGAGAAGAGAAACAAGGCAAAGATATCCCCTCTCACCACTTCTATTCAGTATTGCTCTGGTGTCTTTTAGAAAATAAAGGACATTGATGTTGGGAGGAAAAAGTGAAACTGTATTAGCAGATAAGATGTCTATATAGAAATTGTGATGGGATCTATTATTAAAAAGCTATTAGAACCAATAAATGAATTTGCAGGATACATGATAAATATACAAAATTTAACTGCATTTCTGTATACATATGAGCCACGAATAATTGGAAATTGATTAAGAAAAACCAGTACCACTTGTATACAGTCGCATCAGAAATAATGTATGTGTAGGGATGTGTGAGATCTATTACTATACCTTATAAAACGCTGATGATAAAAATGAAAGAATACCACAACAAATGGAGAGATATATCATGTTCATTGACTAGAAGACAATGTTAAGATGTCAGTTCTCCCCATATTGGTCTGTACATTCAATGCAATCTCATTCAAAATCCTAGCAGCCCCTACCCTCTTCCTGTTTTGGGTAGAAATTGAAAAGCTGATCCGAAATTCATATGGGAATTCAAAGGACTTAGAATAGCCAAAACAACTTTGAAAGAGATCAAAATTGGAAGACTTACTACCCAACTCCAAGACTATTTTAAGGCCATATTAATCAAGATGGTGTGGTATCACCATAAAGAAAAATAGATTGACTTGATGAAATAGAGGATCCAGGAATATATCTATACATATATTGTAAATTTACTTTCAACGAAGGTGCAAAGGCGATTTGGTAGAAAAAGGGTAATCTTTTCTACAAATGGTGTTGGAACAATTGTATAATCATAGGCAAAAAATGAACTTTAGTCCATACTTGGCACCATATACAAAAAGACATTCAAAGGGATCATAGGTCTAAATGTAAATCTTAAAACTAACCCTTGTAGAAGGAAGCATAGGAGAAAGTCTTTGTGATACACGGCTAGACTATAATTTCTAGGGTGAGATGTCTAAAGCATGATCTGTAAAAGAAAAAGTTGATAAATTGGACTTTGTCAAAATTGAGAAATTTTGTTCTTTGAAAGATACTTTTTTTTTTTTTAAATGTTTTATTTATTTCTAGGAGAGAGAGAGAGACAGCGTGAGCAGGGGAGGGTCAGAGAGAGAGGGAGACACAGACTCTGCAATAGGCTCCAGGCTCTGAGCTGGCAGTCAGCACAGAGCCCGACGCGGGGCTCGAACCCACGAACCGAGAGATCATGACCTAAGCGAAAGTCAGACGCTTAACCGACTAAGCCACCCAGGCACCCCAAAAGATACTTGTTTTTAAAAGGGCAAAAAGACAATCTACAGACAGGGTTAAAATATTGGCAAATTATATGCCTGACAGACGACTTGTATTCAGAGATATAAAGAGCTTGCCAAACTCGATAGTAAGTAAGCACACAACCTAATGAAAGGGTAGGCAACAGACTTAGAGACACTTTCACCAAAGAAGATATGAATGGGTGACAGGTAAGTTCATAAAGATGTTTATGTCATTACGTATTGATTAGGGAAATGCAAATTAAGTTTTGGGTTTTTTTTAAGTTTATTTAGTGTGAGAGAGAGGGGGAGCGGGAGAGCAATGAACTGGGGAAGGGCAGAGAGAGGATCTGTCAGTTCACAGGCTGACTTGGGGCTTGAACTCACAAACCATGAAATCATGACCTGAGCTGGATGCTTAGCCAGCTGAGCCCCCCAGGTGTCCTGGGAAATGCAAATCAAAGCAGTCAGGAGACACTGCTGTGCACCTGTTAGAGTGGCTGAAACTAAAAGACTGCCTGCACCATATATATATATTTTTAGGGTTTATCTAAATGGAGAGAGAGAGCGCGTGTGTGGGAGCACAAGCGGCGGAGGGTCAGAGAGAGAGAGAAGAGAGACAGAATCCCAGGCAGGCTCTGCGATGCCAGCACAGAGCTGATCTCATGAACCGTGAGATCGTGACCTGAGCTGAAATCGAGAGTCGATGCTTCACCGACCGGAGCCCCCCAGTCGCCCGTGCCCACACCATATTTTGGTGAAAACAGAGGTTTGTGTTTTGTTCATTACTGTGTCACCAGTGCTTGGGACAGTGCCTTCCAAATGAGGGCGCTGAAAGAACACCAGTTGCCCCTTTTCAAAAGCACTGAATTATAATTTCAAGTAATAGAGTGAGTTTATACTTAGGACAATTTTATCTTTAACTCTTGATTTTATAAATAGGCACCATTTTGAAAATCCATTTTATTAAATTTTGTTTTAAAGTTTATTTAAGCCATCTCTATACCAAATGTGGGACTCAAACTCACGACCTCGAGATCAAGAGCCACATGCTGTACGGACTGAGCTAGCCAGGTGCTCCTGAAAGTCACTTTTAAATATGAGTGTTTTGCCTGTAAAAGATGTATAAAGGTGTAAGATGTTTGGCCAAATATAATCCCAAAGGCAGACTTAAAGTCTTCTTTTTCTAAATCTATTTTCATTGTCATCTCAGTAGCTTTTTATTGTGACTATAGAAGAGTACAGAACGTGGGGCGCGTGGGGGCTCAGTTGGTTAAGCGTACGACTCTTGCTTTCAGCTCAGGTCAGGATCTCAGGGTTATGAGATTGAGCCCCCGAGTTGGGATCCTCTCTCTACCCCTCTCTCTACCCTTTCCCTTCTCTCTCTCTCAAAATAGATNGTCTCCTAGAAATAAATAAAAATATTAAAAAAAAAAACAAAATAGATAAATAAACTGAAAAAAAAAAAAGTGCAGAATGTGCCAGAACAGAAAATAGTGATAGGAGCTTGCCTATCTCTGTTACATTTTCTTTCCCACTTAGAATTGCTTACTAAAACTTCTGTGGTATCATGGCTTTTAAAAATCACAGGAATTAGCTCTGCCAGGGGCCGACTCTGCAACCTTGGCAAGGTAACTGGCCAGCCTCTGCCTCTGGCTTGGTGGGGGCCGCTGTGAGGGGTACGTGAGTTTGTATGATATCAGTAAGCCACTTAGAATAGTGCTTGACACAGAAGGGCTTGGCGGATGCTAATTACTATTTTAGTAATTAGACTTCAATGATATTATGCATGTAAAATGTCTGTTAGACTACCTGGCATTTATTAAGTGCTTGTGCCTTTAATTTAAATATTCAGGAGCCAATATGTCTAAAGAGACCGTATCTTTGGATTTCTGCATTTGTCATATCTTCAGTGAATTTGTTTAGGACATGAGGAAAAATATTTCTACTTTCCATTTTAGGTTTTCCTAATAGGTACAAGTTACAAAATTACACAAATTTTAAATATGAATTTATTGAGGTGCCTGGGTGGCTCAGTCAGTTGAGCCTCCAGCTTCAGCTCAGGTCGTGGTCTCGCGGTTTGGGGGTTCGAGCCCCGCGTCGGGCTCTGTGCTGACAGCTCAGAGCCTGGAGCTGCTTCAGATTCTGTCTCCCTCTCTCTCTCTGCCCCTCCCCCTCTTGCATTTTCTCTCTCTCTCTCAAAAAAGTAAACATTAAAAATTTTTTAAAGTATGAAATTATTTTCTCATTTCTAAGTTCAGGTGATTTGTTAGGCCTTCAAGTTTATTTTTATGAAAAGTATGTGTCTTTGCCTAATATAATTTAACAGAGTAGTTTTTTTTAAAGGCCTAGCTCTAATCTTTCTTCTTTTTTTTGTTCCTTCTTTATAGGTCTGTGGAATCTTGCTTCTCTCTTTTCGAACCTATGTTTATTTGTGCTGATGCCCTTTGCCTTTTTCTTCCTGGAATCAGAAGGTTTTGCTGGACTGAAAAAGGTAAAGCGAATCATGTTTTGGAAATAAATCGGTCAAATTAAGAAGTATGTATCATTCATGTTAAACTTGTAAAAGTGGGCTTGAACAACAATTTGACTAAAATATGAAAAGTTTAATTAGTCATAATAGCAATATCTTATTAGTAATACGAACAATAGAATTAATAATATTGAATGATCGATCCTGTGTGTCCGCAGGGAGAAAGTTGTCTTTGACTTCCGAATTTTTTTTAATGTTTTCTTTCTGAGAGAGAGAGAGAGAGACAGCATGAGCAGGGGAGGGTCAGAGAGAGGGAGACACAGAATCCGAAGCAGCTCCAGGCTCTGAGCCGTCAGCACAGAGCCCGACGCGGGGCTCAAACCCACGAATTGTGAACTCACGACCTGAGCTGAAGTCAGACGCTTGACCGACTGAGCCCCCCAGGTGCCCCCGAATGTTTGTATAGTACGTGCAAATGTGGTAGAATGCTTTTTTGTAGGGAATAAAGCTGATAAAATTGCTGTTCTCTCTTTCTTAGGCTGTCTCGTGTAGTGTAAAGAATGACACGCAATCCTAAAAAATCTTAAAACATATCTTGATGTACAAGTTATTTTACGTCCAGTATTTTCAGGAGAGTTGTGGGTTAGAAAATCCAGCATGCTCCTTTAGATTGTCAGATTCTCAAGGGACTGCGAGTTACTGATCTTGGGGAATGTGAGAGATTAGGAATGAGTAAAACAAGAGACTTTGCATCTTTTTTTTTTAAGTTTATTAATTTATTTTGAGAAAGAGAGAGCAGGGGAGGGGCGGAAAGAGAGGCCCGCGAGAGAATCCCAAGCGGGCTCCGCACTGTCAGCAGAGCCTGACGCGGGGCTTCGACTCCAGACCAGGAGATGGTGACCTGAGCCGAAGGCAAGGTCCGGTGCTGGGCCCTGTTGCGCCTCCCAGGCCCGCAGGAGGCTGCTCTTACCCGGCGCTCCAGACCGTGTCCGTGCTGATGACTTCGGCAGTCTTTGAAAATAACAAAATAGGGGCGCCTGGGGGGCTCAGTCAGCTAAATGTCTGGCTTCGGCTCAGGTCAAGGTCTTACGGTTCGTGGGTTCGAGCCCCGCGTCGGGCTCCGTGCTGACATCTCAGAGGCTGGAGCCTGTTTCAGATTCTGTGTCTCCCTCTCTCTCTGCCCCTCCCCTGCTCGTGCTGTCTCTCTCTCTGTCAGAAATAAATAAAAAACAAACAAAAAAAGAAAGATTTTAAAATGGAAGGAATCATATTTCTGTTTACAGCTTGTGGAGTTCTTGGCTATAGAAATTAGGAAAATAACAGAAAGGTTTACATAGTTAGTACTTTTTGGCAAAAGTGAGTTCTTATGTTACAATTGATTTATATGCATTACACCTTTTTTAATGCTTAGTTGGGTTTGTATTATGATACATGAAGTGAAAGTATGCCTGCCTATCTTCTTGAACAATACTGTAATGCCAGTTGAACTTGGCAAGCAAAGCTGTAAACTGTGAACTTTATTCCTTTTTATTTCACAGAACTTTTTGTAAGCTTGTAGGAATGGAATTATTTAGTCTCACATTTTGACGAGTCTTCTGATTTTAAACCTTAAGTACAGCACTCTGCAGATTTGTGTGTGGAAGGGTGCCAGGGCGGAGTTCGGGAGGGGTGGGGAAGTGTTGTTTCAGTGGATGGACCTTTCCGTCCTCTGGTTATTCCAAATGCTAGTAGTTTGAAACCGAAACTCAGTCGATCGCATGTTTAGTAGCGGCACGGAGATCAGAACGGAACGTGCAGTAGCACGCCAAAGAGGGCTGGCGAGCATGGGCCTCAAGAAGAGGGGAAATCATTGGAGACACTGGAGAACGTAATTTCCGTGTCATTTTAGAGCCAGAGCTTTTGATGGCTATTCATTCATTCAGCAGATTTTACTCAGCACCTAGTAAGCAGTAATCACTCTGCTAGTACAGGACCTTGCTGGGAACTGATCGGAAAAGACAGGGCTCCTGCCTTCAAGGGGTAGACAGAGGGAGACAGGGAAGGTGCGAACAAATGGATGCAGCAGGATGAACCTCGCACAGCCAGCTGCTGGGGGAGGCGCCCCGGGGGTGCAGGCCTTGATTCCCCTCGGGGACTGGGGAGGGCTTCGCGGGAGGGGTCCGCCTGCCCTTGAGCCAAGTCCCGAAGGGTGAGCGGGCTTTGCTGGGACGCGCTGGTCCAGGCTGGAGCGGAGGCACGCACTGCGGCTGAATTGAGGCATGCGGACACTTGGCTGTAGGATGGAGACTTGGTGGGAAGCCAGGGTGCGTGGGAGCTTGTGGGGGTCACATTCTGGAAGGACTTGCTTCCTCTGCCAGGTTCTTTGGGTTTTGTGCTGCAGGTGACAGGGGGTTGGCAGAGGAATTTTGAAAAAGACTTTTGCGTCTACTCTTCTGTTTCAGTGCAGAGACGAATACACACGTCAGAGTTTCAACATACGTCACTCAGAGGAGCGCACGCACCTCGCGGTGTGAAGTGCCGTGTTCTGTGGGGAGGTCACCACACCGAATCGTCACACACCTGGCGCTGCTGGCACAGCGCTTGCGCACCTGCCTCCGACACTGCCCTGTGGCTCTTGGCTTTACGTACGCCGGTTGTCCCCCCACCGGCTCCGTCTCGTCTGGCGCGTGGCCTTNGGAGACAGGGAAGGTGCGAACAAATGGATGCAGCAGGATGAACCTCGCACAGCCAGCTGCTGGGGGAGGCGCCCCGGGGGTGCAGGCCTTGATTCCCCTCGGGGACTGGGGAGGGCTTCGCGGGAGGGGTCCGCCTGCCCTTGAGCCAAGTCCCGAAGGGTGAGCGGGCTTTGCTGGGACGCGCTGGTCCAGGCTGGAGCGGAGGCACGCACTGCGGCTGAATTGAGGCATGCGGACACTTGGCTGTAGGATGGAGACTTGGTGGGAAGCCAGGGTGCGTGGGAGCTTGTGGGGGTCACATTCTGGAAGGACTTGCTTCCTCTGCCAGGTTCTTTGGGTTTTGTGCTGCAGGTGACAGGGGGTTGGCAGAGGAATTTTGAAAAAGACTTTTGCGTCTACTCTTCTGTTTCAGTGCAGAGACGAATACACACGTCAGAGTTTCAACATACGTCACTCAGAGAAGGAGGGCACGCACCTGGCGGTGTGAAGTGCCGTGTTCTGTGGGGAGGTCACCACACCGAATCGTCACACACCTGGCGCTGCTGGCACAGCGCCTGCGCACCTGCCTCCGACACTGCCCTGTGGCTCTTGGCTTTACGTACGCCGGTTGTCCCCCCACCGGCTCCGTCTCGTCTGGCGCGTGGCCTTGCCCGTGCAGGAAACCGGGGAGCTTGTGTTTGGTGTTGCCGGTGTGTGTCCCGTACAGCTCCGGTTACCCCCCGTGTAGCTTCTTGTACAAAACCGCGTGTGACGTGGACAAGCCCCTGGTCTCCGGATCATTTTCCTCCCTTGTTGTGAACTAACGACGCGGAGAGACACTTGGCAGAATTGCCAGCTGTGTCTAGAGTTAAGGAAAGCGGACTCACGCCCCAGAGACACGTCACTGTTTCCTTGTTCCGTCGCAAACTGAGGGCAGGGGGAGGAAGGGTGTGGGCAGGTGCGTGGCGCGCACGCCTGCTGCGGGGCGGCGCCCTTCCCCCTGCGGGTTTACGCGCCTCCTGCACACTCACAAGGATATTCTTCTCTGAGCACATCTTTGACCCTGTCAGTCTCCTCAGGACCCCTCAAGACCAGCGGCCCCATATGTGACCTCAGAGGGGGCTGACGCGCTGGGTGCGCGTGGGCTGCGGTCGACACGGCCAGCGCTCTCAGCAGAGGCTGGGAAGGAGGCCGAGGAGGCAGACGGTTGGGTGCCGTTCGTCTGACTTGGGTACTTGGACCGGGAGTGGGAGTTGTAGGAACCAAATTAAGAACTGGGTCTTTAAAGCTGCTAGAGGACGGAGGGGACAGGGCGCGCCTGGAGGAGAAGAGGCAGGGTAATTCTGTTCTCTGTGCTGAGCAGAAGGGGCCTGTGCAAGAGAGACTGCAGGCGAGGGCACCCAGGTGAGCAGATCTGCCCTCAGAGTCTCATGGTCTCAGCTAGTTTTTTCATCTGGGCCTCAGGGTTTCTTTGTGTAAAACGGGTATAGTAATGATCATTACCTGACTGCATTATCTAAGGGATTAAATGAGCGGAGATCGTTCAAGTAAAACACATAGCCCAGGATACGTTAGTTATTATTGCCATTATTCTAGAGCTTACTGCATTTCACTAATAAATGGTCTCTGGGGTCGTCGAAATGCAATGGAATACAGTACAGTCAGCTCCTAATTATTTACATATAACCCTGGGCAGTTTTAAAGCTACAAATTATTTTTCCCATTTTGAAATGGCATGGACGCAAGAAAATCAAACCTGCTTAAAGATGAGGTGCATTCTAGACTCTATTAGAATTGTTTAGAAGGCTTTAAAATTAAAGTAATTGTGATATTTTATATATTCATAATTTTCAGTTTAAAATCGTTACACTTGTGAGGATGAGCACTGGGTGTTATATGGAAATAGCTTGACAATAAACTATTTGTAAAAAAAATAAATAAATAAATAAATAAAATAAAATCAGTTACATGTGGGGCACCTGGGCGGCTCAGTCAGTTGGGTGTCTAGCTCTTGATTTCGACCCAGGCCATGATGTCGCGGTTGAGCCTCAGGTGGGACTCCGAGTTGACAGTGCAGAGCGTGCTTTGTATTTTCTCTCTCCCTCCCTCTGCCGCTCCCCCCTCAAAATAAGTAAATAAACTTATTAAAAAAATCGATTGCGTGAAAGTTGCAAGGGTTGTTAGGGTTGCATAGTTCAGTCTTAAATGTGTGAAGTATGTGTTTAAACCCTTCCTTGTTCCGCCTTTCTGTGATCTGAGATCACAGGAGTTTACTAGTGCTCGTTCTGCACGACGTTTGTGGCGATCCGTCGGTTTTTACACGGCGCTGTGGACTGTGTCCCGGACTTTAACTGCCTCCTCACTGAAGCGAACGCATCCCCAACTGTCATCAGCATGTCTGACACGGCTGGCTGGCAATCGTGCGCCCGTGTGTGCGTGTCCTCTAAAGCTCTGCGCTCATTGGTCACCCGGACACTTGGAGTTCGGAAGGGGTATCGGACAGGGCTTAGAAGTACTTCTAATTGGTAGAGGCAGCACAGAGATCTGAGTAATGACGGACTGGAAATATGGTTAAGGTAAATTTCTGTTTTATTCCTCTGGCCACCCCCCTGGTGCCGTTTTACTATGTCTAAGTCTGGTGGAGTCCCTGAACGGCATGTGGCCCCACCGTACTCCCACGGATTCCCCTGGGCAATCGATTTTAAAACCGCCCCTCGCATCTCGTGCCGAGACGCGGAAATTGGCCACTGGCCACGGGCGGATGCAGAGCCTGAATTGAAAATCAAATTAAGCAGAATTCTCTACTTAGTTTTTAATTAAACCACTATGTTAATTCAAACAGGGCATTTTAGGCCTGGGGGGTTGACCATGTCCTTTTAAGGGGCTTAAGTAAGCCTTTCTTCTCCCTCCTTAGCGTGGTGCATGTTTCTATTTTATTAGGACCATCTCCTCACGATTCCCATTCTTTATATTCTCAAGGGGTAGGAGGATGTAAATGGTTTTAATGAAGTGATTTCTTTCTTTCTTTCTTTCTTTCTTTCTTTCTTTCTTTCTTTCTTNCAAGAGAGACTGCAGGCGAGGGCACCCAGGTGAGCAGATCTGCCCTCAGAGTCTCATGGTCTCAGCTAGTTTTTTCATCTGGGCCTCAGGGTTTCTTTGTGTAAAACGGGTATAGTAATGATCATTACCTGACTGCATTATCTAAGGGATTAAATGAGCGGAGATCGTTCAAGTAAAACACATAGCCCAGGATACGTTAGTTATTATTGCCATTATTCTAGAGCTTACTGCATTTCACTAATAAATGGTCTCTGGGGTCGTCGAAATGCAATGGAATACAGTACAGTCAGCTCCTAATTATTTACATATAACCCTGGGCAGTTTTAAAGCTACAAATTATTTTTCCCATTTTGAAATGGCATGGACGCAAGAAAATCAAACCTGCTTAAAGATGAGGTGCATTCTAGACTCTATTAGAATTGTTTAGAAGGCTTTAAAATTAAAGTAATTGTGATATTTTATATATTCATAATTTTCAGTTTAAAATCGTTACACTTGTGAGGATGAGCACTGGGTGTTATATGGAAATAGCTTGACAATAAACTATTTGTAAAAAAAATAAATAAATAAATAAATAAAATAAAATCAGTTACATGTGGGGCACCTGGGCGGCTCAGTCAGTTGGGTGTCTAGCTCTTGATTTCGACCCAGGCCATGATGTCGCGGTTGAGCCTCAGGTGGGACTCCGAGTTGACAGTGCAGAGCGTGCTTTGTATTTTCTCTCTCCCTCCCTCTGCCGCTCCCCCCTCAAAATAAGTAAATAAACTTATTAAAAAAATCGATTGCGTGAAAGTTGCAAGGGTTGTTAGGGTTGCATAGTTCAGTCTTAAATGTGTGAAGTATGTGTTTAAACCCTTCCTTGTTCCGCCTTTCTGTGATCTGAGATCACAGGAGTTTACTAGTGCTCGTTCTGCACGACGTTTGTGGCGATCCGTCGGTTTTTACACGGCGCTGTGGACTGTGTCCCGGACTTTAACTGCCTCCTCACTGAAGCGAACGCATCCCCAACTGTCATCAGCATGTCTGACACGGCTGGCTGGCAATCGTGCGCCCGTGTGTGCGTGTCCTCTAAAGCTCTGCGCTCATTGGTCACCCGGACACTTGGAGTTCGGAAGGGGTATCGGACAGGGCTTAGAAGTACTTCTAATTGGTAGAGGCAGCACAGAGATCTGAGTAATGACGGACTGGAAATATGGTTAAGGTAAATTTCTGTTTTATTCCTCTGGCCACCCCCCTGGTGCCGTTTTACTATGTCTAAGTCTGGTGGAGTCCCTGAACGGCATGTGGCCCCACCGTACTCCCACGGATTCCCCTGGGCAATCGATTTTAAAACCGCCCCTCGCATCTCGTGCCGAGACGCGGAAATTGGCCACTGGCCACGGGCGGATGCAGAGCCTGAATTGAAAATCAAATTAAGCAGAATTCTCTACTTAGTTTTTAATTAAACCACTATGTTAATTCAAACAGGGCATTTTAGGCCTGGGGGGTTGACCATGTCCTTTTAAGGGGCTTAAGTAAGCCTTTCTTCTCCCTCCTTAGCGTGGTGCATGTTTCTATTTTATTAGGACCATCTCCTCACGATTCCCATTCTTTATATTCTCAAGGGGTAGGAGGATGTAAATGGTTTTAATGAAGTGATTTCTTTCTTTCTTTCTTTCTTTCTTTCTTTCTTTCTTTCTTTCTTTCTTTCTTTCTTTCTTTCTTTCTTTTTTAAGTTAAGAAGGTAACTTTTATCTTGGAACTCTGACTTACGTGGTTAGCACTTAAGTGTTGATCGGGTTTGTGTGATTTCGCAGTCACCTGTACGTGCTGCTGATGTGATCGTGGGTGCTGCCCTCCCAGGCTTGCACCCGAATGTTGGTTTCAGCTCTGATGAGGTGGCCTGTGCCGGGCGCTGTGTCTCGTGGCGGGCATCTTTCTCCACGGAGTTTATCTCGGTCCCGCGGTCATGTACAGAGTGCAAGGTGTCGGGGCCCCAGCGTGGCCGTGCCTCCCACACCTCGGATCAGCCATATGCTTGTCTCTTGCCACGCACGCGGCCTCAGAGACACCCCTACATTATCTGGGATGGTGTCAGAAGAAGTGTGCCGACCGCAAGGTGGGCCCTGGACGCTGGTGAGCCAGCGATTAAATAGGAGCTAGGAATATATTTGTTTCACGTTGCGTATTAACGTCTTACTTTCAGTTCAGATGTTAGGAAGAAGAAAACTCAACAAGTTAATGACAGTGAAAAAATATCAGTGATCAATCAACTCACAAACCCGAGATGTTTCTGGGAGTAGCTTTATATTGTCCCTCACCTTAATGCCTATCTTTGATTTGAAGTCTTGGCATAAAATTTAACATAAGCGACAGCAACATCCTGACCAATTACCCAGGCTACCCAGACACCCCCCCAAATGTCCAGAACATGGCACGCGGTCTGTAGCATTAAGAGGTTAACCCCTGTAACTTCAAACGGAGTGCTTGATAATAAAAGCAAAAAGTACAAAATTTGAGGTAACTTCCTTTCGTAGCTAATTAGACTGACCAGGTGGCAGCGAAGGGCCGGGGCCGGTGCTGGGAAGGCCTATAAAGCTACGCGCTGTGACAGCACCGTGCGGGAGGGGCCGGGACCGCTCTCATATGTTTCTGTCCTGTGTCACAGTGTGAAATTGTCCTGGTTTATGTCCCTTTTGGCAAACTTACATAAAAGTGACCTTGTACTGTATTTTATGACCAGATGACTTTTTCCCCCCAGTGGCTAATTTGTCTCAGACCTCCATCTTAAAGAGACCCAGAAATGAGTAGGAAGTCCAGCACGGTCTCAGAGAGCTTTCATTGCGTTCTTTCATTATTTTTGCTCGTTTTTGCCACTGATCATCCATAAATTGTTGGACATGAGTGAATAAGGAAGTGCTGCTTAGTGTTAGCGGCACATGCGCATATTTGGCCTGGTTTTTGTGGGTGAGAGGAAATCACATCCGAAAGGAAGACTCCTGCTGGGAACCCTTGCAAGGAAATTTACCTTGGGTGCGTTTTGATCTTCGTGTTTATTACAGAAGATGGAGTCATATCTCACTAACTATTGTTATGTGTTAATTCGATTTTCCCAACACCTTCAAGAAAAAAAATCATTCAGTAATTTTTTAATAGAATTCCTCTACCTTCCCCCAAAATTTGGGAGCGCCGATTTTTTTTTCCATAGAAACACCGTGGATAGGAATGATTATTTTTAAAACCTTCGATTCTGGTAGTGTTGTTATCCGCGGGGCTCGTTTTGGAATTGTTAATCTACTGTAAAAGGCGTGGGTTATGCGATGACAGAGAGAGATGCATAAAAAAAAGTATTATTTTGAGGAAAAGAATATACTTATTTCATTTAAAAGTTTTTTGAGTTTGTAAAGATTTTGAATTAAAAGTCATTTAGTTCATGAAATGATCTTAATTTTGTCACTCTTCTTAGTACCATTGCATATTGGAGGGACCGAGATGATAATTTCAGTAACGATACCTGGTGTCGTTAAATAGCAGCCGTGTTTTTAAGAGGTATCACTCAGTTTCCATATGCTTTGTGATGGTATGATGCGTGGACTGTCGCACAGCATTTTTGCTTCCATTTACCAAAACATGAGAGATTTCTACTTCAAGGCTACGTCTGTCCACATCATGGTACAGGGGACAGGTTGTGAGCTTTGGCATTTAGAAGACCTGCCTTAAATCCGGACTCTTCCTCTTACTGACCTGGGACTTGGGGCATGTGCCTTGGTGTCTGCATCTGTAAAATGGACGGGCAGTACTTAACCCCGTTGTGGGCTTGCCAGGGGGCTTGTTGGCCTTAGCTGGGACCTTTGAGAAGTATTTGGGATGCAGGAGGGGCAGACATGATCACCAGGGGTTTCAATGTACGTGCAAGTTGATGTGAAACTTCAGGAAGATTTGTGTAGGATTCTATTTTATACACAATAGTGAAGTTACATATAGGAAATTATGGTGGTGCTGACGTGACTTTATTTACTTTTTGAAATAGAAGTTGCTTTATCTTATAAAAGTACAAGTTGTAAAAAAAAATAGCTTAATGTTTACTAGGTAACTCAACCTCAAACTTTATGCGATGATTCAATTATTAGCTGGTGCTGCATAATGTCTTAGGTGATGATTACATTATTAGCTAATTCCTTCTACATTAAATGAGGAAGTATTTTGGTATGGAGAAAATAAATAATCAGGTTCATATTTTAAAGCAATTATACATTTTTTTGGATTTTTTTATTTTAGAGAAAGAGAGAGCAAGTGCGTGCAAGTGGGAGAGGGGCAAAGAGGGAGGGAGAGAGAGAGAGAGAGAAAGAGATAAAGAGAATCCCAGGCAGGCTCCACACTCAGCACAGAGCCTGATGTGGAGCTCGATCCCATGATCCTGGGATCATGACCTGAGTTGAAGTCAAGAGTCCATTTGACTTCAACCAGGTGCCCCAAAGTAATCATACTTTTAATTGAATGGGCCCTACTACTTCAATATTCATGAAACAATGTTATGGAAATAATCATTGTCAATTAGAGTCTCTTTTCCAAATTTCTTTTGGGGGGACTTGAAAACAGTCTTCCCCTGGTTGTAATAAACTTTATTTGAAAGGATGGGGCGCCTGGGTGGCTTAGTCGGTTGGGNTTAAAAAAAAATAAAAAAGAAAGGAAAATGAAGGTCTGATTTCCCGCTGACTAGGCAGCTGTTACATGGCTGCAGCACGAGGGCCCAGACCCACAGCTCCAGAGGATGACTGGCGTTTGGACTATTAAAATTTCTGTTTGGCATTTCTGCTTATATTTGTTTGTCTATAAAATCATTTATTCAGCATGGCCCAATGTTAACCTTGAAATATTTGGCAGTGTTAACCTATGAAATGTTTGCCAATATATAGCTGAAACTTGGCATATTACTTTACCAGTCCATTTATTTGGCCCGTTTGCACAAGAAGTAAAAGTTGTGTATTCAGATAAATCACAGGCAGTAGGATTGTGTGATAGCCTTGACATTGGGGAATATTTTAGGTTGTGATATATCTACTTTTCTTTAAAGCTGAAGTCATTAACTGTTACACTACTTAAAAATTTATTGGTTTGTACATTTTCTGGCAAGCAAATAAGTTCTCAGCTAGAAAGACGAGTTCTTACTGTTCTAGAACAATGATTGAATTTTAAAGCGGTGAATTGTTAGAAGTATATATATAAATGTATGTCTCCTCAGTGATTAAGAGAAAGATTAGTGGGCAAAAACTGAAAAAATAAGGCTATATCAACACAAGAAAAAGTTAGACTTTTAAGTGTCCCGAAATGACCAGTTTTATAGAGAACATTTCCTGTTATCCTTTTTAGAACACGAAGAAGAAATCTGAAGTTGTTTAGAATGCTAGATTTAGATATTGGTACACTTTCATAATTAGGTCGGGATTACTTGATCCTTAATGCTTCTCTTCCCCATGAACTAATGAGTATTAATTTTTATTATAAGCAGTGGATTTTTAAAGCAGAATTGTGAAGGATTTAAAAATTTTTAAACTTTTTTGAGTTATCTGAAAAATCTGTCTGTTGTCTTGATGATCTCATTTCCTTCGAAAATGCCCAGAGTTAGATTATACTTCTGCTTTAATTTTGTAGAAGAGCTGTAAGGAGGTAACTTACTGTTCGGAGCGCTCCTCCTCGCCTTTGCCAGCACCTTAGTTCAGGCCTCGTCACTTCTTACACGGCGTCCTTGCCCCGCTGCCCCGTTCTTCTGCTTCTAGTTTTCTTCCTGTACAAAGCAGCCTGCACACGCGGCCTTCCAGCCATTGTTTTCTTAACAGTACTGGGCAGCTCACTTCTCAGGTGCTTTCTTTTTTTAATTGAAAAACAAAATTTTAAAATGTTTATTCTTGAGAGAGAGAGAGAGAGAGAGGTGCAGCGTGAGCAGGGGAGGGGCAGAGAGAGAAGGAGACACAGAGTCCGAAGCAGCTCCAGGCTCTGAGCTGTCAGCACAGAGCCTGATGCGGGGCTCGAACCCACAAACTGTGAGATCATGACCTGAGCCGAGGTCAGATGCGTAACCGTCTGAGCCCCTGGCGCCCCCCCAGGTGCTTTTCTGGCCTCCTGTCCCCACGTGTTCTGCCAGGAAGCCCTGTTCTCACAGGCGGCATCTGTCCTTAGGTGCTCCCTCCCGGTGGCTGTTGAGTCTTTTCATGGGCCTCCTTTGGGGTGACTTGCTTCCTTCCCCAGTAGTAGGGATTATAATCCTATTGTGATTGTCTGCAGATATGTCTTTTCATGGTAAATAAGAGGAATACCAACTATGTATACTTAGCCTGCTGCCGATGGAGCTTTTGCAGAGGGAAAATGAAGCATAAAAGCCGAGTAGGGCTTAGGTCCCATCGATTTCCCAGAGAAAGGGTCTAACAATGCATCAGTGCTCCCATTTCCGGAGGGGGGTGATCCCGGGTTCCTGCATGGTTCTCTTCCAGGGTGCGTTGTTTTTAGAACCATTTTAGAACCTCAACAGGAAGGCATGGGAGTTTGCTTTATCTCGGTACAGCTCAGGCTTTGGGTCCAGCACCTCCAGGTTCAGTTATAACGAGGCTCTTGGCAAATGAAGTGAGTCTTTACAGAATCCTTACCACGCTGTGCTTGGTGTACACAAGCATGCGTCCCGCCCGCCGTCCGGCCCTCCAGCGGGCTGGAGGGATGAGCTCCGCAGCCGCCCTGGGTGCCTGCCGGGGAGATGGCGGTGCCAGGCCCCTTGCTGCGGCCGGCCTGGCGGGATGCTGCCCACCTGCCCGGGTGTAA
>NW_027527444.1:4351648-4357397 GCF_008692635.1 Crocuta crocuta | reverse complement strand
GAGCCCCCCCCCCACCGCTCCTCCCCCTGCTTCCGTCTGCTCCCTCGGCCTGGCAGGGCAGGGCTGGCACACCTCCGGGTGCGGGGCCTCGACGTCAGGACGGCGGCTGCCAGTGTGTGCCTGTGACGGGAATGGCCGACACGAGGAAGGAGACTTGGAGATCAGCGGTGATGCTGGTGAGCGGGCACACGCCTGTGCTGACCCTCACCGAGAGTCGGCGCTGCCCTTTCCTCCCCGCAGCCAGGCATCGTCGAAGGTTCCTGTCTGTTTAGTGTTTCATTGCTCTTAAACTGCTTGCACATATTTTGCTTCATTTGATCTGTTAAAAATCTGAGAAGTAACCAAGGCAAATTTCATTGTGCATATTTTATAGATAGTGTCTTGAAGCCCAAGTTTTCTTGGGAAACTTCCAGGACACAGTGGCAGAGCTGGAACTAGACTCCAGAGTGTTTTTCCCCGTGTGAGGATTGACTCATCAACTAGTTCTCAGCCTTCTGGAGATGAGAGCATTCCTGCAGTGCGGTTCTGTAAAGATGCCTCATACTATTTCCATTAAAAAAAAAAAATCTGTAAATGTATATTTTTTCCTTTAAAAGCAAATATCCTGAGAACTCGTGAATGTGTTTCGGTGAGTTTGCCAGGTGTCAGCAGAGGGCAGGGGAGCGTGCTCGTGGTTCTGGTGCTTGATGGACCACTCGGGTGAACCCACGGGCCATAGCAGTGGCTTTGAGCATTGTGTGTCTTCTGTTTTACAAAGTCTTCGTCCTGTGTTACTTGGTGCCATAATAAATGATTATCTAAACACCACAAACGGAAGGGCGCTGAGGGTTCAAAGCAGCGTGGTGCAGGGCGCCCAGCTAACAGTGACACAGGTGACGGCCTGCAGACCTGCCCGCCCGCCCAGTGCGCTCTCAGCTGGCCCTGGCGAAGGGGTTTGGCCCGGTAACAGTTCCTCTCTGCACATCCAGATGGCCCTGGAACTTCAAATCAATACTAACCGAGAACGCTGAGTAACAACTATATCTAATTTGGCTTTTTACGTATCAAAAATAGATAGCCGAGGCCTGGCATGTTATTTATTGAGAAACATTTGCAAATAACTGCCTGAAATCTTCTCGTACTTCAATATGTAGAAATAAAACATGAGGGTTATAAAAAATAAATCAGTTTTTCAAAAGTTCGAGATGTTAGAGTTTAAAAAATGCTGTAAGTTGTAATGCATAGAGGAATTTTAGTCTATATATGTTATCCATAGGCTTTGTTTGGGTCCGATTATATGATGTTTGATGTCAACTCATGAATTTTCTTACACAGTTAGTTTAAAGGCAATTAAATAGCTCATCTCATTGTTAAAAAAAAAAAAACCAAGTCAAAAATTTAACTGTGTAACCAAATCCCTATGTTTCAAATGCATAGACAAGTTTTAGGAAAGTAGGAAACTCTCCAGAGACCAACACTGACCAGGCAGTCAGTGGAAGAGGGAGGGAGGGAGTGACCCCTGGCCGCGTCGGTCGGGGCAGCGAGGTGCTCACCAGGCGACAGAAGATCGTAGGCGATGGAGCCTAGGCGTTGGAACTGAGGCCCCGCCGAGATCCTTCAGTAGAAGGGCCTTCTGGTTTAAAACGCATGTACTCCTGTATACACACGCACACACGTATTCACACACATGCACAGTCATGCACACGCACACGTGTACACACACCCCTTGCCCACTGATAGGGGAGACTCCCCGCAGAGTTCATCCACAGGCCTTTATCTCCTAAGAGTTGGGGTTCAGTATTGAATGCCTGTTGGGAAACCCCAGGCCAGGAAATTAGCATAGAAAACATTTCAAAGCATTATGTATCATTTAGTCATTTTAACCTAATGTTAAATAGGTACTTTTAAGTAAATTTTCGTTAAAAATGGTGGAGTGCCTCGGTGGCTTAGTTGGTTAAGCATCCAGCTCTTGGTTTCGGCTCAGGTCATGATCTCAGGGTCATGAGATTCAGCCCCGCATTGGGCTCTGCGCTGACAGCGTGAGTCTGCTTGGAATTCTTTCTCTCCCTCTGTCTCTGCCCCTCCCCTGCAAGTGTGTGCATGCATTCTTTCCCTCAAAATAAGGAAATAAAAAAATGTTATTTAAAAATGGCTTAAATATATAATTATAGTTGGTTTTAGAAAGTTGGTTTAATATAACTTAAGATTCATAGTACATACACATTTTTTACTTGGTCCTATTTAACTATAACATGTGCTGCTTCATTGTCTTTAAATTAATTGTGTGAGAAAACTCAGGACTTAACAATAAATATTATATAAACAGGCCTAAACAAAACCTGATTTCATTTTATCCTGTTTTACATTTTAAATTTACACTCTCTCTTAGTAATTTGATACTACTTTAGTTCTTTAAGTGTTATCATCCCTAAAAGCCAAGAATGAATAATATAATCCTTTTTAAATTTTAGCTAGCTTTTCTGTGAGTTTTTACAAAGATCTAGTATTTTAATCTATCTAATTAATTTTGTGAGCTGCTTGAAAAGAATGAACCTAAGTTAATTTTTCTCTATATTATTATTCAGTTATTCAAAGCAGTTCTTAGAGGAAAATTACCCTTATTTATTATTTTTAATACTTTATTATATTCTTACCTTTTCTGTATCTTCAAGGTTTGGACTTTCTGACTATAAGCTTGAAGCTCTTGGAGTCACTGCTCTTATTTTCTCCCCATTTTTTTTTTCAGCCTATAATTTCTCTGGGACATTTCTCCATAGATTTGATGCCATCTGCTTTCTGTCATTCAGGGATTTCTAAACATTATTAGTCTACGGATGACACTCTTGTCTTCAAGTGTAAATCATTCAATTATTTCCTCTTGGCCACTTACTGTATGGCTGCTACTGTTGCAGCTGCTAGGGACAGTATAGATTAATTGATTGATTGATTGATTACTTATTATATATTTTTCCTGTCTTCCGTGATTAAAAAAAGTGTGTGTTTAATCCATCATCTTGAACTCATGTCTCTGACTCCTTTTCTCTCTCTACTTGTTAGCTTTCCTGGCCCTTTATCTGAAATGCGATATTAATTCCCTAATTGTTCATCTGGGGACATTCTTTGGCCTCTTTCCAGACTGGGAGGTCTCTGCTTAAATTGGCTCTGATTTTGTCAACAAATATGGGGGTTCAGTCTTTCGGCCTCTCCTCTTTAGCTTCACAAGCTGTTGTGGCCTCTCCTGGCTTTACTGTTCAGAGGTCTTTCCCGATCTAATGTTCAGAAATCCTCGAGATTCCAAGATGATTTCCACAAACATACAAATCCTTCCTGAAGGCATCTCATCGCAGGATCCTTAATGCTTAGTTTTCCTCTGTCCCATCAGGCTTGCATAAGGCGTACTTTCTGAGGCTGATGGTTTTGATTGATTCTCCTATGTATCTTGACTTTTGTTTTTCATCAATATTTTAATTTAAGCAATTTCATAGAAAGCCAATTAACTTCATACTATATTTTATATCATTCTAAATTACCTGTCAGTATTTGTACTCTGATTATTCTGTAATTATAATTGTCCTTTTTCCGCTCATAATTTATTTTGTGTACATGAACTTTCTCGTGCCAGGAAAGGTAGTCCAGAACTCAGAGATGGGCAGAGGGGACCCTGGGTTTCTGTCACTGGAGTCCTGGCCGTTGTGTAGTGGCCCTTGGGGCTTAACTGACGTTGCGGGGCTGTGCACCCTTGGCAGATTTCCTATTGGCTTGGCTACTTTACATCTCTGTAGGGTTAGAGTTAACTTGTAGGAAAGTAAGAGCAATGAAGATGATTTTGTCTGGAATAATTGATTTCTTCGCCATACAAAAGGCAGCCCAAACATTTTATTTTGTTGTCCCATAGGATAGTATCCAGTTTTGCATCTAATTTAGCTAATTGATGTTAGCATTTCCAATTGTCAGCGTATATCTGTGTTTTTCAGATTCTTCTTTGACCTGGTCCTAACAAAAATTAAAACCATGTGGCTCTGCCGGTAAAGGGTGTGGGGAACAGAGAGCACAGAGGACTCAGAGGGGAGCTGCAGTCGGCAAGCAGCAGTAACACCCGCTGTGGGCTGGTGTAGAATGGGGGCTCTGGCGGTGGAGAGCCCACCAGGTACTTACTAGCGTCCCCCGGGACACAGGGCGCTGAGACGCCCCACTGGAACTGGGTCCTGCCTGTCCAGATCTGCTTTCTGGATCCACTTACCAGCTCTTTGTCACCAGAGGCAGGAGGTGATAAAGAGGACAGGTAGGACAAAACTCTTAAATGCAAAGATGAATAAGAGACTCAGCGAACGACCTGACATTTGGGGAAAGCCAGCACTGTGAGAGGCACCAAAACTCCGAGTTCATAGACAGAGAGGAGACTTCAGGGATATGTGAAAATATTTGTCTAGTGTCTTAGACATTTTTTTTTTTTTGGCAGAGGGAATTAAGGATATCTTATTCTCGATATTGCCAGAAATAAAAGTTCTACAGAATCATTCTGTAGAAAAATCAAGTCCAGACAGTTTGCAGGATATTTTTACTAGATAACTTCAGTTTCATACAAATTTGTTCAGAGATTTGAAGATGGAGCGCTTAGGGTTTTATTTATGGAACTAGTATAATCTTGATACTGAAAGTAGACAAGGGTAATATGAGAAAGGAATGTTACAGGCCATGTTTATTTGTGAATACTTATCAATCAGAAAGTATTAAGCAGAATCCAGCCATGTGGGCAAAAGATAATCACTGAAGAAAACTTCAGCTCAGGTATGCGAGAGTGGTTTCACGTTAGGAAATCGATGGTTATAATTCATATTAAGAAAATAAGTGAGGAAAAGAAATCAAGTGAGCGTCTCAAAAGAGACACAAAACACATTTAGTAAAACCAGTAGCCACTCCTGATTCAAAAGCAAACTAAGAACTTGAGGGAACTTTCTTAACCTGATGATGGATGTCTGCTCTAAGTCTGCAACTGCCATTGTACTTAATGGTAAAGTGTTGAAAGTGTTTACTTTAAAATTGGGATGCCATCTTAACTACTTTCGTCTCTAATAATATTGTAATAGAGTTACTAGGGGTACAGTTAGACAAGGAAAGGAAAAATTGAAAGGAGCAAACAAAGTAGTCATTATTAACAAATGATATTGTCTGTTGAAAAATCCCATAGAATCTAAAGATAAGTTATTATTTCAAGTAAGAAAATTTAGAAAGGCACCTGGATGTAGGATTAATATAGAAAAAATTAATATAGATTGAAATAGAAAAAGATAGAAAAATCAGTAATAGCAACAAACAGAAGGTTGTGGAAATAAATTAGACAAATGATATGTGAAATCTTTATGGAAATAATACACGGAAATAAAAAATCTTACTGAAAGATGTTAAGGAAGACTTAAATAAATGGATGAGTATTCTGCGTTTATGACTTTATATGGTAAAAATAACAGTTCTCAAGTGTTTTTTAGAGTTGGTGAAATTCTAATACAAACCCTACCCGGTTATCTTATGGAATGTGAGAAGCAGATGGTAAAATTCTTGTGGAGCAACAGAGAGGCAGGAGCGGCCGGAGCAGTTCTGAAGAACAGGGTGATGGGACTCGGTTCCGTCAAATAGAAGAGGAACAGAGGGCTGGGGACTGTCTGGGAAGAAGACGTGACACATGTGAGGCCCGTAAGCGCATGAAAAGTCCTCAGCACCCCCAGTCTTTGGGGAGATGCAAACCTTTACACCCATTAGGACAACTGCAACC